>NC_053489.1:585475357-585840357 GCF_905171775.1 Rana temporaria
ATCTCCAATTGGGAACTTAATGGGAGAGTTAAAGCACAATTTAGTTTAAATCCATTTAAACAAACATCGGATGCATTAATACTCTGTACTCCCTTTGTTTTGAAGTTTTTTATTGGAAGCCACAGCCTGAATTAAAAAGCCTGTTCCCTAAAAAAATGCTACAAAGAAGGAATTTGCTCTGAGTGTGGAAGCAATGGTCTCTCTGCAGAGATCTGACACAAACCCAGCTAAGTCAAGGCTAGTGCTCTCCAATCAGTAAAGCTCATGCCTGCTGATTGGAAAGCTTTAGCTGTGGCTCAGTAAGGTGATGGGGGGGATTTGGTGGCAGGTCACTGCTTCTACACAGAGACCACCTTTTCTGTAGCATGCTGACCAGGTGACTGGCTTTTTTGCTTAAGCTGTAGCTGGTTGGTTGGTGTTCTTTTAGTTTACTGTTTTTTTTTTTTTTTTTAATGTCTATTCCCTTCCTCTATTGGGCTTTTCAATTGATCATTCAGTGTCTTCATTTTGTTTGCGGTACACAGGTATAAAGTAAGACCACAATAAAAACTGCTCTTGAGTGAATTAAATTGGGCACAAGGGGATGTGGCATGTGTTGTTGAGAGGACTGAAATTGTAACAAAGCAGGCCGCAGGGCCAGCACTGGTACATCTGGGAATGCTCACAAATGGCTAAGGAATACAGTATATAATTAGAAGAATTGTCTCTTTAAAACATTAACAGGTGATGATATTGTTAAAGCTGTAACTGCAGAGACAGTTTAAAGTTGTACACGTATTTAAAAAAGCTTATCAGAAAAAATAAACATCATTATAATGTGAAATCAATAATCGGTGGAAGCGCCTGCATTTTATACACACACTGTAAATCTCTGTATTTTTTTTTAGGAGGTTGGGTTTAGTAAAGTGATTTTGTAATTTTTTTTTTTTTTTTTTTAAATAAACCTGTCATATTTACCTTCTCTGTGGAAGGGTTTTGCACAGAGCAGCCCCGATCCTCCTGGGGTGCCCCGGCAGTGCTCCTGGTTCCCCCGCTTCATTGGGTGCCCCCACAGAGAGATGCTTTTCCTGGGGGCACTGGTGCGGGCGCGCTCACAAGACCCGCTGCTGCGTCCATTGTCACAGACAGCAGGACTCGGTCCGGCTCCCGTGTCATATGATTTGATTGACAGCAGAAGGAGCCAATGGCTCTTGCTGCCATCAATGTATCCAATGAGGACCCGACTCAGCGGCTGGATTCGCTGGGCTCCTGCACATTGCCAGAACAATTGGATTCTGGTAAGAAAAGGGGGGGCTCTGGAGGCAGCTGCAGCACAGAAGGTTTTTTCGATATTGGAGATGTTTTTGTTGGACTTGAACAAGAAGCCAATATTGAAAGCAGTAAACACTGAGGCCTCTTTTGTGTTAACATGCACTAAGGTGTGCTATGTTAATACGTTTATTTTAAAATGGACTGGCAGTCCACCTTCAGCAACTACCAGTGTTGGATGGATAACATCAAAATTACATTTAGATACAGCCCCATTTCCAAAAAGTTGGGACACTGTGTAAAATCTACATAAAAACAAAATGATTGCAATGATTTGCAAATATCATAAACCCATATTTTATTCACAATAGAAAATGGAAAACATACCAAATGGTAAAATTGAGAAAATATAAAAAAAAATTAAAAGAGAAAAACAGGCAGTTTTGAAATTGGTGGCAACTTACCACAAGTCAGGACGGTGCCATGCTTACCACAGTGTAGCATGCTCTTTTAACAGCACTATGTAAATGTCTGGGAACTGAGGAGACCGGTTGCTGGAGCTTTGGGGGTGGTCTATGGACCTCAAGTTGCATCAAAGTGGGACCAAAGTAGTGCAGGGACCACTTTTAAGTCGCACAGATATGAATGGTACTCATTGGCAATCATGGGGTATGACTTGTCATGCGACTTTGCAGTCCCAAGTAGCATGACAAGTCGCACTAGTGGAAACTAAGCCTAAGATGCTCTTTTTATACCCAATTATGTGACTGACCTGTTGCCAATTAATCTGATTAGTTGCAAAATGTTCTTCCAGCTTCCTTGTTAGTACCACTTACTTAACCATCTTTTTGTTGCCCTGATCTAACTGTTTTAAAATGTGTCAATTTCAAAATGCCCTTATTTTTTTTTCTTAAAATTTCTCTTTTTTTTCCCGTTTAAACAATTGATATGTTTTCTATTGTGAGTAAAATGGGGATTTATGAAATTTGCAAATCGTTGCATTCTGTTTTTATGTAGATTTTTCCACAGCTTGAAAATATGGTATTAAAAAATGCATGTGGTTCATACCTGCAATGATGGATAATCGGTATACAGTTGCAAGAAAAAGTATGTAAACCCTTTTGGAATGATATGGATTTCTGCACAAATTGGTCATAAAATGTGATCTGATCTTTATCTAAGTCACAACAATAGACATTCACAGTCTGCTTAAACTAATAACACACAAATATTTAAATGTTATACATTTTTATTGAACACACCATGTAAACATTCACAGTGCAGGTGGAAAAAGTATGTGAACCCTTGGATTTAATAACTGGTTGAACCTCTTTTGGAAGCAAAAACTTCAACCAAACGTTTCCTGTAGTTGCAGATCAGACGTGCACAACGGTCAGGAGTAATTCTTGACCATTCCTCCTTACAGAACTGTTTCAGTTCGGCAATATTCTTGGGATGTCTGGTGTGAATCGCTTTCTTGAGGTCATGCCACAGCATCTCAATCGGGTTAAGGTCAGGACTCTGACTGGGCCACTCCATAAGGTTTATTTCCTTCTGTTTAAGCCATTCTGTTGTTGATTTACTTCTATGCTTTGGGTCGTTGTCCTGTTGCAACACCCATCTTCTGTTGAGTTTCAGCTGGTGGACAGATGGCCTTAAGTTCTCCTGCAAAATGTAGTGATAAACTTTGGAATTATTTTTTCCTTCGATTAAAGCAATCCGTCCAGGCCCTGACTCGGCAAAGCAGCCCCAAACCATGATGCCCCCACCACCATACTTCACAGTTGGGATGAGGTTTTGATGTTGGTGTGCTTTGCCTCTTTCTCTCCACACAGTGTTGTGTGTTTCTTCCAAACAACTCAACTTTGGTTTCATCTGTCCACAGAATTTTTTTGCCAGTACTGCTGTGGAACATCCAGGTGCTCTTGTGCAAATTGTAAACATGCAGCAATGTTTCTTTTTTGGACAGCAGTTGCTTCCTCTGTGGTATCCTCCCATGAAGTTCATTCTTGTTTAGTGTTTTACGCATCGTAGATTCACTATCAGGGATGTTGGCATATGCCAGAGACTTTTGTAAGTCTTTAACTGACACTTTAGGATTCTTCTTCACCTCATTGACCAATCTGCGCTGTGCTCTTGCAGTCATCTTTACAGGATGGCCACTCTTAGGGAGAGTAGCAGCATTGCTGAACTTTCTCCATTTATAGACAATTTGTCTTACCCTGGACTGATGAACAGCAAGGCTTTTGGAGATACTTTTATAACCCTTTCCAGCTTTATGCAAGTCAACAATTCTTAATCGTAGGTCTTCTGAGAGCTCTTTTGTGCGAGGCATCATTCACATCAGGCAATGCTACTTGTGAAAAGCAAACCCAGAACTGGTGTTTTTTTTTTTTTTTTTTATAGGGCAGGCATCTGTAACCAACACCTTCAATTTCATCTCATTGATTGGACTCCAGTTGGCTGATGCCTCACTCCAATTGCCTCTTGGAGATGTCATTAGTCTAGGGGTTCACATACTTTTTCCACCCGCACTGTGAATGTTTACATGGTGTGTTCAATAAAAACATGGTAACATTTACATTTTTTGTGTGTTATTAGTTTAAGCAGTCTGTGATTGTCTATGAAGATCAGATCACATTTTATGACCAATTTGTGCAGAAATACATATCATTGCAAAGGGGTTCACTTACTTTTCTTGCAACTGTAGCAATTCCTTTATATTTGACGTCTCTCAGAGGTAATGTAGCTTTTAAAAAAAAAAACGCTCCACCCTATTAAAACAAAGAACTCAATTTTGGGTTGTTTGTTCGGTTGTCTGTTCAGAGCTTTGGCACACCAGGCTAGTTTGTCGACAGCTACTTTCTTTCTTGCAAATTTATAATTTCCTTTTCAGCTATGCTATCTAGCTCTATCCAGCTGAACTAATGTGAATATAAAACACCAGAACACAATAACAACTGTGATAGAGATGTGAGATTTTGAGTCATCAGGAAAAATGGCAGATGTGAATGCTTCCATGTACTTTGCAAAGAACTGCATTGATGCATCGGTGTTCAATACATTTTGGGAAAAAATTATAATCTAATGGGAACGAAATAGTTGAAACTGCATATGACAGCATCTCCTTTTTCTATAATGTGCAAGTATATGTATCGCCATCTAGCGATGAAAGATGGAACTGAATTTCTCTAAAGTATACAGTAATTTCACTTTTGCAATCAAATTGGATAAACTCCTACTGTTTCTGCTTCCTTTTATACAGCATACTTTTTTTTTAAAGTATTGCCCTCCTAGTTTTTTTTTTTTTTGTAACAAGTAAAGGTAAGCAGCAATTTTTTAATATAATATATATATTTTTTTAATGCTACTTGAATGGGGATTATGTAACATAAAGCAAGTGTTATTTATCCCAGTTTGGTTGCAAAAGTGGAAAGCACTTCAAAGGAGCCTTGAATAGAAGTAAAAACCTGAGAGGGATTCTAAACTTTCACTCTATCCATAACTAGAAAAACATTTTTTGACTTGACATACAATTGAAATCCTACCTAATGGCTATCAACCAATGAAAATGCAAATAGAATTGCGCTTATGGGAAAAATAAAAATTGTACCAGAAAAGCACCTTGCACTACATTGGATATTAAAATATAACCCTCTAATTTAGAAGTTGGTGCTTCTCTAATACAAAGTTTTAATAGTGGCAATATTAAGTGAATAAAAATCTATAAGTATACTCTACGTAACCAATAAGTGAAAAAATAATTCTCAATAAATGTGAAAGTCCCAGACAGAATCTTCATTAAGCCCAACGTGATATCAGGAAAAAAAACACCCTTCATATGTGTTCTTCTCCCAACTCCTATTCCACCATTGTGCTCAACGTGAAGGCTTACCAAAGAGATAAGACCCCCTATGCTAAAGTGATCATATTTACATGATGGTCATAAAATCCAAAAACCCAATCGCATAAAAGAAATCAACCGCTCCTTGCCAAGGTTACCTCTACAGAATACATATAAAGAAAGGGGAAGAGAAAAGAGCCAAGTGAGGAGCACGCAGCACTGGTGGACATCTCAATAAGAGGTAAAAGACTGCTTTGTGCAATACACAAAGAAGGTAAGTATAACATGTTTTTTATTTTAATTAAAAAATAAATGTACCTGTGACCCCATTACAAGCTTCTGCATGACCGTGCTGCCCCTCTTTTGACATCACATTGATCATGTGACCGTGCTAAAACCTAAGGAATGACTGCTAAACCTAAGCACTGTCACAAGGGAGAGGGTCTCATTCTCCCCCATAATGGGAAATGCAGGGTAGTATTGCCAGCTTCAGTGAAAGAAGTAGCAGTGTTTGCAAGTGAAGATACGTTGGCTGAGGTGGTCAGTTTGTTCTGCATGCACATGTCCTGGAAAATTGTAGGTACGGAACCCTAAAAGGAATTTTAGAAATAAGCCTAAATATAATTTAATGCTTACAAACCACCATTCTTAAAACCAGGAATCTTGCATGTTAAAAAATGCCCTCTCCTTTAAGAGCTGTTGGTCCTAGTGGTCAATCCCACTCAAGTCCCCAATGACCATACCGAACCAATCAGCATGATTTGATTGCGAATTACCACCACCCGTTTTTAAGCTGCAATGACACTTGGACCGGATGGGTTAAAAATATATAAAATGTCTAAATACCTAAATGTCTAATGCCGCGTACACACGATCGGCATTTCCGATGGAATAAAATCTGATGGAATTTTCTGTCGCAATTCTGATGAAGCTGACTTTCATCAGTCTTGCATACATACTGTCAGACTAAATTCCGACCGTCCAAAACACGGTGACGTAAAACACTACAACGAGCCGAGAAAAATTAAGTTCAATGCTTCCGAGCATGCGTTGACTTGATTCTAAACATGCATGGTTTTTTTTCTCCGTTGGAGTTGCACACAGACAATGGGAATTTCCGATCTTTTCTTTTCCAAAAGTCCGATGGGGCACACACACGATTGGAAATTCCGATGAAAAAAGTCCATCGGAAATTTCGATCGTGTGTACGTGGCATTAGGGCATGTAAAACTGTGATATTCTTTTTTCAGTGTAGGTGGCATTTGTCTTTAACTGAGACTTCATATGTTTCAGTAGGTTCATTTACTGATTTCAGTTGTTCTTGTTCCATCTGCTTTGCAGCCCACTGCCCCAGTGATCTGTGAGTTCCTTACAATGATGGCAATTTGTCATACTACGGTTCCAGAGCGTGACGGAGACGAGATCATTTATCAAGCTTCATCTCCAGGTACGCCATTGAAAAGAACAGGATCTGTTGCCAAAGCTTACCCTTCTTTTTTTTTTTTTAAGGTTTGATTTATTAAAACTACTAGTCATCCTGTCTTATATCATCTGCCAATTCTTACCAAGATTGTGTAGCTCTTTACTATATACCACAATACTACACTATACTATACATGCTAATATACTGCCAGCTGTAGCAGAATTAGTAAATTAAAATATAAACTAGAAGTGGATCAGCAGTGGGAAGAAATGGAAAAATACCTTGTACGCTGATCAGTCATAACAATAGGACCACTGACAGGTGAAGTGAATAGCACTGATTATCCTGTGACAATGGAACCTGAACATGGGTGGCTTATATTGGACAACATGTTTTCCCTGAAGTTCATGTGTTGAAAGTAGGAAAAATTGGCAAGCGTATGTGTGGCGAACGCCGCGTTCAGACCCCGGTTACCTTCATCAACTTGTGCCAAATGGCTGGTCATCACGCTGCACTATCACTGATACACCACTATGACACTTTCAGCCTCACCCTGCATAAAGATTTTCCAGCTTGCACGACCACCATAAAAGTGACAACATACTGAGAGCAATCGTCACTGGGTTTGGTTAACTACATAGTTAAAGGGTCACTAAAGGAAAACATTTTTTTTTGCTGAAATGACTGTTTACAGGGTATAGAGACATACAAGTTAACTGATTCCTTTTAAAAATGATTAAAAATAGATTAGATTAAATTCAATCATATAATGTGCCTCTAGTTTCACTTTCGTTTTTAAACTGGTTTCATGTTTCTGTGTAAAGCGACCCACAGAACAAAAACAAACAAATCCAGGGCAGTGTTTTGTTTTTAAAATGAATCTGATTGGTTCTGAGGAGTTTGACACACAGCTTGGACCACAGTGAAAAGCTCCCATGAGTTTTTTCATAAGGAGCCAGACAAGCAGGAAGTGTGGAGATCAGAGCAGAATTAGAGCAACTTCAAAGCAAAAACGAACAATGAGGACATGAAACCAGTACTGCAGTAAGGTAAAGGAAGCTATTTAGCTAAAAAAACATTTTCCTTTAGTGATCCTTTAACCCTTTGTACACTGCCACCATATATTTATCATAAATATCTACAGTATGTTCAGAATAACGATTCTGCCTTTTAATGTCTGTAATACCCACTGTCACCACAGATAGGAATATCCAGAGATTTACTCTATAGTAGCGCTCTTCAAAAAGTCACAAAGTCTTTAAGTTTTGCATGAGTGCATTAGACAATACTAACGCTTTTTAAAGTATTGTTTAACGTGGTTGTATAGCAGAAGTTTTTTTTATCTTAATGCATCCTATGCATTAAGATAGAAAACCGCCTGTGTGCAGCAGCCCCGGGTCCCATTTCTATCCAGCGATGTGCACGAGTGTCTCGGCTGTCAGGGACTGTCCCTCCTGATTAGCTGAGACACAGCAGCAGGGCCACAGCAAATGCTTGGAGATCCCCTACTCTATGTATTTTGGCAATGAAACACAGAATCACTCAGGCAATGTTCCATGCCAAGATTGAGGCAGTCTTCCCGGACAATGTTTCCACCTACGAAAAATGATGGAGACACTGGATAACCCATTTCCTCCCCCCTGACTTTGATGACTCACTTCCACTATGTTAAACTACAGAATATTCATTTTTTTTACTGGACATGGTCCTCTCTAGGGACCCCTACTGCTTTTGACTCCTCCTCCCTTTGCCTGTCCAACTTCCCCTTCTCCCCCCTCCTATTTGTCAAACAACTTATTAATATCTTGGCTGAGATGCATGATAGCCTTCATTCCTGTCTACCCCCCCCCCCCCTTTTTTTTATACTACTTTAGCAGCCTAGGTTCAACTTAAAGCGTAGTTCCACGCAAATTGACAAGTGTAGCTTATATGAATCAGTACATAATAAATTGTCACTCCAAAATAAAATTCCCCATCACAGTACTGTACCTTATTTATTACATCTGAAGGGCTACTTCCGGTGTCTCGCTCCCGCGGGAGTAGGCGTTCTCCATGCACCGCACTGTCTCCTGGGAGCGAAGTGTCGTGCATCCCATGACTCAGTGCGGCTCGAAGCCCAGGCAAATCGACTGTTGTCATGGCAACCATGACGTTCACGGCGCAGCTCGCCGTTAACGCTGTGCATGTGCGGGAGCCAGCGCTGCGATTGATGGGTGATATGCATTCACCGCTTCCTGGAAACAGGTGCTTGTGGGCTTCACAGTGCCCACAAGCAAAATGGAAACGACCGACAGCAGATTGTCTAAGTTATCCTTGCTCATAAAAATGGACAGCAGCGGTTTAAAAACATCTAAGTAGTGAGTATGGTAATGTAGTGCGGAATGTAGTAGAATGGGGGAAAAAATTGGCCGCGGAACATCCGCTTTAAGGGAAACAATGAAGAGCTTACTCCTCTGTATCAAATATGTTGCTACTTGATCGGAGCTAACCTCCTGTTTTTTGTCTTTGCCTAAAGATGTGTTATGATTAAATTATACTATGTTCTTCGAATTTTCCTGATTAGTATTTTTTTTTTTCCTGTTATTTGTATTGATATATTAAATGAAATTTGCTCTATAAAATATTTGAACAAGAAAAATCTGTCACCTCGATGGTGCTGGAATCTGTACCAAGTGGCACTGTATAGGGCGGTTTGCACCCAGGGAGGAATGCCCAGAGTGCACACAACTTGTGTTCCAAGCATTCATCCTTGGGCGCATAAAGCCTTAATTATTTTGGTACAACTTCCAGCCCCATTCACACACAGCATTTTTCAGCCTCTTAGACCGTTGCTGAAAGTGGAGCTGGATGATGACATTTAAAAAAAATACTCCCAAGGTCCTATAGGCAGCTTAAAAATGTTTTTTTAACTAGATCATATATATCGGTATCAAAAGAAAATTCTCTTCATTGCGTACAAATATATGGAACATTAAAAACTACATGAGCTCTGGTATGCATGATATTCAAAACATGAGATATCAATGTTAAATATGCAGATAGCAAGAAATACAGAGTGTATTTTTCAACGCTGGATGCTACAGTTCGGAAAACACCAACGCGTTTCAATCGTTTTCTGTCCTGATCTTCCTCAGGGGGATGAAGATATCAAATGTTAAAAAACATATCAAAATTATAGCATTGTACAAGAAGGAAGAAGTGCACATATATGGACACATCATCCAATTGATTTAGCCATTATTTGATCAAAAGAATTATACCTTCAAATTGGAATATCGTGTGTAACAAGAGCCAGCTAAAAACATAGGGACAGGGTGGTTTCCAGGTGGTGGTCTATCCAGGAAGGGGGCAGAAGGTCCAAAGGGACCCATGGAAAATCACTCCTGCTGGATGTAAGGAAATGGAGAGAAGCACACACAAGCCTGCAATCTAGATAATAGGGCTGAATGAAGATGGTTATTTGTTGTTTAATTGTAGATGGTAAAAACATGTTATGTGTCATGTATTATTGGCTTGCCCTCAAAAAAGTCCTTGATGGTAAAACGCACTCAATATACAGCTGACACCTTGATGGGAATTTCTTTCAAAAAAATATGTGTATCCCACTGTCAAAAGAAAAGAGCAGCACACAGTGCTATCAATTGATGCTCCCTCAGAAAACATCAATATGGGACACATATATGTAAAATGGGATTATATATAGAAGGGGTAAAGGAAAGAAAAATCTATATAGAGATCTCTTAACCTTAATTATGTAGTCAATTCAAATCCAATGTAGGTTATCCCTACAGATCTGTTTAGAGACACATATGCAGTTTTCAAGTTTAAAGGATCAAGGATTCATGTAAGGAGTCTTATTTTGATCCCTTATCTCCGAGTATACTGCATATAAGGAATATATCCATATCTATAGAAATACACACAGCCCTCAAAAATTCCACTCGCTTGCTCGCATTTTGCGAGTGAATTTTGAGGGCTGGGGGGGGGGGGGGGGCACAGCCGGCAGCCTGGGTTGTATGGGAGCCGTTCTTCCAGCGATCGGATGGGGAAGAGAGGCGGGCTGAACAAGACTCCGGTAGACAACGTACAGATATTTAAGACCCAACTGATAAGAGACTGGAGACGTTGTTAAAAACATTGTTTTCTACAGCCAGAGGGGTAGCCCAACCTGCAGTAGCAGCTTTTAGTATCTGGCAAGCCTTAAAAGACCAGATGACGCAGGTCTTGAAAGATATCCCGGCTCAGCAAGCTCGAGAGTTGACCGACTTCCCCAAGGCATTATGCTTTGTAGTAGATGCCATCAAGGACTCTATACAACAGTCCTTCCGCCTTACGCTCCTTTTAGTACATATGCGTAGGCTGCTCTGGTCAGCTGAAACCCCTTGCAAAAAGCCTCTAGCAGGGTTTCCCTTCCACGGAGAGCGTTCATTTGGGGAAGATCTGTATAAGTATATCAAGGAAAATTTCCAGTGGCAAAGCACGCTGTTGCCAGTTAAAGAGGTTTAGGGATCCCCCATCCTTTTAAAGGGCCCTCCTCTCCGGTTCCTGGGCCTTCTGCTTCCAGGCAGTTCAGACCCTCAAGGGCAGTCTCAGGCTCCCAAGAAGCCATGGAACCGTAAGCCGGCCAGGCCTGCGTCTAGGTCAGCATTTTGAAGGTTCACCCCCACTCAGTGGGGAAAGACTTCAGCGGTTTGCGGGGGCCTGGCAAGAAAGGATCCAAGACAATTGGGTCCTCTGCACAGTTCCGAGGGGTACAGGCTGGAGTTGCAAGAATTTCCTCCACCCCGCTTCCTGGCCTCAAGCGTCCCTAAAGATCCAGTAAAAAGAAAGTCTCTAGCGTTGGCCTTCGATCATATGCTTCCCAAGGTTTGGGTTTCTATTATTTTACCGTCCCCAAGCCGAATGGAGACATAAGATCCATTCTGGATCTCAAGGTCCTAAACCAGTCCCTAAATGTCTGATCCTTTCGAATGGAATCAATCCGGTCAATGGTCGCCTCCCTGCGAGGAGGAGAACTATTAGCGTCCATAGATATCAAGGACGCATACCTACACATACCTATCTTTCTCGGCCATCAGAAGCTGTTACGCTTCGCGATAAATCTTTGCCATTTTAGTTTGTGGCTTTACCCTTCGGACTAGCCACTGCACCTCAGGTGTTCACGAAGGTGCTGGCCCCCCTGTTGGCCAATCTAAGCTCTCACAGTATATCTATAGTACTCTATTTGGACGATCTATTGCTGGTAGATCGCTCAGTTGCCAATCTAAATCTAGCAGTACACAGAACCGTGAGGTACCTGGAGGCCATGGGTTGGATTCTCAACCTGGACAAGTCAGCCTTAGTTCCTCTGAAAAGGCTGGAATATTTGGGTCTACTCAGACACAGATCAGAGAAAGCTTACTTTGCCTCAAATAAAGCGTCAGCCTTCCATTCACCTTTATATGCGGCTGCTGGGGGCAATGGTAGCCTCATTCGAGGCTGTCCCATTTGCCCAGTTCCAAGGAGACTACAACACGCCATCTTATCCGCTTGGAACAAGAAAGCCCAAGCCTTGGACTTCCCTATGTTGCTCTCCCCAACAGTTCGGCAGAGCCTTTGCTGGTGGCTGGTTCCCCAGAATTTGCTAAAAGGAATGTCCTTTGTTCCAATATCTTGGCAGGTTGTGACTACAGATGCCAGTCTGCTAGGCTGGGGTGCAGTCCTGGAGAAGCTATCTCTCCAGGGAAAGTGGTCGGTCTCCGAGAAATCTCTACCCATCAACCTGTTAGAGATTCGGGCAGCTAGTCTAGCCCTATCAGCATGGACAGACAGATTGCGGCGGTTCCCAGTCAGGATTCAATCTGACTATGCCACAGCTGTGGCATGTGTATATATAAATCACCAGAGTCGCACAAGGAGTCGTGCAGCCCAAAATAGAGGTGGACCAGATCCTGATTTGGGCAGAAAAGCATGTCCTGTGTATATCAGCGATTTTCATTCCGGGAATAGACAATTGGCAGACAGACTTCTTAGGTCGCCAACAGTTGCTCCCAGGAGAGTGGGCTCTTCACCCAGACATCTTCCGGGGCATTTGTCAGAGGTGGGGAACACCAGATGTGGATCTCTTGGTATCAGTTCTCCCTAATTTATGCGTTTCCTCCACTGCAATTGTTACCCCGCCTCCTTCGCAGGATAAAGTCGGAAGGAAAACCACTGATTCTGGTCACTCCAGCTTGGCCCAGAAGGGCCTGGTACGCAGAGATTGTAAAGATGTCAATAGGACTCCATGGACCCAGGGGCCAATATTACACCCTTCCTTACGGTCTCTAAATTTAATGAAGGGTCTCTCTAATTCTGTAGTGTCTACACTAGTTAATGCCAGAAAGCCAGCATCTATGCTTACTTATTACAGAGTTTGGAAGGCATATGTGGCCTGTTGCAAGGCCAAAGGGTGGCATCCTTGCAGGTATGTCATTGGCAGAATACTTGAGTTTCTGAAGTTGGGGGCAGACATGACATTAACCTTGAGTACCATCAAAGGCCAGGTCTCGGCCTTATTAATATTTTTTCAAAGGCCACTTGCTACACATTCTCTGGTTAAGACCTTCTTACAGGGGGTGATTCGAAAACCTTGTGCCCGTGGGACCTGAATCTGGTTCTCTCTGCCCTACAGAAGCAACCCTTTGAGCCTCTGGCTCACGATCCCTTGGTCCTCTTGACCAGGACGGTGGTGTTCTTGGTAGTCATAGCCTCGGCTAGAAGGGTATCTGAGTTGGCGGCCCTTTCATGTAAAGAGCCATACCTAATTCTTCACAAGGACAGAGTGGTCCTGCGGCCTCATTCGGCCTTCCTCCCCAAGGTAGTTTTAAACTTCCATCTGAACCATGATCTGGTTCTCCCTTTTTTTCCAGAACCCAGTTCTGCAACAGAAAGATCGTTGCATGCTCTGGATGTACTGAGAGCAGTTGAAATCTATCTTAAAGCTACTGCTCAGATTCGGAAATCAGACATTTTATTCGTTCTGCCAGAAGTTCCCAGAAGCGGACAGGCAGTGTCTAAGTCCACTATTTCTAAATGGATTTGACAGGTCATTACTCAAGCCTATGGCTTGAAAGGAAAGGTTCCTCCGTTTGAGGTTAAAGCACACTCCACTCGAGCGGTTGGCACATCCTGGGCAGTGCATCATCAAGCCTCCATGGCTCAGGTCTGTAAGGCCCCGACCTGGTCGTCAGTCCACACTTTCACTAAATTTTACCAATTGGATATAAGAGAGTGAGGAAGGCGCCTTAGGGCGCAGTGTGCTACAGGCTGCAGTTTGATTCCTCACGTCTGATGGCGCCCGGCGGATTTTGGTGTCTCCCTCCCCTCATTTGGCATTGCTTTAGGACATCCCACATAGTAATTCCTGTCCTTCTCTGTGTCCTGTGATGTACGATAAAGAAAATAGGATTTTTATAACAGCTTGCCTGTAAAATCCTTTTCTTGGAGTACATCACGGGACACAGAGCTCCCGCCCCTCTTAATGGGGATATTGTGACACGTATTGCTTTGCTACAAAACTGAGGTACTGCTGGTATGGGAGGGGTTATATAGGGGAGGGAACCTCCTGCCTTAAGGGCGTGCCAGTGTCCATCACCTGAAGGTAGACTCTCTAACCCACATAGTAATTACTATGCTTCTCTGTGTCCTGTGATGTACTCCAAGAAAATGCTATGGCAGACTGATCTTCAGTTATATACCATGTCACACCATTGCTGTAACCACAGATCTTTGTTAGGCTTGCGGATGAAAAAGGGACATACATTGGTCCCTATGAGATCACGGATGACACCCGATCTCGTCCGCCTCCGCAAAGATCCGATTTTGCAGACGGAAGAAAACCCTATTTTTCCTTCCGTCTGCAGATCGGATGAACACTGACACACGGTCCGTGTTCATCCGATCCCCCCATAGGGGAGAGCGGAGAAAAGACAGGGCGGTCCCTGCACAGTGAGTGGGGACCGCCCTGTCATCCGCCAGCTCAGCGGGGATCAACGGAGCGATCCCCGCTGAGCATACATTACTGATCCGCCCCGTGTGAAAGGGGCCTTACTGTGCAGTTTTGTATACCACAAATAATGTGACGTACTAAGGAAACATTTTTGAAAAAAAAAAAAAGTTGATCAGTCCTCTGCCAGCCTCAAAATGTTGGAACCCCAGGCCTCTGTCTAAATTACCTTTCCGTGAATCCATGTCTGATTTGAAAACTGTGAGCTGTTTCCACAACCATATCAAAAACAATTGGATAGTCTGAGATTTTCCGCCACTGATTTATTGTACTTTGATCCATTGTAGGTGGAGCGCCTTATCTTTCATCTAACACCTGTTCTAATTTCCTGTTTCATAGATGAAGGGGCTCTTGTGCGAGCCGCAAAACAACTGCGTTTTGTCTTTACTGGAAGAACTCCGGATTCTGTCATTATAGAGTCGGTAAGTATGGCAGTTTTTTTTTTTTTTTTTAGCTGAGTAGTAGTAGATAGACTTTTCTTGACATTGAAAAGCAGAATGTAGATTTTAAATCCATCAAACGCACTAAATATAACCATGTGACACCCTTTCCTGTTTTTTGTGCAATAAGAGTAAAGTTAAATAGTGTGTAACCCCAACACTTCATATTCCTGATATGTGGCTGCTGTACTATGTACTCGTATGAGAACGTATCCTGTTCTCTTCGTATTGCTTCCTTTGTGTGAAATCCCTCTTGTTCCTGCCAGCCCCTCTGCTTTCCTACTAAAAACTGACCACACTAAGCAGGAGAACACAGCGTGGTCAGTTCTCTAGGTATGCTGGGAACTCAGTCTGACTTGTCCTAACACATCCCCCCTGCCCGCTCACTCTCAGTCTTCTTCAACTGGGAAGCTTAATGTGCTTTGCTTCTGAGAACAAAGGAAATGTGATCCATCTATAAAAAAGTTATTTATAATTTATTTTTCTTGCACAGACTTGATCTGTACAATGATAATGTAGAAAATTGTCCATGCATAGGTCCTAATTGTTCAGATGCAATGGAAAAGCCATAATCAATAACAAGCCAGTTTGTCAGAGGTATAAATCTCACTTGTGCGTGTTAATACCCAGCTAGGCTCAGGGGACATGTCTTGTAGAAAGTGTGGTTAGCCTCACCATGTTCTGTCTAAATTTTGATTGAGAGGATCCTTTCATCATAGTTACCTGATCATAAACCTCAGTGTTGTAATTAGAAAAGCTCCAGACTCTGCTTGCCTTAGGGAGTATCTAAAAAAAATGTTTTCTCAGACCTCTGGGGAAAGCAGGAAATTGGGTTTCTAGAGAGTTCTGTACCCATACAGAGTACAGGTCAGGCTGGTATATTGCAAGAAGGTGACTTTTACATTTTTTGATGTAGTAAAGTCCCGGGGCACTGAAGCCCGATGGGGACCTCCAAAGTTAGGGACAGATGACATCCTTCTGTGTAGAATGGGTTGCAAGGCATGATGGGTGTAATGCAAGATGACAGGGTGGGCACCAGACACTTTTAGAATGCAAAATAAGATTTCTTGTCTCTTGAACAGAACTGTGGGGAGAGGGGGGTTAGGGCCAGGATACGCTTGGGTAGATGCAATGTTAAAGCGGAGGTTCACCGGAAATTTTTTTTTTTTTAAAAGCCAGCAGCTACAAATTCTACAGCTGCTGACATTTTAAAACAAAGGACACTTTTCCCCGCCGCCATCCTCGGTGAGGGAATCTGTAAGTGAAGCGCTGTGGCTTCACTGCCCGGGTTCCCTACTGCGCATGCTCGAGTCATGCTGCGCCCTCCTCACTGGTCTCTGCTGTGTTCTGAGAGCCGTGTTTTTCCCAGAACACAATGGGGGAGTGACGTGAAGGGGCGGGACTCCCGTGGCTGTCTATACCCGGAAGTGGTGAAAATACTATACTATATTATACATGTAGCTGCAACCCCCCCCCCCCCACCCCCTCCTGAAAGGGCCAAATGTGACACCGGAGGGGGGGTTCCGAAAATCGGAGGTTCACTTTTGGGTGAACCGCCGCTTTAATGTTCAGACTCTGAGACTTCTATAGGCAGTTATACAGGTGAAGGCCTCCAACCGGACACCACTTCTGTTTAGGTAGCACAATGTCTCCTATGGCAACAA
Source organism: Rana temporaria (assembly GCF_905171775.1). Classification (NCBI taxonomy): domain Eukaryota; kingdom Metazoa; phylum Chordata; class Amphibia; order Anura; family Ranidae; genus Rana; species Rana temporaria. The sequence goes on from NC_053489.1 coordinate 585,492,003, forward strand.
TCTTGTAGAAGTTACTAACTGTAATTGTATCCAACTATTTGCAACACTCAGTTCTCAGCTTACCCCAAAATCACTCACTGTAGGTCAGGGATATGCAATTAGCGGACCTCCAGCTGTTGCAAAACTACAAGTCCCATCATGCCTTTGACTCTGGGTGTCATGCTTTTGGCTGTCAGAGTCTTGCTATGCCTCATGGGAATCGTAGTTCTGCAACAGCTGGAGGTCCGCTAATTGCATATCCCCGCTGTAGGTCTTCACTCAATGAGCTCCCAGTCTCTCTCACTAGACCACAGATCCACTAGCCACTGGATCCCCTGAGCTCTTTCACTATTAGCACTCAGTATCTTAAAGCGTCACCCCCGATTCCCTGCTGGGTCCCTGGCTTTGTACTCAGATACTCTTCAAGTGTCACCCCTGCTGAGTTTTTTTCCTTGGGAGAGTGCAGGTGATCAGCACAGGGCCAATCAAAACTGTCCAGAGGCCCAAGGATCTTACAGCCTCATAGGACAGTCAGAGTGGAATGAAAATTGCTCCTACAAGCTTTAACCAGACACTGATAGATGTCACAAGACTTCTATATACTGTTGATGAGAAAAGGAATTTAGCAGTTTATTTTTACAAAAATAATTGCATTTCCATGTTATGTGTACTGTGGGAGACCAGATATAGTGAATGCAGAGTCCTGGGTTTAGTAGCACTTTAAGGCACATTGTGATGGATATTGTTCCATTTTGGATGCTTTGTGCAATTTTCTTTTAAACCATATTCTTTATATTGTAGGTACATTTCTTTTGCATTCCTATGACCGAAAATTTAATTTGAAGTAGTTCTAACTTTTTTTGCCATTCATTGTTTCTTGGCTCCTTTCTCCACGACCCTTCTATTTTTGCAGAATAAAACAAAATGTTACCATTATTTATAGCTTCAGTGTTTTGCTGTGGCTTGTCAGCTGCGATTCCCCCGGCGCTGTGTTATGAGATTTAGAATTAAAAGTAACACTACCAGAGATCAGTGTCAACCTGCACATTTTAACCACTTAAGGACTGCCTAACGCGATATACGTCGGCAGAATGGCACGGCTGGGCACAATCGCGTACCTGTACGTAATTGTATAAAGCCCAGCCGTGGGTCGCGGGTGGGCGCCCGCTGCACGCTCCTGTGCCCCGGTCCAAAGCTCCGTGGACGCGGGACTCGCAGACCCGATCGCCGCTGGAGTCCCGCGATCGGTCCCCGGAGCTGAAGAACGGGGAGAGCTGTGTGTAAACACAGCTTCCCCGTTCTTCACTGTGGCGCTGTCATCGATCGTGTGTTCCCTTATATAGGGAATCGCAATCAATGATGTCACACCTACAGCCACACCCCCCTACAGTTAGAAACACAGATGAGGTCACACATAACCCCATCAGCGCCCCCTAGTGGGTTAACTCCCAAAATGCAATTGTCATCTTCACAGTAAACGATGCATTTTAAATGCATTTTTTGCTGTGAAAATCACAATGGTCCCAAAAATGTGTCAAAATTGTCCGAAGTGTCCGCCATAATGTCGCAGTCACGAAAAAAATCGCTGATCGCCGCCATTAGTAGTAAAAAATAATAATAATTAAAATGCAATAAAACTATCCCCTATTTTGTAAACGCTATAAATTTTGCGCAAACCAATCGATAAACGCTTATTGCGATTTCTTTTACCAAAAACAGGTAGAATACGTATCCGCCTAAACTGAGGAAAAAAATAGTTTTTTTTTATATATTTTTGGAGGATATTTATTATAGCAAAAAGTAAAAAATATTGAATTTTTTTTTACATTTTGGCTCTATTTTTGTTTATAGTGCAAAAAATAAAAACCGCAGAGGTGATCAAATATCACCAAAAGAAAGCTCTATTTGTGGGGAAAAAAGGACGCCAGTTTTGTTTGGGAGCCACGACCGTGGAATTGTCAGAGCGACGCAGTGCTGAATCGCAAAAAGTGGCCCGGTCATTGACCAGCAAAATGTCCGGGGCTGAAGTGGTTAAAGCCTCAGTGTGCAAGGACACATAGGCTAACATAAAGGGGTGTTTAGAGGCGGGGGGAAATAAGCCAATCCCTCCTAGGAGCAGCTGTAAAAATGTCCAATGTGCATGGAACCAAATAGGGCTCTGAACCTTGCCCATTCCTCCCTCACATTTTAATTGGACAGTCACTATGATGGGCTACTTGATTGGCCATTAAGAGTATGTTTGAAGTAAAAGGGGGAAGGGCAATCCTCGTTCCTGCAAGTTGAGGAACTTTGTATGTTCAGATTGGCTGGCCTTCAGCTGTAACAGAAGTGAATAAGAGCTCATACATGTACACACTTCTTGGAAAAAGTTGGGCGATCTTAATGTGAATATAGATGTTTTTAACAATTATCAGCAGAAACCAGCTCTTCCAACACAGACTTGTATTCTGTATCAATATGCTTCCGGACTATCCAACACACTGCCAAAAGGCTACTGAGAACTCTGACTTGTAGGAAAGGGTGGCATGTAAGAAAACCCCCTTGATTGGCCCCTCATAGCCACCTGACCACAGTTCAGACCTGGAGGTGCATTGTTGGTCATTTGGATACTGAAAAGATGCATTAAAACAAAAGTTTTGGATTAAAAAAAAAATACTTACCTAGGTAGATGCAGGATCGATCCTCTATGGCTGAGAACTCGGCAATCAAAGCTTGCTGATTGCTCAGTTCTCAGTCTTTAGTTAGCAGAGAGCCGGTGACTGTAAGTCATCGGCTCTCTGCTTTGCCCCTCCAGCACTTACTGGTGCCAGGTTGTGGAGGGATTGGGAGTGACTGACTCAGGCTTTTAGCGGCCAGTCAGGAATCTGGGTGGGTCCCAACATTAAAGTCTGGATCCCTCCAGAGCCTGGACCGCCGAGTGACATCGGCCAACAGCTGACTGTAGCTTTTGGCCCCCCTTCTTTAATCCATCATTTTCTCAAACGTGTGTTCAACCCAAAGTTCATTTGTATTTGCCAAGCTGCCAATATGCAGGTCAGGTGTCCCCAATCTGGTTCCTTGCCATCTTGTGTATAAAGACAAGGTTGCAAAACACAGTCGAGCTGAAATCTATCCAATAGCAATTTGTGAAAGTTGCAAAGATGCACATGTGTAATAGTGTCATTTTACATTTTTTTTTTCTTGCTAAAGTAAGAATTGTTAAAGTATCTTTTTTATTGCGGTGTTCTCGCTGGGGAGGATCTACCTCATTACTTTTCTTATCCTTGGGGTTGGGGTTAGAACCTGTTTCAGATTTTGAGGTCGGTGTTCTCATTGGGGAAACTTTTAATGTCCAACATACACTGGTCTCCAGGACAGCAAATGAGGGAAATCTCCTCTTCCACAGACCGTAATAAAAAACATCTTTTCACAAGAAAAATAAAAAGTTTTGGCTCGAGTTACTGTAAGGTAGACCCAGCACAGTTGCATCTTTCCTGAATAGGATTAGCGGTTTACTGATTGATTCTCTCATTGCCTGGAGATGTTCTTTAATTGATTTGAAATCTCTTTCAGCTCGGTCAGGAGGAAAGGTTTGAGCTGCTTAATGTGCTGGAGTTTACAAGGTAAATATATAATTATAGTCTCATTTAAGAACGCAGAATATATTGTTCTTTAATGCCAGCCTCATGTAGATCAAAAGTCAATGTGTCTCATCGTTTTATTTTATTAAAGGAGATGTATCTTAATCCTTCCAACACACTTTGCCGTATAATGCGAAATTTCTTTGTTTCAGTAATCGAAAACGTATGTCTGTGATCGTTCGTAATTCATCAGGGAAACTGAGATTGTACTGCAAAGGGGCTGTAAGTAATAGACGCTGCAATGCAACTCAGTCTTCCATATGCCAAACAGTGTCTGCTCCATCATTGCATGTAATGCCTGCGCATGCTTACTTCGCACCTCTCTTCTAATTGCATTCAAATTAGAACAACTTTAATGTATGCCGCTTTAATTTCCTTCACAGTTTAATAGGTCTTTGGTTTAACACAGGGGTCGACAAATCCCGGGCGCCAGGTCACCATGGCGACTAGAAATAGTGTCCTGGCGACTTGGCTTGGAAGGTGGGCAAAAAAAAAAGTTTTTTTTTTGTGAGCTGGCGCCATCTGGTGGTGAGCCGTTGGTATTACACGTTATTACCACCAGATGTGATCTGGCGCCATCTGGTGGTGGCCGTTGGTATTACAAGTTAAGCATTACAAGTTAAACAGCAATTCTAATGTCATTTTTCACTATTTTCACTGCCATCTTCTTCCCTCGAATTAGAACCCCCAAACATTATATATATTTTTTTTATCCTAACACCCTAGAGAATAAAATGGCGATCGTTGCAATACTTTCTGTCACGCCGTATTTGCGCAGCGGTCTTACAAGCGCACTTTTTTGGGAAAAAATTAAACTTTTTTTAATTAAAAAATAAGACGACAGTAAAGTTATCCCCATTTTTTTTAATATTATGAAAGATAATGTTACGCCGAGTAAATTCATACCCAACATGTCACGCTTCAAAATTGCGTCCGCTCGTGGAATGCCGACAAACTTTTACCCTTTAAAATCTCCATAGGCGACGTTTAAAAAAATCTACAGGTTGCATGTTTTGAGTTACAGAGGAGGTCTAGGGTTAGAATTATTGCTCTTGCTCTACCAATCACGGCGATACCTCACATGTGTGGTTTGAACACCGTTTACATATGCGGGTGCTGCTCACGTATGTGTTCGCTTCTGCGCGCAAGCTCGTCGGGACGGGGTGCGTTTTCTGGCTCCTAACTTTTTTAGCTGGCTCCTAGATTCCAAGCAAATTTGTCAACCCCTGGTTTAACAACTAATAACTATTAGCAATATTTAACAAATCCATTTCAATTATTTACATATTTAGTTTAACCTTTTCTGCCCCACGATCCCATCTTCTGTAAAATCAGCCTGCTCTTATGTAGGTAAACCATTTTGCCACGTATTCACTTGGTGTGCTGACTTTCCATTCTGTTGATATGGTGGCTCCACTCACCACATCTTGATTGCAGGCTTAAGCGCCATACACATGGGCTGAATATCTATCAATAGAAATCGGTCGATATTTGGCCTGTATGTAAGGTTGACAAAAGACAGATGTTCGGTCGGCTTCTGTCGGACTGTCTAAGAAGCATGTCCGCTTCCGATCAGCATTCTCATCGCTGACCAGTGTGTTCTGGCAGAGGGGCTGTCTCCCTGTCATCGGGTTTTTGGTACAGAATCTCCTCCTAAGCTCTTGCGTTTTTTCCTTCAGCTCACTGGGTTGTACGAAGAAAAACTGTTATGTCGCGTACACACGATCGGATTTTCCGTCGGAAAAACCTTGGATGGTTTTTCCAACGGAATTCCGCTCTAGCTTGGCTTGCATACACACGGTGACCCAAAAGTTCTCTGAACTTTCGTTTGCCAAGAACGCGGTGACCTACAACACTACCACGAGCTGAGAAAATGAAGTTCAATGCTTCCGAGAATGTGACAAATTGTTTCCGAGCATGCGTTGGAATTTTGCGCGTCGGAGGTGCTACTTTCCGATAGGATTTTTCTCTGGCGGAAAATTTGAGAACCAGCTCTCAATCTTTTGTTGTTGGAAATTCCGACCGCAAAAGTCCGATGGAGCATACACACGGTCGGAATTTTCGTTCAAAAGCTCACATCAGACTTTTGCTCTCGGAATTTCCGATCGTGTGTACGGGGCATAAGTGTGTATTAGGTTTTAGTATGAAAAAGGCACTGATGACTACAATGAACATTTTTGTTTTGATATGGAATTTGGGACATTTTTTTTTTGCAGCATGGGGTAGATATGCAAATATACGTATATATGCATTTTTAAATTGGTGATTTGAAAACGGTGCTTTTAGGGTAGGTCATTTACCATGACCATGTCCGTTTTTAAAAGCCAAGTGGTGGTAAAGAACATGAGCCATCACCTCCTTCACACTCTGTATGATTGAATACAGCACCCCAACCATATGGTACAGTCATTGGCTGCACTGATATACATCAAAAGCCTTAGTGATGTTAAACCCAAAACCAAAAATGTTGTATTTAAGCTTTTCAATCAATAGATGTGGTGGCTGCATTTGTTTTTTTAGGGTTTTTTTGGGGCCTGTTCCCCCTCTCTTTTCACCTGGTGATCTGGCCAGTAAAGCATTGCAATACATGGATCGAAATTTAGCCAGACCAAGTGAGATTTGATCCATGTATGGGCCATTTTCTCAATTTTTGTACAACTACCTTTGTTGGGTTTTCCCTGCTTGGTCCGGCCAAAGGCCCCTTTCACACGGACGGATTTTCTAGTTTTCTACCGCAGCAAAAAGCACCCAATGCTTTCCTATGGCCCCATTCACACACAACGTTTAGCTGCGATTTTGTTGCATGCGGTTTGGTGCGAATAGAAAAAATAGAATTGAATGCGTCCAGGTGCGATTTAGCGCAGGTAATCGCAGTCTTTTGTGTCAACTGCGGATAGCCGCGTGAGAAAAAAAAAACAGGAAGCACATCATAATCAAAAAAAATAAAAAGGGTTGTTATGGAAATGACTACCGCAGCTAAACGCGGCCGCACATAATCGCAATGTAAAAATGCAGCTAATCGCAGTGCTCAGAGCCTTGAATTTCACTGAAAATGTACATGCTTTTAATTGCGGCAAAAATGCTGTCCGTCTGAAAGGGGCCAAAGGCTATAGCTGGCAGGTCTGAGCAGAATACAATAGCTCAGTAGGGGGGATTTCCCCATCCACCTCGAATGTGTGGGTGGGGCAATCGGAACTTTTTTTTTTTATTTAACTTGACTCCTGTATAGGCTGCATTACATACCTCAGTATTGGAATACCCTCCTGCCTGGATGAAGTAACGCAGGGGCAGCTTTGAACAGAAGCATCGTCAGTCTGGAGGGAGAGGAGGGGAAGATGTACTAGCAAAGTTAAATACACTAACAAATTGAAGCCAAACTCCAGCCAACACTGCAGTTACGGAAACCGTTTTTGTTTCTTAACGGTTTGCGTGATTAAAAGCTGATTATTGTACCCCTGTCAAATGGTTTGTCTTAACACTCGAACTGCTACATTTGCGGGAGAGCTTATTCTGTTGAAAAACAGACTTACTGGCTGGATCAACAGGTGACAATAAAGGAGACATCTCCTTTAAAAAGAAAATAAATGCAGCCATCACATCTAAGAATTGATAAGCTGCTATATAATTTTATTTTTGTTTAATACTGCTTTAAACATTTGCTCATTTACTATTAAATCTGCTGTATTAATTAGACCTGCTTCCTGCTTTACCTCCCATTTCCTTTGTTATGCTGTATATATCACATACACTCTTTTTCTTGAAAATAGGATACAGTAATTTATGACCGTTTGGCAGAAACCTCAAAGTACAAAGAGATCACTTTAAAACATCTGGAACAATTTGCTACTGAAGGTATGATTAACACCCCCGAATGACGAGTAAAGAGAAGTGTATACAGACCAGAAGGAGAAAGTTGAATATTTTTTTTTTTTTTTTTCAAGAAACTATCTGTTCTGTCAGGTTATAATTGGCCTCACTTAGCTTGTCTTCATTTACTTTAAGCTAGCCATATATTAGCAGATTTTTGAACAAACACAAATTCTCATCCGTACTTTTAATGGCATGTCAAGTGGCGTTCATAAGTATTTCAAATTTATTTGCTTTTAATATTCAATTTTGGAGTGAGTGGACTTCAACACAAAACACATTAATGCCTGGTACACACAATGAGATTTGTGATTTTTTTTTTTTTTGCATGCTAATCTCATATCTAATGTGAAGAGTTTACTAAAGTCACAAATTCTCGTAAGACAGAATAAAAAATCGGAAGTGATGTAATGTTTTGTAATGCATTTGTATTGCATTTTCGAAAAACGACAGCTGTAGTGATGAAACGAAAATTGTACGATCTGGCATTGTATGAAAAAAAAAATTGTGCTTGCCTGATCAGATAATATCGAATGAACTGTCCTGATCGGCCCTCAAACGTTCTGTACGAACGATCAGATTATTGTGCGATCTCTTCGAAAGTGGTATTTTTCTTACGATTTTCTGATCGTGTGTATGGGGCTTAAGGCTCCATTCACACTTGTATGACTCCAAAGTTGCACAGACTTTGCAGTACAACTTTGATGCAACATTGGATGAGTGTAACTTGGTTACGACTTTGGCTTTGACCAGTGATAATGGAAAACTGTTGCACACAAGTTGCATTGTATAAAATTCAAGTACCGCGTTTCATGCAACATCTGAGGGCTAACATTGAAGTCTATGGCCCTCAAGTTGCATGAAAGTCGGACCAAAGTAGTGAACTACTTATTGGTGAGCATAAACTACTTTGATGTAGCTGCAACTTTAAGGCCCCCTTCCACACTGCCACAACTTCAAAGTCTCGCGATTTTGCAGCTGCTTTTTCAGGGAATGCCTGGGTAAACTTGAGGCCTATGGACCTCAACTCGCATCAAAGCTAGGCCAAAGTAGTACAGGGACTACTTTGAAGTCAGTGCGACTTGAAGTCGCACAGATATGAATGGTTAACATTGGGAATCATGGGATACGACTTGTCATGCGACTCTGATGTCCAAAGTCACACAAGTGTGAAAGGGGCCTAAAACTTTTTGAACAAAATTAGAGTATGACCAGCTTTAGATTATACCTGTATGGCAGTTACATCCTTGAGAAGAATAAGAGAATTAAAACTTGCTATCCAATTCACAGTTGATTATAGAAATGTTAACCGTTTGTCATTATGTTATGGAAGAAAGGCTGCCCAAGACGAGTAAGCTTGAAGAACTTGTGTTCATTTTTGGTTACTTAACCAACTCACCTGTACACACCCTATGTACCTAAGCAATTCTTCCATTTCTGATATGGGCCTGTTGATTAGGCAATTGTTTTAATTTCACTTTTGCAATCAAATGTGAGAACACACCACTATTTGTATGTGTTCTAATTCACACGTAAAAAAAAAAAAGTCTGTTGGAGAGGTTTCTTAACATAAGGTGTTATGGCTGACTGGAATGTTTTTATTTTTTTTAATTTTTTTTAACAATGTCCGGGTGAGTCTGTCCTCATTGGCAAAAAAATATAAGAAGCACAGCCTCTAAACCTTTGATCCTTGGTTAGGACAGACAGTGTTCAAATTTAGTTACAATTGCTAATGAAGATGTACCTGCACAGTACACACAGGGTTAATTATGACAAACACAGCTGGCCACCCCTCTCCTTCAGACCCCTATGCTGTAAACTGTGGCTCCCGCACGCATGCGTGGGAATGACGTCATTGCGACTCCAGCAAATCAGAGTCTGCAAACCCGGAAGACGGGGACCGCCTGCAGCTCTGACATCTCGGCACTGGAAGGGCTTTGTTTTAAGGTACGTTTTAACATCATGTGCTAGTATGCCATGCATTATGGCTTTACCTTACAGGGTGCAAAAAAAAAAGGCCAGCGGTTTACTACCGCTTTAAGCTCTTCGCTAAAATTATCACAACTGAAGATAAACCCAATAAATAGGCTATTTAATTTAATAAATACCAGATGGGGTTCTTCCTTCATTGCCAAGGTAGTGATAATATTCGAAGGGGATCACTGTTATGGTTATGTGCAGTACAAAAATGGAACATGCCAGCCTACCTCTAATCATTGGATATACAGAAGGAATTTGGTTGAAACCAAATGCCCCCAGTCTACCCCTTCTTCCACAGGACCACCTTCCCCGCAGAATGCTTTCCCATTTACCTGGACATTATACCATCTCTTATCTCAGTAACTAAAACCTATGACACCCTTCTACCAAGCCAACTAACCTTGCTAGTGACACGTTGGGTCCCACTGACTATCTTATGCTACCTAAAAATTTCAAAGCCTTTACAGATTATTAGTCTCAGAGATAATTGTGAATGATCCTTAGCATTATTGCTTTCACTCGTCATTGACATTTGCGGTGATACCGCATGTGTGGTAAATTGCTGTTTACATACACGTGCAGGTCCTACGTGTGTGTTTGCATTTGTATGGGGGGGCTTTAACATTTTTTATTTTATCTTTTCATTTTACTTTATTGCAATTACAAGGTTAACAAGCGAGGGAATGACCGCTCTAAAACTGGAAGTGATAAAATCCAGAAAGGTATTGTTGTGGAAATAAGCTCACAGCATAATGTCTTGTTCACAGGTCTAAGAACACTGTGCTTTGCTGTGGCTGCCATCCCTGACAGCGTGTATGAGGAATGGTTGGATGTATACCACAGAGCCTCCATCTCTGTACAGAATAGATCTCTAAAACTGGAGGAGTGCTATGAATTGATAGAGAAGGTAAGTGGCATTACGTATTATTTTACATGTTCTGATATCTTAGCTCTGTTTGCTTGGGTTTGTTCACACAGTAGCACACATAATAAACCCTGCAATATTACAGCACTGTAGACGTGTGATGCCACTGTTAATTGCATCCCAGTACACAGCCACAGTGAATTGCAATGCACACATGCTTATTCTATATGCATTGTCCTGCTTTGAAAAACATATACGGCCTATATTATCATTTTGACAGCCTATTCTAAGTGAATGGGCTGCCTGAAGCAAAAATGTGCTTTGCAGAGCACTGCATTATGGTTTGATGCTGCACTTTGGACTACTTATTTACATCACCATATTGGTAAATCCACCAAATCTTGCTACCTTCATCTTCAAATGGCATAAAAATGTACATTCCGGGATTGCATAGCCAGTTACATAAATGGAGGATAGAAGAAGTATAGCAAATTTACATATTTATTGTGGAAAAAAACAATTGGAAACTCGCATGTAGACAGTTGAAAGTTTGCTCATCTTTAAAGTTGTGATAGTGAAGATATCAGTGCAGCGGGGAGCCAAAATCCAGTCCAAGATCAATCCACAGTGCTGTCAGCTGCATGTGCCTGTGAAACAAGAGGGGGTGCCAAACATATACAACAATAGCAAGTGCACACAAAATGGGCAACTCACATGGATATGAAAGAATGGTGCCTATATTCAATATAGTGAAGGTGTGTGGCACCACTCAGCATAAGGGGTATACTGTTTCATCCAAAATTTCTGCAGCCATGGAGGTTTTGATGCTGTAGCCGAGGGCCGACAGGAAGTGGGGAGCTGGTGATGGGCTCTGTGGAGTGTACAGCAGGCCAGATGTGACGTCACACGTCGGGGAAGGAGTCCGGTGACATGGCAACGCATTTCAAGGCTGCTCAGCCTCTTTATCAAGCCATCATATATTGTATGTGCTGCACTTAAGCTGGCTACACATTATACAATTTTCTTGTACAATTTTCCGTTAGATTTACCAAGACCGTATAGTATGAGGCCAATCCTAAACACTTTAAATTTTCATGCAAACCGGCAGACCCCTTGCACTACATAGTTCAAGTTAAATCTAAAGGAAAATGAACAAATAAAAAGATATGCATAATGTGTAGCCAGCTTCTTTGGTGTCCCCGCTGCATTGTTATCTTCACCATCACAGGCCCAACTTTTTTCTGAACTGATTACATCTCCATTAACTCACGCTACTCTTTGTGCCATATCTGTTACGTTCAGCTACATGAATAAAGCCTTCAATGATTTGGGCTGTTTTGGTTGTGCCCTATATGGTTCACAGCATGTCAACATGAAATGGTTGTACTAGAGAATTCTATCCATCTGCATGCTGGTCATCGATCGCTAGCTCATTTCACTTTCAGGCTTGTGTAGTCTCTCCATTAACACTGGATGGACCCCTCCTGAATGACCAGCTGATGTCATCTTTCTTTCAGCTTGCAGTATATTACCTCATGGAAATACACCTGTGGCTTTGCTTTTCCAGTGCCAGATTATTTTCACACCTGTGTAAGCTTTTCATTTTATGGTTTGCGCTCTGACAGTTCAGTCATTCCTTCATATTCATATCTTTTTGTGGCTCTCCACCTCCTTCTGAACTTTTCTCTTCTCAAGAAACAGTGTTGAACAGTTAAGTAATGATTAATTAGGGGTGAAGTCATTCCCAGATTTACAACTCTGACAGTATTTACGTTAACCAGGCATTTTTTATATACTGTAACCTGTAGAACTTGGTCAGAAGTTACAGTGCCTTGTAAAAATATTCATACCCCTTGACATTTTCCACATTTTGTCATGTTACAGCCAAAAACATGTAATTTATTGGGATTTTATGTGATCGACCAACACAAAGGGCCACATAATTATGAAATGAAAGGAAAAAGATTGTTTTCAAAATCTTTTACAAATAAATATATGAAAAGTGTGGCCTGCATTTGTATTCAGCCCTCCGAGTCAATACTTTGTAGAACACCTTTCCCTGCTATTACAGCTGCAAGTCTTTTTGGGGATGTCTCTACCAGCTTTGCACATCTAGAGACATTTTTGCACATTCTTCTTTGCAAAATAGTTCAAGCTCTGTCAGATTGGGTAGAGAGCGTTTGTCAACAGCAATTTTCAAGTCTTGCCACCGATTCTTAATTCGACTTGGGTCTGGAATTTGACTGGGACATTCTAATACATTAAAATGTTTTGCTTTAAATGCTTTGATATGGTGGCAATCTCACAATATACTTGGATCAGTGCTGGTGCAAGGATTTTTGACGCCCTAGGCGAAACCTCATTTTACTGCCCCCCCCTGGTTCCGCCCCTGACCCCTCCCCCTTTGCTCTGCCCATGTATATGGTGATGCTGGTGGGGTGGAGATTTTTGCTGCACCGTTCCACCTATTTCCAGCATTAGTTGTGATTAAATCCAGGCATGTGGGCGGATCCCCACTTCACTGTCGGTATCTTGCCTGAGGAGCTTGGACCGAATGAGTGATGTCAGCTGACAGCAGACTTCAGCCCACTAACGGCTGAAAACGGGTCACATAAGTGCAGAACGGACTGAACTCTTGTGATCAACAGGAGAAGTAGGACCATACTTGAATGGCTATACTTCCCCTTTTAAGAGAGGTCATTAATGGCAGCCCCCATGCTTTTAGTATGACTAGGTCACCTTAAGTAATGATGCTTTCTTTTTTGTCATAATGCTTTATGATGTGTGTTGAATAAAAAACAACTCAGAAAGCTGTGATGCCAAAACATCAGCATGACCGTCATGGAGTTAAGAAGTCATGAATGGCAGCCCCATACTTTACTTATGATTATAGGTGGCGCTAGGCTTTGTGAGGCCTTAGGCAAAACCTAGAAATGAGGCCCCACTCTGGGGAAAAATAATTAAAGCGATAAAAAATGTAACTATATAAATTGCATATATTAAGAGCTTTAAAGTGCTGGTGTCAGTGCTCTGTATCTTGGTGCTGGTGTCAGAGAGCACTGACACCAGCACCGAGATACAGCGCGCTGACACCAGCACCCAGATGGAGAGCGCTGACACCAGCACCCAGATGGAGAGCGCTGACACCAGCACCCAGATGGAGAGCGCTGACACCAGCACCCAGATGGAGAGCGCTGACACCAGCACCCAGATGGAGAGCGCTGACACCAGCACCCAGATGGAGAGCGCTGACACCAGCACCCAGATGGAGAGCGCTGACACCAGCACCCAGATGGAGAGCGCTGACACCAGCACCCAGATGGAGAGCGCTGACACCAGCACCCAGATGGAGAGCGCTGACACCAGCACCCAGATGGAGAGCGCTGACACCAGCACCCAGATGGAGAGCGCTGACACCAGCACCCAGATGGAGAGCGCTGACACCAGCACCCAGATGGAGAGCGCTGACACCAGCACCCAGATGGAGAGCGCTGACACCAGCACCCAGATACAGCACTATCTGGGTGCTGGTGTCAGTGTTCTATCGCGGTGCTGGTGCCAGTGAGGGAGGTAGCAAACCAGCGGGCAGTGCCAGCATAGGATCGCCCCCGGCCCACCACAACCGAGCATCAGCACTGGACTGGGTTGGGACGTCCCGACCCCGCAGTGGTGCCCTGCGTAGGTGGGGGTAAGGGCAGGGTGGAGGGGTCAGGGGCTGTCAAGCACAGGTTGGCACACTGGCACAGAACTGAGCTGCCCTGAGTGTGGCACTGATGATCCGGAGGAAGGCAGTGGGGGGATGGGGCAGAGGTGGCTATAAAGACCAATGGCTGAGGGATGCAGGAGGAGCAGGGGTGGGGGGCTGGCTCTCTCTGATGTGGTAGCTGGCTGCAGAAGGAGGTTGTGGCATGACACCTCTTCTCTCCTACCTCCCATCCGCTTCATACAGCCCTGGTGAGGCCCCCTCCCCGGAGGGGCCCTCCTACGATCTGCGTCCCCAGAGTAGCGGGAATCACTGTATTAACATTTTGCTGCTGGAATGAGTCTCCTCATCCTTCTTCTCCCCCGGACAACACAGTAGTGGCCCCGCCTCCTCCCCAGGACACATACAGAGCCACGGCTCTCTAGCCTCTCTCTCTCCAGTCTCCACTGCCTGGCCAATAGAGCTCACAGGCAGCAGCAACAATAACCCTCTGATCGTCGGAGCGCAACGCCATAGTTTCCAGCAGAGTAAGCTTTTCAATTAGGCGAGGCCCCTGTCATAGCGAGGCCTTAGGCAATCACCTAACATGCCTAATTAGTGAGCCGCCTCTGCTTATGACATGGTCACTTTAGACTAGGTTCACACTATAGCAGCTCTATGTGCCACATTTGCACGGACATGGCACTCCATTCATTTGTCAGCTGCCGTGCTTCCTCAAAATGCAGGAAAAGGGTCCCTTTTAAATTTTTGAACCTGTGGCCCACACGGAAACCACAAGTGCAGGATTAATTGCATCTGCATGTTATCCTGAATGGCAGCCTGTTTTTTTTTTTTTTTTGTGCGGATGGTTGCAGGTGCTGTCCTACTGCAGCAGTCACCAACACAGGGGTTAACCTAGCCTTAAATAGGGATGCATGTCTTTTTGGAATGTTACACAGTGCTTCGCAAGCCTTTAATTTAACCTTCAAGTTTAACGAACGGCAAAACTTTAGATAGAACACCTGTCAATTTTTATTGCTGCCTGTGCCTCTATTAAGGAGATTTACCCTCTTTATTTGCCCTGTTTACTATTATAATTGAAAGTAGAAGAAAATGCCAACATTTTGGGTTGTCCCCAGAAAAGAAATGGAGGGGAAATGTTCCAATGAGGACACTGGTTCTGGTGAGCTGGGGGGTCTTCAAGGAATTCCCTTAATTGAGGAAATTCCTGCAAATTTGCAGGGAAATCTTCACAATGGGACACAGATGGCGAAAAAAATCTGACAGGGGTTATAACCTTTGCTTGCTCTACTCTGTCCAGAATGCCTATAGTTCTGCTTTAAGTGGCCAGATAGGATGGTGTCTGTATTCCTGCATTAGCCCAGTCAAGTCTTTTACTGTCATTCTTACAAAATCTTGATTTCATTTTAGTGGGGAATTTTTTTTTCGTTAATATTTGCCATGTTGGAAATATTCTACACATTCACCAATTTCAAATGGCAAAGCTTCAGTTTTATTAGTGATTCACTAACTATTTGTGTGGATCTATTCTTTAGTCAAATCACTGCCACAATGTCACTATGTGGACATGCAGCTTTTGATGTACTCTAAGGCTCCATTCACACCTAGGCGTTTTGTCGCCTGTAGCGCGACGCTATTGCAGCCTGAAATACGCTGGAGGGGTGATTTAACATTGTCGGCTATGGAGATGGTTCACATCTCCACGCCGAAACGCTGTACGCCTGAAGCTCCAAACAAGTCCCGGACCCTTTTTTCAGGCGGCGTTCGGCATAGCCGACAATGTTAATCACCCCTCCGGCGTATGTTGGGCTTAAACGCTGCGTTTTGTCGTGGCAAATCGCGGGACAAAACGCCGCAATTTGTCGTGGCAAATCGCGGTAAAATACGTCGCGTTCAGGTGTGAATGCAGCCTAAGTGACCAATAAATGAGAGCCCCAATTCAGCTAACACTTTTTAAGCAGTCGCAGCAGCAGCTTTTTTTTCTTTTACTTGTGAAATAACAATATAAATAAAGGAGAATAGATGGAATGGTTATAATAATGGTTTAGCCCAACTCCTATAGGGCTGGGTTCACACTATACTACACGACAGTGATACGACTTTCATCCTACTTTGCTCTGCGACATCAGACCTACATTGATCCTACATCGGTCCGACATCCATCCGACTTTCATAAACAAGATACTACTTTGATCCGACTTAGTGATAGTCTGACTTGTTCTTTGACCAATCAAAACAATCCCAGTGTGAGAAAAATTCCTTTTATTGCTGCTGTAATCACATGTCGGATGATAAGGACAAGGATCCTACTTTGATCCGACTTCACTGATATTCAATGGGCTGAAGTAGGATCAATGTCGGACCAAAGTAGTGCAGGAACTTTTTTCAAAGTCGGACCAGTTAAGACGGCTCTCATAGGGAAACTTTGATTTTCATACGTCATGCGCCATTGGCTCCTAATGTCGGAGCGTTTGTCGTACCAGTGTGAACACGGCCTAAGGCCTCAAGTCATTTGGCAGGTGGTAAAGAGGTGACTTTGTTTCTACACTGCCTGTTTTAACCCCCTAAATACCGTCATTCAAATGGGCAAGTTTGGCGAGCGGTAGTGCCCACTGAAGGTCATGGGGTTTAATTCCTGCCTCGCCCACTTCCTGCCTATGAAGCTTTTTACCGCAACACCTTCCAAACCTAAATTGACGTTTGTTCATTAAAGTGTCACTAAACCCACATCATAAATGATCAATAAATGGTTTATTACATACAGGTCATACTTGGTCACTATGGGATTTTGTTTCTATATTTTGCAAAAAAACATGGTTGATCCTGCTGCTCTCTATCTCCACTTTCTGTCCAAGTCCCCAATTCAGCTAGGGATTTTGCAGTGCAGCATTGGCAACTCTGCACATGCTCAATTTTCAGTGAGTTTCAATGCTGAAAATTTCCTCCCTATCACATCTGAGCAGCCCATCTGACCAAAGAGTCCCAAATGTGGGCATATACACAGTGGTAAATGACAGCCCCCTCCCTCCCTCCTCCTCAATGCCCACTAACCAGCTAAACACAGTAGTGGTGGGATATTACATCTTGATTAATGGAGGCTTCACCTCCCTGTTCTAAGACACCTGCTGGAGGTGCGTGACACAGCCTGCGACTGACCGAAATCCATCCACATCATGATGTTGCTAATAAAAAATCATAAAGATTTGATTAAAAACACATTTTCATGCCCAAGGCTATATTTTTTTTTTTAGCATTGAACTAGAAGCTCCTGCTTATGTTTCCCTGAAGACAGGCTGGGAAAGAGATGGGTCATGTGATGGCTGTATATAGATTAGGAAAAAGGTACTTGGATGTCTTTTTATATTAAAATTAGTTTACCCACATACAGAAATAGAATGAACAATGTAAATTAAACAGTGTGTGTCTTTAGTATCATTTTAACCACTTCCCGACGGC
Organism: Rana temporaria; assembly: GCF_905171775.1. Lineage (NCBI taxonomy): Eukaryota > Metazoa > Chordata > Amphibia > Anura > Ranidae > Rana > Rana temporaria. Next base: position 585,509,473 of record NC_053489.1, read on the forward strand.
CGTACGACTATATACGGCCGCAGGGTGGTTCTACTTCTCTGGGGCGCCGTCTTTTTACAGCCGCCCCTTTCCACGTTCCCCGCACGCACCCCCAAGCGCACAGCGGGGAACTTCTGTGCTGGCCGTGTCCTTTGGACACAGCCAATCACAGATCGCCGTGAACGGCCAATCGGAGTGGCCGTTTGCTAGGCGATCTGTGCGGCCAATGAGAGATGATCTCATATGTAAACATATGAGATCATTTCTCATTGCCGGCTCACACACTGACAGCGTGCTGTCAGGGAGAGAGGAGACCGATCTGTGTCTCTTGTACATAGGGACACAGATTGGTCACCTCCCCCAGTCACCCCCCTTCACCCACAGTTGGCACACTATATAGGGTACACATTTAACCCCTTCGTCGCCCCCTAGTGTTAACCCCTTCCCTGCTAGTCACATTTATACAGTAATTAGTGCATATTTATAGCACCGATCGCAGTATAAATGTGAATGGTGCCAAAAATGTGTCAAAAGTGTTTTCCGATGTGTCCGCCATAATGTCGCAGTCAATAAAATTCGCAGATCTCCGCCATTACTAGTAAAAAAAAAAATAATAAAAAATAATAATTCTGTCCCTTATTTTGTAGGCGCTATAACTTTTGCGCAAACCAGTCGCTTATTGTGATTTTTTAAAAATTTTTTTACTAAAAATATGTAGAATACGTATCGGCCTAGACTGAGGATAAAAAAAAAAAAAAAATTTGAGCTATTTATTATAGCAACAAGTAAAACATTTTTTATTTTTTTTCAAAATTGTTGCTCTATTTTTGTTTATAGCGCAAAAAAAAAAAAACGCAGAGGTGATCAAATACCACCAAAAGAAAGCTCTACTTGTGGGAAAAAAAGGACGTCAATTTTGTTTGGGAGCCACTTCGCACGACCGCGCAATTGTCAGTTAAAGCGACGCAGTGCCGAATCGCAAAAAGTCCTCTGGGCAGGAAGGGGGTTTAAGTGCCCAGTAAGGAAGTGGTTAAATAAATTACTAGTGAAGAGTGTAGTGTCTCGTGTTGCATACATGTACTGCAAGAGCAAGGATCGTTCCCTCCTGAACTGATGTTTTCAGCTGTGCCCATGTTCCACGAGTCTGTGTTATTAAAGGCGCTAATTTAATCAGGACTCTGCACTATGTTCCAGATGTCATCAGGAGGGAAAGTGCTAAGATCTGAAATTCTGAAGTGGAAAAAGGATTTTCTACTTTTATGCAGCTGGTCAGGTAGACTTAGAACAAAAACATACAGCGCACAAGGGTTAAGTGAATGTCACTTTATAGTCTGTAATGTGTGGAAAAACATATATGCATGAAAAATTGAAAAGTTGAAAAAATTGAAAAAATTGAAGTAGCCACAAATAGCACACAGGAAAATAGCACATTAAAATTTTTTAAAATTTAAAAAAAAAAAAAAAAAAAAAAAAGACTTTGATAAAGCGTCCTGGCACGCGAAACATGTCAGTCACGGCTCACCAGTACAATCTTTGATGCCCCTATATGTTTGCAGCAAGCACACTGCAGCTGATGTGTAGTGCTGACACTCGGGAAATCCTCTCAGTGACACTAGCGCCAGCATCTCTACTGCTCGTTTTCTGCCCACACTGATTGGTGCTTTGAGTCACCTGACGCTGGATCGAAGGTGTCCGGACACCTCCTGCTCTCTGTGTGACTCCATCAGGCTACCATCCCCCTTTCCTCGCTCCCGTGTGACGCGGCTGCGTCACTGAACCGGCTTGGTGGCTCCCCTCCAGGACTTCCCCTGCCGCTGGAGATTTCTGTTTGCGAGGAAGGTTTCCTTTCCATCAGCCTCAGAGCTTATGGTGTTTAAACGGCAGTATCCTCTCTGCATGGGTATAACTTCTACATCTGCTCCCAGTGTGGCTGTCATCATCCCACCAACGGATTCCATCTCCCTGCATTGAGACGTAGAAGCGGCTGCTTTTATTGAGGTATTGTTTTACCTCTGCATACAAGTGTATGCACACTACCTGGATTCATTCCTAACACCTCCCCCGAAGTGTATGTGTTTTCACTCTACCATCTCCACGTGAACTGCTGCTTATATTATGCGGACTATTGTTATTAGTTTTTTTTTAAAAAAAATTTAAAAATTTTAATGTGCTATTTTCCTGTGTGCTATTTGTGGCTACTTCAAATTTTTTCAATTTTTTCAACTTTTCAATTTTTCATGCATATATGTTTTTCCACACATTACAGACTATAACGTGACATTCACTTAACCCTTGTGCGCTGTATGTTTTTGTTCTTTTGCTTTTTGCCCATGTCTCCTTAGTGGTTGTGTTTTAGTGAAACTTCTTTAACCACTGACAACACTGTGGTTTACCGTCCTTATGGTGTAGCGCTTCATGCGGGTGTTTCTTTGTATACTTTGTTTCGGTCAGGTAGACTTGCCTTTCCTGTGATGGCATGCTGTACTAATTCAACATAAAACAAACCTCTAAATTGAATGATTATGTAACTCCGATGACGTTGTGCAGGTACACACAACGCAGCTCAAGTGAAGTGTGCAGATGTGTAGACTACATTGGAATGGCTGAAAGTGGAAACATACACTCTAGAATTGTCAGTTCTGTGAATGCGGGCCTGAATTAGTTTCTTCCAGTATATGTAAAATAATTTTATGTCTTTTAGCTACTGGTAACAAGAATGAGTCTCTGAACACTAATAATGTAGGGGGATGTGAGCACTGTTGCATACGGTTTTATCAGATGCACCACAATGATTTCCAACCATGGGAAAGGAAGAAAGACAGTTGGCATTGTAGGGGAGACTGGTTTGCAATGTAGAACACAGTAGGTCCCTCCTAAGTTTTCTGACCCCAGCACACACCTCACTTATATACATGTTGGCAGTGAAACTGCCCCCAGATCTGTAGCTTGTTTTTAGATAAGCAGAATGTGTGCAATAACCCATCAGTAACCATTCTGCAGTTTATGTGCATGAAAGGAGAATTATGACCAAGCTATTTTCGTTTTCATTCTGCCCTCTTGTGTTCTGAACTCGGCAGACAGTAGGCTAAAGCCTGCTGTCGGTTGATGTTGGAGCCACTCCAGGCTCTGCCGGATCCCAACATGTCCGAATTTGCCCAGATGCCTAAATGGCGGCTAGCTCAGCCTCTCAGAGCCTGAGCCAGCCACTCTGCCCCCACCACAGCCCAGCACTCCAGTGAGCGGTCTTTGAGTCAAGAGATTTAGGCCCCTTTCACACTGGGGCGCGATGTGCGATGGCGGTATAGCGCCGCTATTTTTAGGGGCGCTATACCGTCGAATTGAGGCGTTATTCGGCCACTAGCTGTGCGGTATTAACCCCCGCTAACGTTCGAAAAAGGATTAATACTGCGCAGAGGTGCATTGCCGGCGGTATTATCGCGCTGTCCCATTGTTTTCAATGGGAAGGAGTGGTGGAGGAGTGGTAAACACACCGCTTCTCTCACCGCTCCAAAGATGCCGCTGGAAGGAAATTTTTTTGTCCTCCCGCCAGCGTATCGCCTCAGTGAGAAAGCCCTCGGGCTTTCACATTGAGACTGCAGGGCAGGAGTTTTTCAGGCGGTATTTAGGCACTATTTTTAGCGCTAAACCGCCTGAAAAACTCCTCAGTGTGAAAGGGGCCTTACTGTACTGCCCACCACCATACCCTATACACTACTCCTCTGCACATATTGCCACCATCATACCCTACATACCACTCTTCTGCACATACTACTTGCCTTCATACCCTCCATACCTTCTGCCCAGTATCATAGCTTCTACACACTCTTCTGCAAATTCTGACCCCTCTCATACCCATCATACTCCTTTCAGTCACGCAATCTTCCCTCTTTTCCTGCAGATACTGCTTGTTATGCCTCATATATTGTAATATCGTCAACCATGCCCATTTAATCTAAAGCATGGTATGCATGCACATTGTTAACCCAGCAGGTTGATTGCAAAAAAAAGACAGATCCAGGACAGATAACGTTTAGTTACTTGGCTTGCTAAGCAGAAAGCTGATCACAATAGCTAAAGTGAGAGCTATAGGGGCACAAGTCATCTCTCTTGTAAAAAATACATGGCTAAATGTATTGCCAGTATATTCTGTGTACATTTTACATACAGTGGGGAAAAAAATGATTTGATCCCCTGCAGATTTTGTAAGTTTTCCCACTTACAAAGAAATGAAGGGTCTATAGTTTTTTATCATATGTGTATTTTAAATGATCAAGACAGAATATCAGCCAAAAATCCTGAAAAAACACACAATACAAATGTTCTAAATTGAGTTGCAGTTCAGTGAGTAAAATAAGTATTTGATCCCCTACCAACCTTAATCCTATTGCACATTTATGGAGTGAGCTGAAACTTCGAGTTGCTAAGTGACAGCCAAGAAACCGTAAGGATTTAGGGAAGAGTGGACCAAAATCTCTCCTGAGATGTGTGCAAATCTGGTAACCAACTACAAGAAAAGTCTTACCTTTGTGCTTGGCAACAAGGGTATCTCCACCAAGTACTAAGTCATTTGTTGCTTGGGGATCAAATACTTATTTTACTCACTGAACTGCAACTCTATTTTGTAACATTTCTATTATTTATTTATTTATTTATTCCGAATTTTTGGTTAATATTCTGTCGTTATTTAAAATACACCTTTGATAAAAAGTATAGACCCTTTTTTTTTTTTTTTTCTAAGTGGGCAAACTTACAAAATCTGCAGGAAATCAAATACCGTATAGACTCGAGTATAAGCCAAGTTTTTCAGCCTTTTTTTTTTTTTTTTGGGCTGAAAATACACCACTTGGCTTATACTCGAGTCAGTGTCCTTGAAGGGCGGCGAGCGTCCGTGGTTTAAGACCCCATTCACACCTGAGCGTTTTGTAGCTTGAAGCCTAAAGCTACAAAACGCTGGAGGGGAAAAAATCTATTATTCTCTATGGAGATGGTTCACATCTCCACTACAAAACGCCTGAAGCCAGAAGCTCTACAACGCCTAAAGGTCAAACAAGTTCTGGGCCTTTTTTTTTAGGCAGATTTGGGCGTTTTTGTGCTTTTTACATTGGTGACCTTTTGACCTGTACAAAAACTCAGCAAAATCGGGGTACAATTGTGGGACTTTCTGCCTGAAAACGCTATGCGAATGGTGCGAATGGTGCCTAAAAGTTTCGGCTTCCCCCTGGTCCCTTCCGTGATAGGCGTTTCCCAGCAGACAGTGTCTTCAGTGTTCTGCCTATCACAGACGTTCTCTTGTCCGAGGATGAAAAGACGTCCATGATTGGTGGAACACTGAACACAGTGTCTACTGGGAAACTGTGTCCGAGGATGAGAAGACGTTCGTGATAGGCTGCTGGGAAACGCCTGTCACGGAACGGGACCGGGAGGAGACCACAATTTTTAAACACTGAATGGACGCCCGCAGCCTGTCAAAAATTTCAGGTACACTGACTTGGGCACAGTGAGGTTGGGCACAGTGAGGTTGCAATGGGCAGAGTGAGGTTGGGCATAGTGAGGCGTGCAAATGGGCACAGTGAGGCGTTCAAATGGGCATTGTTGACCCTCTTTTCCGCTTACAGTAGCTGCTGCATTCTCACCCTAGGCTTATACTCGAGTCAATACATTTTCCCAGTTTTTGGGTCAAAATTGGGTACCTTGGCTTATACTCGAGTATATACGGTAATAACTTTCCCCACTGTAGTTATTGCTTTAGTTTAATTGTTATTCTTTTTATGTTCTGCATCTGTAGCTCCTTAACCTACATCAAATTATTAAGATGGTATTGATGATTTAAAAAAAAAAGTCTAACGAAGACGCTTAATACTAAACCACTGATCTACGCTATACAGAAAAACTGTCACTTAAAAAATCTTCAGAATCCAACATGTTTGGGTGTGCTTTTGTATTTGAGCGACAGCCGTGGTATGAGCAATGATGATCCACTTCAGCACATCAGGAACAGCATAACCTGGGGCTGGGTATAGACATTATATTCTGGTGGTTAATGTTTGATCTGTTGTGTAGTTCCCAAAAGTACACTGCAGCTCAGACATGAAGTGCCATACAACAGTTTGTCTGCCATACAACACAGTTTGTGTGCCATACAACACTTTGTGTGCCTGTAGGGTAGGAAATGCACTCGGTTGAATAGCCAGGCAACATCAATGAAAAAGAGAACTGCCAAAAAAACCTACACTGCACCGTGTTCCTTCTACAGCATAAGTTTCTTTGATTCACATGAGATGTAATAATGACACCGCAAATTAATGATTATCCCAGTTGTTACATGTTTCACTTTTATTTGTGTGCTCATTTTATTGAAGTTCTCTATTCAACTGACAGATGTTTGTTTTTGTGTTTTTTGTTTTTTTTTCTAATTAAGATCATAATTTATTCTGCTATGCACATATTGAGTTGTGATTTTATTATATTATTGTGTAATTTTTCCTCATCTCTTCCATAGAACCTCCATTTACTTGGAGCAACTGCCATAGAGGATAAGCTGCAAGACAATGTGCCCGAGACCATTGAGACATTAGTGAAAGCTGACATTAAAATTTGGATTCTGACTGGAGATAAACAAGAGACCGCTATTAATATCGGTATAGTGATATTTATTTATTTTTATTTATTTTTTCAATATGTCACTTACATTACAAACTGAAAGGTGAATGCAACCTTTTGCAAAACATAAAGAAAATAAATATCGTTCCGCGCTGTGGACTAGAACTACTATAGATAGCTGCTGCCTCCACTGAAACCAGCCACCAGCAGGTGGATGGTGAAAACTAAATAAAATTTCTTTATCGTACATCACGGGACACAGAGCAGCATATTCATTACTATGTGGGTTATATGGAGTACCTTCAGGTGTTGACACTGGCAATCTCAAACAGGAAATGCCCCTCCCTATATAACCCCCTCCCATAGGAGGAGTACCTCAGTTTTTACGCCAGTGTCTTAGGTGTTAGTCATGGTTTAGCTTGCCTCCGCATCCTTGGGATTAGGTGAGCTACCGGTTCTGTCCAAAAAAGCCTGAGCGCTAAAGTGGTCAGTAACCGGACCCCAAACCCTTGGGGTATAGCCCATAATGCTTTCTTTTTAAGAGAGCTGGACCCTGGGCCCAGAACTTAGAAAACCTTTGGGCGCCTAATGTTTTCTGTTTGCCAGGGTGCTGTATGGGTCCAGGACAGTGGATCCTTCATGGAAGAAGAAGGTTCCCAGGGCCTGAAGGTCTAGACATCCCCACGGAGATGGGGGAAGATTGGGCCTCTTGCTTGGCAAAGTCCTGCGGCATGGAGCAGGTAAGTAAGGGGAAAAACTTGCGGAACTTGGCTCTTAGCAAGTTTTTTCTGGGAGGTCACAGGGGACATGCCTAAGGTTATGCATTGCATCTGGCAAACCAGTCACATATCATGAAGATAGGATGGCTCTATATGTTATCATTCCCCATAAAAAGTGACCTCCCTGGTAGTGTTGGAAAAGCTGTGAGTGGGGCCTTTTGTGTACAAATGTATGTGTTGTGTCAGAGAGCTATGCTTACCTGCAAGCCTCCAGGCGATGCTCTATCCAGTCCTCTTCCTCATGCCTGCAAGGCAGGCAAAAAAACGCTGACCTCCTCGTGTGTTCCAGGCCTGCGGCTGCAGGAACAGAGAGGCCCTTCCTCCCAACCCCCCCCCCCCCGTCGGCGGGCGCGCGCGCGGTGCGCGTGCACGTGTTATAGGCGCATTTGGCGCCGTTTTAGCTGAGGGGGAAGGGCGGGTCAGTGGTTTAAGGAAGGGGCGGCCCTTCCTTAGTGCCACAGCTCATTCAATACTTTGGCTTGAGGGAGGAAGGACTGGAGTGAAGCACGGGGCGCTGAGGACACACAGTGGCCAGAAAGAATACTACAGTCTTCAGAAGATTGTGGTTTAGCCTAGGAATAGGCTGTTTTTTCTTTTCCATCTCATAGTCTTTTCTTTGGCAATACTACTCAGGGGGATAGAATGTTTTTTCTTGCCTAGATTGAAAAAAAAAAAAAAAAAAAAAGTGTCATCTGGGGTAGAGGAAACATTTTTTATTCCCCAAACAGGTGTTTGGGCATTTAACTATTTATAAGTCCCAGGTACCAATAAGTAGCAGGTGTGCCTCGGTATTGTACCATGGCATCAAAGAACAAGCCAGAGGGTACAAAAGGTGGGGATTCCCCCACAGAGTCTGAGGTCTCGGACAGAGCTATGCCGCTGCTTTCCCCACAGGGAGCCTTTGGGCCATCGGGATCTGGGGCTGGAGCTGACGCGAGTCAACCCAACCCTAAGATGGTCACGGAGGAGGTGTTGCTCACCTCTTTAAATGAGATGCGGAGAAGCATGGGAGAAATGATAGCCGCAGCTATGCGGGGTAGTAAGCGGAATAGATCTCCGTCACCCGTGCGCGGACCCTCGGAAGAGGAGGTCCTTTCCTCTGGGGAATTGGACGACCTCTTGGACAAAGACCAAGTAGGTTCAGGGATCGAAGATCCGGATACAGAGGAGTCTGGGGCAGTCTCCCTGAGGGAGAGCTGGTGGATTCAAGGCTTGACGGACTTGGTCCATAAGGCATTCAACCTGCCTGTACCAGATCTCCAGGTATCGACGATTTCAGCTTTGGGCTCACTGAGGGCGCCTCAAAGCAGTGCTGTGTTTCCGATCCATCCTCTATTGGAGGGAGTCTTGTTCCAAGAGTGGAACAAACCAGACAAGGTGTTCTTACCACCTAAGAAATTTTCTGTCTTATATCCTATGGAAGAAAAGTTTTCCAAGAGATGGGCTTCTCCTGCAGTAGACGCAGCCATCTCATGTGTTAACAAATCGTTAACATGCCCTGTAGAGAACGTACAGGTTTTCAAAGATCCAGTTGATAAGCGCTTGGAAGCACTACTTAAGAACTCCTTCACTTCTGCAGGGGCAGTAGTACAGCCAGCCGTGGCTGCGATTGGAGTCGCTCAAGCTTTATCAGATCAATTTAAGCAAATGCTTGAACTTATTCCTGCCGAGCAGGCAGAAGAGTTTTCGGATGTCCCTAAGGCCATATGTTTTACGGTAGACGCAATCAAGGATTCCATCCAGCAAGCGTCACGTTTATCGTTATCCCTTATCCATATGAGAAGACTCTTATGGTTGAAAAGCTGGGAGGCTGAGCCCCCATGCAAGAAGCTCCTGGTAGGGTTCCCCTTCCATGGAGGACGGCTCTTCGGAGAGGACCTAGATAAATACATTCAGACCATTTCAAGCGGCAAGAGTACACTCTTGCCAACTAAGAAGAAGGTTCAGGGGCCTGCGTTTAAACGACAGTCCTCCCCTGGGCAGGGGCCCTCTAATGCCAAGCAGTATCGACGGCCTCCTGCAAGAGCAAACTTCGGCTTCAACAGCAGATCAGAAGGACAGGCTGTTAGAGGCAAGAGGCAGTGGTTTCGCAAGCCAGCAAAACCAGCCCCCAAGTCTACCTCATGAAGGGGCGCCCCCACCCACGAAGGTGGGGGGAAGGCTGCGACTCTTTTCGGAGATTTGGGAAGCCAGCATTCCCGACGAGTGGGTACGGTCTTCCGTGGCCACAGGCTAAAAGCTAGAGTTCCTAAGGTTTCCTCCTCCTCATTTCCAGGAGTCGAGGATTCCAAACGATCTGGAGAAAGGAGCCGCGTTAAGATCGGCTCTAGATCATCTACTTTCCCAGGGAGTAATAGTAGAAGTACCAGTCCTGGAACAGGGGCTGGGTTTCTACTCCAACCTAATGGAGGCTACGGCCCCCCGGGTGTTCACGAAGGTTCTAGCTCCAATCCTAGCCAAGCTAAGGATCCAAGGGGTCACGATCCTAGCATACCTGGACGACCTCCTAGTCATAGACCACTCGTCTCCCGGCTTGGAGCGAGCAGTGGCCCTCACGGTCCAATACCTCGAGAGGTTCGGCTGGGTCCTAAATCGAGAAAAGTCAGCATTCCAGCCCACAAGGCAGTTGGAATATCTCGGCATGAGATTAGACACAGAACAACAAAGGGTGTTCCTACCTCTGAGGAAGGTCAAAGCCATCAAGGAATTAATCCTACTGGTTCTAAGCAAGAAGGAACCGACTATTCGCCTATGTATGAGACTACTAGGCAAGATGGGGGCTACATTCGAGGCGGTGCCATACGCCCAGAGCCACACTCGCATCCTGCAGGCAGCCATCCTGTCAGCATGGAGCAGAAGGCCACAGGCCTTGGATATCCCGTTGCCACTCTCATCAAGAGTCCGGCAAAGTCTGTGTTGGTGGTTAGACCCTCAGAATCTACTGAAGGGAAAGTCTTTCAACCCAGTGGCTTGGAAGATAGTGACCACAGACGCCAGCCTGACGGGCTGGGGAGCGATTGTGGATGGTTCCACTCGCCAAGGTATTTGGGCAAGGCCAGAGAAGCTTTTACCCATCAACATCTTGGAGCTCAGAGCGGTTCGACTAGCCCTCAGGGCTTGGACGTCGAAATTGCAGGGGTTCCCGGTGAGAGTTCAATCAGACAATGCCACGGCAGTGGCATACATAAATCACCAAGGGGGAACCAGGAGTCAGGCCGCTCAGAGAGAAGTGAGCTTGATTCTCCTAGGGGCAGAGGCTCATGTGCCCTGCATATCGGCAATATTCATTCCCGGAGTGGACAACTTTCAGGCGGACTTCTTAAGCCGCCAGACTCTATTGCCGGGGGAATGGTCTCTGCATCCACAAACCTTTCAAGCACTCTGCCAAAAATGGGGAGTGCCGGACGTGGATATCATGGCATCGAGACTCAACAAGAAGCTAGACAGGTTCATGTCCCGCTCAAGGGATCCGATGGCCTGCGGAACCGATGCTCTGGTTTGCCCTTGGCATCAGTTCAAACTTCTTTATGCGTTTCCCCCGCTCCAGTTACTACCCCGCCTGCTGCGCAGGATCCGGGTGGAGCACATACCAGTCATCCTGGTAGCTCCAGCATGGCCCAGAAGGGCATGGTACTCACTAATCTTAAGGATGGTAGTGGGAGACCCTTGGACTCTTCCTCTACGGCCAGACCTGCTATCGCAAGGTCCGATCCTCCACCCTGCCTTACGGCATCTAAATTTGACGGCCTGGAAGCTGAATCCCTGATTCTCAGGGGTAGAGGTCTGTCTCAGAAAGTAATCTCTACCCTAATCAGAGCCAGGAAACCGGTCTCTAGGGTGATTTATTACAGGGTCTGGAAGGCCTATGTAGGCTGGTGTGAGTCCAAGCGATGGCTTTCTCGCAAATTCACCATTGATAGAGTTTTAAGTTTTCTCCAGCTAGGAGTGGATAAAGGATTGGCATTAAGCACAATCAAAGGACAGATTTCTGCTCTGTCAGTGTGGTTTCAGCGGCCGCTGGCCACCCACTCGCTGGTTAAGACCTTCCTTCAAGGGGTCTTACGTATTAAACCTCCAGTTAAATCCCCGCTTTGCCCGTGGGATTTAAACCTTGTTCTGTCAAGTTTACAGAAACAACCGTTTGAGCCGTTGGCTGAAATTCCTTTGGTTTTACTGACAAGGAAGTTAGTATTTTTGGTCGCCATAGTTTCCGCAAGAAGAGTATCGGAACTGGCGGCCTTATCCTGTAAGGAACCATATCTTATTTTTCACAAGGACAGGGTCGTTCTCCGCCCTCATCCTTCCTTCCTACCGAAGGTTATATCCAGTTTTCATTTGAACCAGGATTTGGTATTACCATCCTTCTTCCCTAAACCTACTTCCAGAAAGGAAGGGTTGCTGCATACCTTGGATATCGTCAGGGCCATGAAGGCCTATCTTAAAGCTACAAAGAAGATCCGGAAAACAGATGTGCTGTTCATATTACCGGATGGGCCCAAGAAGGGGCAGGCAGCTGCAAAGTCCACCATTTCTAGGTGGATTAAGCAATTAATCACTCAGGCCTACGGCTTGAAAGGGTTGCCTCCTCCAGTATCATTAAAGGCTCATTCTACTAGGGCCATGGGCGCCTCCTGGGCAGCGCATCACCAGATCTCTATGACTCAAGTTTGCAAGGCGGCAACCTGGTCTTCTGTCCACACGTTTACAAAATTCTACCAGTTGGACGTAAGAAGGAATACTGATACAGCCTTTGGGCAGGCAGTGCTGCAGGCTGCAGTTTGAGACCCTCGGATTCCGGGGGCTCCTCTTTTTTGAGTTAAATTTAAAATTTAAGATTATTTTTCTCAACTAAGTTGGATTTATTATGATTTGAGTATTTCTCTAAATTAAATCCTTTTGTCTTGGAGATGTTCTCCCTCCCCTCATTGTGAGCATTGCTTTGGGACATCCCACATAGTAATGAATATGCTGCTCTGTGTCCCGTGATGTACGATAAAGAAAAAGGGATTTTTAATACAGCTTACCTGTAAAATCCTTTTCTTGGAGTACATCACGGGACACAGAGCTCCCACCCCTCTTTTTGGGGACCATTTTGGGAGGCATACTGCTTGCTACAAAACTGAGGTACTCCTCCTATGGGAGGGGGTTATATAGGGAGGGGCATTTCCTGTTTGAGATTGCCAGTGTCAACACCTGAAGGTACTCCATATAACCCACATAGTAATGAATATGCTGCTCTGTGTCCCGTGATGTACTCCAAGAAAAGGATTTTACAGGTAAGCTGTATTAAAAATCCCTTTATTGGGGGTAAGTGAAATTGGTGCTGCTAGTGTGAGGTATACTGTGTGAGGTATACTCTGGTGTGTCACAGTATATACCAAAATGTGAAAAAATTAACAGGAACTCAAAGTGCTTTACGCGCATCCAAAATCCATAGGTATCCAAACCAAGTTTCATAGTGCATTAAATCAATCAAAGTGCTATATTGTAGCAAAACATGCAATAATTGATATATCGTATACATAATATAAAATAAAGATTTATAAAAAAAATAAAAATAAAGTGTCATTAAATCAATCAAGGTGCTGTGATGTATAGCAAATATGCATTAGTGATGCTTCCTATACATAATATCATCAAAAAATCCATCGGTTCATATCAAGCGATAAAAATGATCTCCACTGAGGTGAAATAAGTGCTGGAGACCAGGCAGTATTTCTGCACAAACTTCCACGACCTTGCTATGCTGTCTGGCAGAGAGATCAGTCGTTTTCAGCATTTGCAGATTGTCATTTTGGTACAGAACTGCAACCTTTTGACACCAGTGCTTTAAGTATTGGATACAGTAAGTATGCTACTGAAGGGTTTATTAGAGGTTAGTGTTTGGGTCAACAACTAATGATTAAACATACCACTGACAGGAGTGCACAGACCTGAAGAATGACTAAACGGAATCCCCAGACCACTAGTGTATGCATTTCATCTGTATATTCAGCTGTTTGACTAGAGTTCAACTAACAATACAAATGTATAAATCGCTCTTTATTCGGTATTTGTTTAATACCATATAACACTTTTAAGAGAATTATGTGTTTGCACTTCATCGTTGTTACTGCATACGGCTTTCTAGTCTCCTCTACTGCATAATGGATCATTTTATAATCCAGTCTTTTCCCATAAGACCCAGTAGGTGGCACTGTTGCAGTGTGGCCAGATTAATAAGTGATGCTCTGTGGCATGTTTTTTGTAGATTCATGGAGTTTCTAACATCAGCAGTGGTTTAAACCTGCTTTATACAAACTTTCATTGTTCTAAACCTAAATCTCTAATTTATGTTAGCTTTTGTGACACATTTTGAAAATTCACAGGGTGTCTTCTGAATTTAAAAATGTTCTCTCTATAGACCAAAATGACTGATATGGGTGTTGCACAGACTGATTGCAAAAATGGGCTAATTCATTGTAAGGGAAACTTTTATGATCTCTGCTTTACTGCATTGGCTGCATTGCTCCATAGGGTTGCCAGTAGAAAGCATTGGGCTGTGTACAGTTTACCTGACAGGGTCCCATTCTCCTGTAAGAAAATGTGCCCAACTGTTTTATGACATCAATACCCATTTTTTGTTTTAGTGATTTTTTTTTTATTGAAGTTTACAGAACAATTGGATATTGGGTCATTCGGATTGAACAACATATCGTTAATCTGTATCACAGAACAGAGAACATTTTGGGAAGAGTTTTAACATCTTACGACCTACGCACCCGCTACCGCTAGTTACCCCATATCAGAGATAGACAAAACATGATAGGGTTAAGAAAATCATACAACAAAACAACATTTCTGCACCCTGGTGGCGACTATAAATATCACACACACACACGCGATAGAAGCAAGGAGGGGCAGTACCCAAATTTAAACATAACTTCCCCAGTAAACCCTGCCATACCTCAGCCAAGTGTGGGGTCCCCCCCTGGCCAGTATTTATCAGCCAGTAAAAATGGAACGTGATTATTAATAGTAAAGATATCATAAGGCCGGAATTTCCCCTGAAAAAGTGGAAACCTTGGTTGTGTGGGGGCAGATGCTTGCTGAAAGATTATATATGGCGAGTCCCTCATTTAAAAGACAAATACTTTAAATGAGGCATGTTTAGTGTGGCCAAAGAGTCAATAATAAAAATGATATGGGATTATTATCGGGACAGTCTCCTATTCAATTACAACAATTGATAAACATACTAAAAATTTAGATTAAAGACCATTGTCCTAGAAATAGATCATAACATAAGAGTACACTGCATATTGTAGCATAAAACATCAACCTCTATGCTCTGTGACCTTCAAACGTAGTGGTATAATAATAAATCCGACTGAGCTAATATCAAACAGGCCGTCTATATAACACAAGATGCATCCAGATATGCCCAACATGTTTCGTGGATAAAACCACTTCCTCAGGGGCGGGTGCATCTACATATTTGGATAAGCCAGTAGAAAATAATGGAAACGAAAAAAAAATAGATATATGGATAGAGGGAGAGAGATCTATATATATATGTGTGTGTATATGTGTATGTATATGTGTGTGTGTGTGTGTGTGTGTGTATATATATATATATATATATATATATATATATATATATATATATATATATATATATATATATATATATATATATATATATATATATATATATATATATAATTAGGGCTGTGGAAATTAAAGATTAATTCCTCGATTAATGGTTAATTTTTTTGATCGATCAAAATTCTTTTGATCGGTACTAGTGGTGCAACGGATCGCACATGATCCGAACAGGTCACCATATGCGGATCAGCACACTAAGTGATCCGCGGAGCTCCTCTTCTGCCTCAGCCATAGGAAAGGCCGCTGCACGCGGACGTCATCCCCCGGCCTCAACTGCTCATGTTCGGCCGGCTTCTCTGGTAAGACTAAAGAAGCACTAAACTTCCTATACAGTGGGGGAGATGTGAACCATATTACAGTGGGGGAGATGTCTGTGGATGTTACAGTGGGGCAGATGTCTGTGGATGTTACAGTGGGGCAGATATCTGTGGATGTTACAGTGGGGCAGATATCTGTGGATGTTACAGTGGGGCAGATATCTGTGGATGTTACAGTGGGGCAGATATCTGTGGATGTTACAGTGGGGCAGATGTCTGTGGATGTTACAGTGGGGCAGATGTCTGTGGATGTTACAGTGGGGCAGATGTCTGTGGATGTTACAGTGGGGCAGATGTCTGTGGATGTTACAGTGGGGCAGATGTCTGTGGATATTACAGTGGATACTATATATGGTGGTGATCCGAAAAATGTATGTTCGTTATAAATGATCGAAATTAGTCGATTAATCGATTAAAATTTTCGTGTTCGACTAATCCATATTTTTTTAAATCAGTAACAGCCCTAAGTGGGGGGGGGGGGGGGCAGAGAGCACCAAAAATGTCCGAAAAGGCCCGAGGACACTTCGGCTTGTTTCCTGTACCTCAGGCCAAATGAGGTACTGCAGGCCAATGTTCGCCTTTTCTCTGCTCCTGCGCCCCTGTATCCCAGGTCAAATGTGGTACTGCAGGCCTATTTTCGGCTTTGCTCGGCTTCTGCGCCCCTGTACCTCAGGCCTATTTAGCTTGAATTCTGCTAGTCTTGCGAGTCAACACTCGCAAACCGAGTCAGAATTTAAAAATAAAAAAAAATTGCTTGCAAATCAAAATGATCTCAAACCAAGTTACTCTTAAACCGAGGTTCCACTGTGTGTGTGTGTGTGTGTATATGTATATGTTATGTATATATGTGTGTATGTATGTGTGTGTGTATATATATATATATATATATATATATATATATATATATATATATATATATATATATATATATATATATATATATATATATATATATATATATAGTAAGATTGGGGGTTGTTAACTCTCGTGGTATGCGTTTTTTCAGTGATTCACACCAGTCAGGAACTATGTTTTAAGGGCATGGTAGCCCATTTTTATTAAAAAGGGAAAAATAAAAAGTTCAACCAAAGGTTTCCCACGCAGGGGGTTCTTCTCCATCAAATGCAAACAGAAAATGCTAGCCCACCTGGCTCTCTGTAGCAGTGCTTCTGCACGTTATCCTGGTCACCCAGACCAGCGGACTCCTCAACATAGGCGGCTTCCCTTCAGCGTCTATAGCTGTGCCTCTTGCAGTTACCAGCTTTCTGGCTGTCTCCTACAGCCTCTCTGATTTCTGGAGACCTCCTTTCTCTTACAGGAGCTGTCTCCAACTGGGAGCCATGAGGTCTTCCTACACTCTCATTATAAAGGGCTGTGCTCACCTGAACACACACCCTGCTGGTAATGAACAAAGTCTGGATACAGGGTTAGAGATTCTGTCCCACCCCAGACACTGTGGAATCTCCAAACTACAGAGCCCCATTTCAAAATACCAAAACCTGGAGAAAGCTGCACCAGCAGTCTTCTCCAGTCCACATCTACGCTCTGTAGAGTTGCACCCAGCAAATGTGCATACCCTGTGTCCATTTTAACACTATTTTTAGCACAGAATCCTTTAGAAATCCTGTAAAAATGTTGCTAAACCTGACCAATAAAGCTTAGTTTAAGGTATACCAAATGCCTTTCTACTCTTATCACGGTTTCAACATCTCTTGAATTGCACCAAGACTTCATCATTTGTCTTTGTTAATTGCCTAGAGCAGCCATTCTTAACCAGGGTTTCGTGGAACCCTAGGGTTTCTCAGGGATTGGTGGGGGGTTCCTTGAACTGTGGCTGATTGACCTGCAATGTGATGGTGTCTGGATAGTTTTGGGTGCAGTGCCACTTGGCATAGCACCAATCATCTTTTTAGCTGTCGATAATGGTGGCACTGTGACCTTCACTGTAAGGGGGCATTCCTCCCACTCACCACCAATGCAAGGTGCATTTTTCCCTCTGCCACCAATAAATTTTTCGGCATGAATTAAAACCAACGTTTTTAAAAACGTCATTTAAAATGATCGTGTGTGGGCTTCACATCGTTTTTTCGGCTTCTGAAAAACGACCAAAAAAAAAATTCGAGCATGCTGCATTTTTTAACGTCGTTTTAAAAAATTTCGTTTTTCGGGTTGTAAAAAATGATCGTGTGTGGGCTAAAACGACGTTTTAAACCCGCGCATGCCCGGAAGCAAGTTATGAGACAGGAGCGCTCGTTCTGGTAAAACTACCATTCATAATGGAGTAAGCATTCATCACGCTGTAACAGACAAAAAAGCGCAAATCGTCTTTTACTAACAAGGAATCAGCTAAAAGCAGCCCAAAGGCGAATAGAACTTCCCCTTTAGAGTGCCATCGTACGTGTTGTACGTCACCGCGCTTTGTTCATCATTTTTCAAAAACGATGGTGTGTGGGCAACATGGTTTTTAATGATGAAGTTGGAAAAACTTTGTTTTTTGGACATGCTGAAAAACGACGTTGGACATTGGACTTTAAAATTCCGGAGGTTTTCAGGCTAAAAGTAGAAAAGGGCTGCTATAGAGATACAGTAAAACCTTGAGCATAATTTGTTCCAGAAACATGCTTGTAATCCAAAGCACTTGTCTATCAAAGAATTTTTTTACAGGGCATAAAAGAGAAGACAGGCGCCTCTAAGTGTAGCATTAAGTTGCTAAATGTTGTACCTTCATTAAATGTAACCATATTGCTACATTTAGAGGCGCCTCTCTTCTCTTTTATACTCAGTTGTGATGTGACGCTACTCTTGTATCAAGACAGCGCTTGTATATCAAGGCAAAATGTATTAAAACATGTTGCTTGTCATATAAAACATTCTCAAACCAAGTTACTCTCAAACCAAGGTTTTACAGTATAGAAAAGGGCACCACCAATTATAAAGGTTTTAGCAGGTGTTTCCTGAGACCTTAAAAATATATATATTAATTTCAAGGGTTCCTCTGCGGTGAAACGGTTGTGAATGGCTGGTCTAGAGTCAAATTATAAAAGTAGAAAGAGGACTTTGGATGTTGCAATTAACTTAGAAAGTTCTTATTTTTGCAAACTATAATAAAAATGCTGAAGATTTCCATGATTAGTCCAAACGTGTTTGAACATTAAATTGGCCTCATGCAAAGTAGACGGGTTTTTACTATATTTCTGCAATACTACTTATTAGGTTTGTATGCTCTTTAATATGCAGTGAAGACAGGGCTGTCATCAGTAATGACATGATTTGTGTCCTTGTGTAGAGAGCTACGCATCATTGCACAGCGTTATTCTGTCACCGTTCCATACTGCTGCATTACATTGTCTAGAATAAAATGTATCCATATCATGTGGGAGAAATTTTAGGAACCACATGGCTTTTACTAATGGATCTTGGAATTTATAGCTTCTATGGGAATCTGTTCTTTCACCACGTGTAACCTGTAGGATATATCAATTTTCTGGTATGCCTTTAATGTGCTGCCTGAACAGCAAATCGAGGGAGACATAAGAAATCATCTGATTCTGCTGTCAAAGCATTCATTCCATCGTTCCTCTGTAAATGCTGGTGGCTTTCATAGGCTTCGGCCATAATGGCTGGCAGAATGCAGTAAAAATGAAGCATTCCCCTAAACCAAAGCATTTGATCACAGATAAAAGGTAGCTTTAAACCACATTATGTACAGGCATAACTCATCCTGTAAAGTTAGGAGCACGTGGCCAAAAAGTGATTTTATATTTTCAGGTTTTATCCTGTGTCTCCACCTAGGCAGGTAGGGCTTCTTTATTACAGCCTGGCTGATACAGTAGAGACGAGATTTCCATGAGTTGCATGGTAACCCTCAGTCTGGGTTCATGTACACTATATTACCAAAAGTATTGGGACGCCTGCCTTTACGCGCACATTAACTTTAATGGCATCCCAGTCTTACTCTGTAGGGTTCAATTTTGAGTTGGCCCATCCTTTGCAGCTATATCGACGTCTACAACTTGTGGACAGCCTTCCCAGAAGAATTGGAGTGTGCCTATAGGAGTGTTTGACCATTCTTCCAGAAGCACATTTGTGATGTCAGGCACTGATGTTTGACGAGAAGGCCTGGCTCGCAGTCTCCATTGTAATTCATCCCAAAGGTGTTCCATCGGGTTGAGGTCAGGAGTCTGTGCAAGCCAGTCAAGTTCCTCCACCCCAAACTCGCTCATCCATATGTAGCGCCCCCTTACTTTCAGTATGGGCACTACGCTAAAGTTAGTGGGGGAATAAGAGTGTTTTTGCTCCCATTCATGATTTGTTAAATTTCAGGCTGCTCTCATTCCTGAACTGTCCTGTAGGTCAGTCTGCGCTCCAGGGATGCGATCCCATCCATGGGCGTCAGTTGGCGCTAGAGGGGTTCTGGCAGAGCTGCTTTTCCCCAGCAGCCAATTAGAGGAGTTTTCCCTTGCGGAGCATGCTGGGGGAGAGTATATCTGTGGCAGACGCCATTTTTCTTGGTTCTTCGCGGGTTCCTGGTTCCAGGTGTGGCACCCACCTTTAGGGTGTGCGCACATCGCGGGCCCCACCACTTTTGCCTACCTGGCCTGGGGTCACGCACTATGCGGAGTTCCAGACTCTGGGCACTCCTGGCCTGGAGTGACTGATGCCCCCACCCGTCTCCATATCACTGCAGGGTGAAAGCGACGTCAAATCGTCACTTCCGCCTATATGTCTTAAGGGGAATTTTTTTTTTATTGCATTTAAGTCCAAATATGAGTTTTGATGTCTTTTTGACCCCAGATCTCATATTTAAGAGGACCTGTCATGCTTTTTTCTGTATATAATTTTTTATTTTTAAAGCGCCCCCATCCCGACAAGCTCACGCGCAGAAGCGAACGCATATGTAAGCAGCGGCCGCATATGAAAATGGTGTTCAAACCACACATGTGAGGTATTGCCACGATTGTCAGAGCGAGAGCAATAATTCTATCCCTAGACCTCCTCTGTAACTCAAAACATGCAACCTGTAGAATTTTTGTAAACGTCGCCTATGGAGATTTTTAAGGGTAAAAGTTTGACCCATTCCACGAGCGGACGCAATTTTGAAGCGTGACATGTTGGGTATCAATTTGCCCAGCGTAACATTATCTTTCACAATATAAAACAATTGGGCTAACTTTACTGTTTTATTTTTTTATTCAAAAAAAGTGTATTTTTTCCAAAGAAAGTGCGCTTGTAAGACCGCTGCGCAAACACGGCGTGATATAGTATTGCAACGACCGCCATTTTATTCTCTAGGGTGATTATATATATATATATATATATATATATATATATATATATATATATATATATATATATATATAGTTTGGGGGGTTCAAAGTAATTTTCTAGCAAAAGAAAATGTTTTAAACCAGTTAACGCCAAATCTCAAAACTATGTCCTTAACTGGTTAATTTATTTTTTTTATCTGCAATTTTTTTTTTGCACAAAAGTGGGGATGCCCTTTAAAGATGGAGAAATGTGCAAATTTTGCATAAATGTGCTGAATTTATAGTTTTGTTTGTTTTTTTCTTTTTCTTCGTTTCTTTTTTTATTCACCCTGACATACTTTGTTATGCATGAGCTTCCCTTTAAAAAACATTTAAAAGTACAGGAGATATTTTCAGGTCTTGTCTCTAAAGTATGCAGACTTTTTTTTTTTGAGTACCAAATTAGACTCCATATTTTCAGATTATGGCTCTTTTCAAGTGTATGGGAGCATTAAAATATATTTCAGTTTTATGGCATCTGTTTGTTTTTCTGCAGACAGGAATATGGCATGTTTTAACGTGACTATTAACTTATATGGATGTGATGATGGCTCTATGTACTGTGCTATGATATTTAATTGATTGATGTTTGAAGTTGTTGGGGTTTGTTCCCTGTATTCTGCAAAGCAGAAATGATCATTTACATTTCTGGTTGACAATAGTCTCCTATTTGAGTAGGGATCTCCCTGTGTAATATTAAGGATGATTATTCCGCCACCACAAACACCTGGATTCTCGCCCTGCTTCTGTATCGTCTTCTAAAGTCTGGCTACAAACAGTCCCACTCTTCCTCGGGTCACAGGTTCTTAGGCTAAAATGACGGAGTGCAAAGTCAATAGATGGTACATTCTCATAAAAGAACACGATCTGTGTGGTTATTTTCACTGCACATATTTAGTTCTTGTAATGGTTGCCTTTTGCTCATTACATATTGAATGGAGGGCACTTTAGTGACGCCTCCTCAGGGAGCATGCATGCTCGTGACCTCTGTACTCACCGTAAGGTCCTCAATCTTCCCAGTTGAATGACTGAAAATCCTCTAACCTAGACAACCCAGTAGATCCTGTGGCTGCAAGGTATTACATGGGACAGAACTTCTTAACACTGTCCAGTAGACCTTTTAATAGAAAAGATTTAGGGGTAGATCCACGAAAGGATTACGCCGGCGTATCTACTGATACGCGGCGTAATTTTAAATTTCCTGTGTTGTATCTTTGTTTTGTATCCACAAAACAAGATACGACGGCATCTGGCTTGGTTCCGACAGGCGTACGTCTTAGTACACTGTCGGATTTTGGATGCAATTTTTCGGCGCCCGCTAGGTGGCGTTCCCGTCGAAATCCGCGTCGAGTATGCAAATAGCTAGTTACGGCGATCCACGAACGTACATCGGGCCGGCGCATTTTTTCTGTCGTTTGCGTTCGGCTTTTTCCAGCGTATAGTTAAAGCTGTTATGAGGCGTACTCAATGTTAAGTATGGCCGTTGTTCCCGCGTACAATTTTGAATTTTTTACGTCGTTTGCATAAGTCGTTCGCGAATAGGGATTTGCGTAGAATGACGTCACCGTCGTAAGCATTGGCTTGTTCCGGGTTAATTTCGAGCATGCGCACTGGGATAGCCCCACGGACGGCGCAGTTAAAAAAAAAACGTTGTTTACGTCGGGTCACGACGTATTTACATAAAACACGCCCCCATCACTTCCATTTGAATTCTGCGCCCTTACGCCGCAACAAATACACTACGCCGCCGTAACTTACAGCAAGAATTCGTTGAGGATTCAAAAAAAAAAAAGTAAGTTACAGCGGCGTAGTGTATCTTAGATACGCTATGCCCGGCACATTAATGCGCCGTTGTACGAGGATCTACCCCATAGATCATGGTGTTGGGCTTAAATTTTAAAGTATTGTAACTACTGTGTTTGACACTTTTTTTTTTTTGTGAATACAGTGTGGAAAATTTGGACTGTGTCCGTTATGCCCCATTGTGGAGATTTCCCCTCACTTTCTGTCCCAGAGACGGACATGGCATGAATTGGGTGAAAACCTTACATCTGACAGCTGTCACGGAAATGGGTATCCACATCGGAAAATGTTCTCCTTGTCCCTGTTCTGATTTATGTCACTGCTAAGATCTTGTTTTTCATGTGTTGTAGACAAAGTGGTTATATAAAACAAATATAGGTTAAAGTGGTTGTAAACCTCTGATTTTGAGTGTTACCTACAGGTAAGCCTAGAATAAAGGCTTACCAATAGTTGGTGGAAATATCTCCTAAACGCGCGCCGTTAAGAATTGGATAGTATTTTGCCCCATCCAAAAATAGGTGTGCCAAGCTTGCAGCATCATACATCATACTTGTAACTTCAACAAAGTATTGAGCAAAGGCTGTGAATACTTATGGACATGGGATTTTTTATTTTTTTTTTAATAAATTTGCAAAGATTCCAGACAAACTTCTTTCACGTTGTCATTATGATTATTTTTTGTAGAATTTTGAGGAAAATAATGAATTGAATCCATTTTGGAATAAGGCTGTATCGTAACAAAAGGTGGAAAAAGTGAAGCGCGTGATTACTTTCTGGATGCACTATATTACCAAAAGTATTGGTACACTTGCATTTACATGAACTTTAATGGCATCCTAGTCCGTAGGGTTCATTATTGAGTTGACCCACTCTTTTGCAGCTATAACAGCCTCAACTCTTCTGGGAAGGCTGTCCACAATGTTTAGGAGTGTCTATGGGAATGTTTGGCCATTCTTCCACACTGCACTGCGGCCCCCCCACCCCAGAGCACCCTGTCCCCATGTTGATGAGGACAGGGCCCCTTCCCGGCAACCCTGGCCGTTGGTTGTCGGGGTATGCGGGCGGGAGGCTTATCGGAATCTGGGAGCCCCCTTTAATAAGGGGGCCCACAGATACCGGCCCCCCCCACCCTAAGTGAATGGATATGGGGTACATCGTACCCCTACCCATTCACCTGGAGGCAAAAAGTTAGTTAATAAACACGACACAAGGGTTTTTAAAATAATTTATTAGTCTGCTCCGGAGGCCCCCCCTGTCTTCTTTATTAGCCCTTTCACCAGGGGGGGCTTCTTCTTTGACGTCTTCGGGTGGGGGCCGCTCTTCTTCGCCGCCGTCTCGTTCTCTTCCGCCGCCGGGGGGGTCGCTTTTATAAAAGCGCCCCCCCCCCCCCCCGGCGGGTTTCCTCCGACTTCTTCGGCGGGGGTGGTGTGCTTCTTCTTCCGCTATCCAGGGGTCTTCTTCTATGTTTGCCGCTCTCCGCTGTTGACTCTGCGCACCCCGGTTCTTCCTCCCGCTGTCCGGTGCCTTCTCCTTCAGCGCTGAACGTCTTCCGTGCTGTGACGTCTTCTTCTCCCGATGTTGACACGTCGCCTCTTCTCGCTGCAATGACGGGTGCGCGGCTTGCATCTTACTTATATAGGCCTCACAGTCCCATCATGCTCCGGTACCTACCCACGAGGGTAGGTATCACATGGGTAGGTACGGAGCATGATGGGACTGTGAGGCCTATATAAGTCCGATGCAAGCCGCGCACCCGTCATTGCAGCGAGAAGAGGCGACGTGTCAACATCGGGAGAAGAAGAAGACGACGTCACGGCACGGAAGAAGACGTTCAGCGCTGAAGGAGAAGGCACCGGACAGCGGGAGGAAGAACCGGGGTGCGCCGAGTCAACAGCGGAGAGCGGCAAACATAGAAGACCCCCGGAGAGCAGAGAAGACCCCCGGATAGCGGAAGAAGCACACCACCCCCCGCCGAAGACGTCGGAGGAAACCCGCCGGGGGGGCGCTTTTATAAAAGCGACCCCCCCGGCGGTGGAAGAGAACCAGACGGCGGTGGAAGAGAACCAGACGGCGGCGAAGAAGAGCGCCCCACCCGAAGACGTCAAAGAAGAAGCCCCCCCTGGTGAAAGGGCTAATAAAGAAGACAGGGGGGGCCTCCGGAGCAGACTAATAAATTATTTTAAAAACCCTTGTGTCGTGTTTATTAACTTTAACTTTTTGCCTCCAGGTGAATGGGTAGGGGTACGATGTACCCCCATATCCATTCACTTAAGGTGGGGGGCCGGTATCTGGGGGCCCCCTTATTAAAGGGGGCTCCCAGATTCCGATAAGCCTCCTGCCCGCATACCCCGACAACCAACGGCCAGGGTTGTCGGGAAGGGGCCCTGTCCTCATCAACATGGGGACAGGGTGCTCTGGGGTGGGGGGGGCCGCACTGCGCCCCCCCCTGCCCCAGAGCACCCAACCCCCCCCCATGTTGAGGGCATGCAGCCCGGTACGGCTCAGGAGGGGGAGGGCGCTCGCTCGTCCCCACTCCTTTCCTGGCCGACCGGGTAGCGTGCTTTGGATACGGGTCTGGTATGGATTGTAGGGGGACCCCTACGCCGTTTTTTCGGCGTAGGGGGGGGTCTCCTTACAACCCATACCAGACCTAAGGGCCCGGTATGCTCCCGAGGGGGGAACCCATGCCGGATTTTTATTTAAAATCCGGCGGGGACCTTCCCCTCAGGATTCATACCAAATGCCGCACACGTGTAGAATTGGCGGGAATCCAAGTCGGATCTCCCGTCGCTTCTATGACGTGCTTGCTGGAATGTGCTTTTACTATTCCAGCGAGTGCGAGATGTCGGCACCCTGTCGCCGAGAATCAGCGCGATGCCGTCGTGCTAAAAACACATTATCGGCGGCAGGCACTGTATGTAAAAAGCCCCCCCAAAAAAAAAAAAAACGGATGGAAAAACGGATGGAAAAACTGATGAAAAACTGATGGAAAAACGGATCAACTGATGGAAAAAAAAACTGATCTAAAAAACTGAACTGAAGTGTGAAACAGCCCTTAGGGAGAAATGATTCCAAAGATCGAGAAGCCGGTGGATCAGCCAGAAGAGATATACTGGGATGGAGGTCCCTAAAAATATATAAGATAATAAATAGAAATAATAGATTGTACCCAAATAGGGCTAAATGGTATAAACAAAGAGTAATAATTTGCTACAATAACAGTTTATATGTTAATAAAGGATAATGAAAGGTTATATATGTATATGTACCTGATTATATGAGATCCGCAACAGACCTAATAATGTCTGCTGTCAAACGGTACACTGTATTACTACAGGGATAGAAAAAGATGTGACATTACTATAGGGATTAATCTAGCCTTAATTTTAACCTCTAAGTTTTTAAGTATTTGTAAAACTATTTAAATATTATATGAAAAAAGGAAGAGGGGGGGGGCTAGATCAAATATATACACTATATCATCATTGGATTGAATTATGTTAAAGTGGATGTAAACCCCCACATTTTTTATTTATTTTTTGATGTCACAATGTAGAGAATAAGAGCTGGATTAACTCTGTGTGGCAAGACTGGGCATAGATGATCTTATTCTTTACATTGTGACATCAAACAAAAAAATATTTTTTGGCTTTACATCCACTTTAACCACTTAACGCCCACCGCACGACTATTTACGTCCGCAAAATGGCACGGACAGGCAGAAGGGCGTATATATACGTCCTTGCCTTCTAGCGGGTGGGGGGTTGTCGTCGCCCCCCCCCCCCCCGCTGCGTGCGGCGGGCGGATTCCCGCGGGGAGCGATCCGGGACGACGGCGCGGCTATTCGTTTATAGCCGCTCCATCGTGATCGCTCCCCGGAGCTGAAGAACGGGGAGAGCCGTATGTAAATACGGCTTCCCCGTGCTTCACTGTGGCGGCGTATCGATCGAGTGATCCCTTTTATAGGGAGACTCGATCGATGATGTCAGTCCTACAGCCACACCCCACTACAGTTGAAAACACACACTAGATGAACCCTAACTCCTACAGTGCCCCCTGTGGTCAACTCCCAAACTGCAATTTAAATGCATTTTTTGCTGTGAAAATGACAATGGTCCCAAAAATGTGTCAAAATTGTCCGAAGTGTCCGCCATAATGTCGCAGTCACGAAAAAAATCGCTGATCGCCGCCAAAAGTAGTAAAAAAAATATCGCTCTATTTTGTAAACGCTATAAATTTTGCGCAAACCAATCGATAAACACTTATTGCGATTTTTGTTTACCGAAAATAGGTAGAAGAATACGTATCGGCCTAAACTAAAAATGTTTTTATATATGTTTTTGGGGGGTATTTATTATAGCAAAAAGTAAAAAATATTGAATTTTTTTCAAAATTGTCGCTCTATTTTTGTTTATAGCGCAAAACATAAAAACCGCAGAGGTGATCAAATACCACCAAAATAAAGCTCTATTTTGTGGGGGGAAAAAGGACGCCAATTTTGTTCGGGAGCCACGTCGCACGACCGTGCAATTGTCAAAGCGACGCAGTGCCGAATTGTAAAAACGCCTTTGGGCATTTAGCAGCATATTGGTCCGGGGCTTAAGTGGTTAAGGAACAAAAAATATATATCAATATAATGATATTTTCTGTTTAGTATTTATTCATATAGAGGATAACATAAACAAATAAGTTTAAATAACTAAATCCAAACTAGGGAGTATCCGAGCATAGAGGTGATGGTTTAGTAAACGTAAAAGCTATATCTATAGAAATCCACTAAAGGATAGTGTTTCATAATATCATTAAAGCAGGTAATATAGACATGGACTTACTTGACAAACTCAACCTCACAGCTTGACAATTCTGCAAAAAACGCTGATGTGAAGGTGTATTTATAGCAAGACCCTGCCATCAGCTATCACAGTTAACTGCAAACATCTAACTGCCAGAAACAAAGATAGTAGGGAATGCAAGCATAAGGGTGATGGTTTAGTAAACCTTTAGAAACCATATCTATAGAGGTGCGCCTTAAGAGTTCCCTTCACTGGAACTAAGGGGCCAACCTCAACCCCACACCATAATCCCCCCTCCAGCAAATGATTCGGACCAGTGCACAAAGCATTGAGGGTGCTGACCGGAGTGTTCTGGCGGGGGTACCCCTCTGTCAGAACACAATAGATCAGCAGGGGACCTCGCTTTACTAACATTGTTAGTACAGCGGCTTCGACCTGAGGTGTCCATTTTTTTTTTTTCAGCCTGCTCGTGTCCATCTCTCTCCTTTCTTCTTTCTTCTTTTTTTTTTTTTTTTTTAACGTCTGTTGTGCATTTACATAGTTTTCATTATTCTGTTTAACATCATAGTACATGAAGATGCACAGTGCCTTATTTTTCAAACTGCACTGCTCAGCATAGATCTGAACGGCATCATTGAATAACATTGCTTCTTATGAAACCTTTGCTCTACAAAGCTTGCATTAAATTGTAAAGGTGTGAACGGGGCTTTAGTAATAAACGTTGTTTGGAATGCTATGCTAATCTAACATCTCCATCATGCCAGAGAACACCACAGGAAAAGTCCTTACCCATTGCCTCCTTTCAACAAATTCCAATATTATTTAGATTATACTGCCATTTTTGTGTTGGAATTTTTTTTATGTGTGTTTATAACAAAGATTGTAACAAAACATGTTTTTAATAAAAATTCTGAACTGCTCTGTTTTATTTCAATAGGACATTCATGCAGACTACTGACCAAAAATATGGGCTTAATTGTTATTAATGAAGGATCTCTTGATGTAAGTATGTCTTGTCATGTGTGGCCAAGCTTGTGTCTTGTGTGTGAAGCAGATTTAGTTTGCTCCTTCTACATATTTCGTTTGGCCAGTTACACGCAAAGCCTTAGATTAAGAATTATTATACTGGCCTCATCAACTTGGCATGATCTATAGGAGCGGCGCATGGTTTAAATAAAAAATTTACAGATCCAGACTTTTAAGTGAATACCAAATTTCTCTTCTGAAGAATCGGCAATGGCTGCTTGTGTTCTATTGTATGTTTGTTTTTCCTCTGATGTTTTAACTTCAAATGTTGAAAATTGTGACAGATGTGATTTGGTCTAGTTAAAGTGGAGTTCCACCCAAAAATGTAACTTCCGCTTTTCGGAATCCTCCCCCCCCCCCCCCTCCCGTGTTACATTTGGCACCTTTCAGGGGGAAGGAGGGAGCAGATACCTGTGTAATCCAGGTATTTTCTCCCACTTCCGGGCATAGGTCGCCTTGGAACAGCGATCTGTCATTTTCGGAATCCTCCCCCCCTCCCGTGTCACATTTGGCACCTTTCAGGGGGAAGGAGGGAGCAGATACCTGTGTAATCCAGGTATTTGCTCCCACTTCCGGGCATAGGTTGCCTTGGAACAGCGATCTGTCATTTCCCCTAGTAAGTCCCATCCCCCTTCAGTTAGAACACAGAAAGGGAACACAGTTAACACTTGATCGCCCCCTAGTGTTAACCCCCGTCACTGCCAGTGAATTTTTTGCAGTAATCCGTGCATTTTTATAGCCCGAATCGCTGTAAAATTGTCAGTTGTCCCAAAAATGTGTCAAGTGTCCAATCTGTCCGACATAATGTCGCAGTCCTGATTAAAAATCGCAGATCGCCACCATTACTCGTAAAAAAATGTATAATAAAAATGCCATAAGTCTATCCCCTATTTTGTAGACGCTATAACTTTTGCGCAAACCAATCAATATGCGCTTATTGCATTTTTTTTTTTTTACCAAAAATATGTAGAAAAATACATATCTGCCTAATCTGAGGAAAAAAAAAATATATATATAAAAAAAAAAAAAAGTTTGGGATATTGGTAAAAAATATTGTCTTTTTTTTTTTTAATTTACGCTGTTCTTTTGTTTATGGGGCAAAAAATAAAAACCGCAGAGGTGATCAAATACCACCGAAAGAAAGCTCATAATTGGTTCCACAATTACTGGTTGATTAAAATATAATAATGTTTTTAAGACCAGTTGGTTAGCACCTGAGAATTTTTGAGGTACTTCATTTACCCTTTGACTATGTGTACAGTTTGAACTTTGTTTACTTCTGACACTGTAACTAATGTGAAAGTGAACTTCATGCTTTTTTTTTTCCCTATACAGTCCACGCGTGAAATTTTAAGTCACCACTGCGGTAATCTTGGAGACGCGCTCAGAAAGGAGAATGACTTTGCCTTAATTATTGATGGCAAGTCCCTCAAATATGCCTTGACGTTTGGAGTGAGGCAGTACTTCCTGGACCTGGCCCTGTCATGTAAAGCTGTCATTTGCTGCAGGTAAATCTGCTCTCCCTAACTAGGGACCAGGGAAACTGAAAGATCCTACTAATAACAAGGATGTATATCTGCCCAGAAATAAAATAATACTAATTTGTTACTCTGTGATCTTTTGTCTGCTGTAATTGTCTTTTAAGGCCAAAGGAGGTTAAAAAGTTGCACTTAACAGTATTCTTTTATTGGTTTACTAGACAGGAAGCAATGTGCGACTTGGAAAATACTTTATTCCACCTTCACATGAAATATTTTCTTACCCCTCAGGGCATATCAGTGCTCATGAAATGTTACATATTTTTGTGGTTTTTCAGTATGTGGGTTTTAATGCACTCTTGTGTTTGCGCTGCTTTTTCCTTTTTATTACCTGGATGCCCTAAACTAAACCTGTTATAAAAAAGCACATAGGCTCTCTCTGCCGACCTCTCATTATGAATATGCTAGCTGCCTGGCTTTTGTGCTTTGAGTCTCTGCAAGTAGCTATGCAGATTACAGGTTCTGACTTCACATGCTGCATGCCTGTTTTGTATTATTGAGTTAGTCAGGCAACAAGCATTTTTGAAAGGAAGTTCACCTTGGCAGCTTTTATATTTTTCAGTACAAGTCCCTATGAAGGAGAGCTCCAGAAAATATCTTCAGAATGGACTGTGGTATGTACAGTTGTGCTCATAAGTTTACATACCCTGGCAGAATTTAAAGGAACACTAAAGGCAAACTTTTTTTTTTTAAATAACAAACATGTTATACTTGCCTCCACTGTGCAGCTCGTTTTGCACAGAGTGTCCTTAACCCTGTCTTCTAGTGTCCCTCTGCGGCTGTCTCATGTCCTCCACGCAAAAGCTTAACCCCTTCATGCAAGCGAGCTCGCATTGTGGAAAGCTTTTGCGAGCGCGCCCCCGTGATACTGTATCACTCGGCCCCGGCACGGCCGCGTCATCCACTGTGATTGACAGCAGTGCCAGCCAATGGCTGCGCTGCTATCAATCCGTCCAGCCTAGCAAATCAACGGCCAGGCTGGGAACCGAAGAGGATCACGTGGACGCGTGCGGGACTTTCGAGGGGTCAGGTAAGTAAAACGGGGGGGGGGGCGGTACCATCAGATGTTTTTCACCTTAATGCATAGGATGCATTAAGGTGAAAAAACATTTACCTTTACAACCCCTTTAATTCCTTGGCCTTTTTTCAGAGAATATGAATGATAACACAAAACCTTTTTCTTTCACTCATGGTTAGTGTTTGGCTGAAGCCATTTATTAATCAACTGTGTTTACTCTTTTTAAATCATCACAACAAACTACCCAAAATGACCCTTTTCAAAAGTCTACATACCCTGGTGATTTTGCCCTGATAACATGCACACAAGTTGACAC
The DNA here is from genome assembly GCF_905171775.1 of Rana temporaria. NCBI lineage: Eukaryota > Metazoa > Chordata > Amphibia > Anura > Ranidae > Rana > Rana temporaria. The sequence continues at coordinate 585,540,595 of NC_053489.1, forward strand.
AAAGGGGTTTGAATGGCTAATAAAGGTCACCATCCTCACATGTGATCTGTTTGCTTGTAATTAGTGTGTGTGTATAAAAAGTCAATACATTTCTGGAACCCTGACAGACCATTGCAGCTTTCATCCAGTGCTGCACTGACGTTTCTGGATTCTGATTCATGGGAAAATCAAAAGAATTGTCAAAGGATCTGCGGGAAAAGGTATTTGAACTCTATAAAACAGGAAAGGTATATAAAAAGATATCCAAGGAATTGAGAATGAAAATCGGCAATGTTCAAACTCTAATCAAGAAGTAGAAAATGAGGGGCCCTGTTGAAACCAAACCACGGTCAGGTAGACCAACTAAAATTTCAGACACAACTGCCAGGAAAATAGTGCAGGATGCAAGGAAAAACCCACAAATAACTTCAGGTGAAATACAGGACTCTCTGAAAACGTGGTGTGGCTGTTTCAAGATGCACAATAAGGAGGCACTTGAGAAAGATGGGCTACGTGGTTGAGTCGCCAGAGGAAAGCCATTACTACGTAAATGCCACAAAGTATCCCACTTACAATATGCCAAACAGCACAGAGACAAGCCTCGAATCTTCTGGCACAAAAGTCATTTGGAGCGATGTGACCAAAATTTTGCTATTTGGCCAAAACCATAAATACTACAACATTAATCATAGGCCTTGTTGACTCCTCTCCTAAAGGTACACCATTTCTACTGTGAAACACGGAGGTGAATCGCTGATGTTTTGGGGATGTGTGAGCTACAAATGCACAGAAAATGTGGTCAAAATTGATGGCAAGGTGAATGCAGTATGTTATCAAAAAATACTGGAGGAAAATTTGCATTCATCAGCCAGGAAGCTGCTCATGGGACGTACTTGGACATTCCAACATGACAATGATCCAAAACACAAGGCCAAGTCGACCTGTCATTGGCTACAGCAGAATCAAGTGAAGGTTTTGGAGAGGCGATCTGAGTCTCATGCAAGACAGCCCAAGAATTTACAGGAACTGGAGACTCTTTGCCAAGAGGAATGGGTGGCTTTACCATCTGAGAAGATAAAGAACCTCATCCACAAATACCACAAGACTTCAAGCTGTCATTGATGTTAAAGGGGGCAATACAAGGTATTAAAAGCTGGGGTATGTAAACTTTTGACCAGGGGCATTTGGGTAGTTTATGTTGCGATTATGATTTCAAAAAAGTGAACACAGTTGATTGATAATAAATGGCTTCAGCCAAACACTAACCATGAGTGAAAGAAATGTTTTTGTGTTATCATTTATAGTCTCTGAAAAATGGCCAAGAAATTTATAAATTCTGCCAGGGTATGTAAACAAAGCTGTTTGTATCACTGGGCGTCCATCTAAGTCTTTGGAAAGGACAGCACATATATAGATAGATATTAGTGAGAGAAAGAGACTCTCTATATTGTCAAAAGTATTGGGACGCCTGCCTTTACATGAACTTTAATGGCATCCCAGTCTTGGTCCGTTGGGTTCGATATTGAGCTGGCCCACCCTTTGCAGCTATAATGACTTCAACTCTTCTGGGAAGGCTGTCCACAAGGTTTAGGAGTGTGCCTGTCAGAATGTTTGACAATTCTTCCAGAAGCCCATTGGTGAGGTCAGGCACCGATGTTGAACGTGAAGGCCTGACTCGGTCTCCTTCATCCCAAAGGTGTCCGATCGGGTTTAGCTACAGGTAAGTCAAGTCCCTCCACCCCAAACTCATCCATGTCTTTATGGACCTTGCTTTGTGCACTGGTTCGCAGGCATGTTGGAACAGGAAGGGACCATCCCCAAACTATTCCCACAAAGTTGGGAGCATGAAATTGCCCAAAATGTCTTGGTATGCTGACGCCTTAAGAGTTCCCTTCACTGAAACTAAGGGGCCAAGCTCAACCCCTGAAAAACAACCCCACACCTTTTTTTTCAGATTTGAACATGTGCACAACGTAAGGTCCATAAAGACATGAATGAGCGAGTTTGGGGTGGAGGAGCTTGACTTTCCTGCACAGAGTCCTGACCTCAACCAGATAGAACACCTTTGGGATGAATTGGAGCGGAGACACCGAGCCCAAACTTCTCGTCCAACATCAGTGCCTGACCTCACAAATGGAAGAAACATTCCCATTGACACGCTCCTAAACCTTGCAGACAGCCTTCCCAGAAGAGTTGAAGCTGTTATAGCTGCAAAGGGTGGGCCAACTCACTATTGAACCCTACACACATATTTTGTGTGTGTGTGTGTGTATATATATACTCAGTTGAACAACAAACACTGAAATCTTTTAGGTAGAGAGAAGTAAAAATAAAAAAATAAAATATGGTTGCAGAGGTGTGCACACCCTGAAACTAATACTTTGTTGAAGCACCTTTTGATTTTATTACAGCATTCAGTCTTTTTGGGTATGAGTCTATCAGCATGGCACATCTTGACTTGGCAATTTTTGCCCACTTTTCTTTGCAAAAAACACTCCAAATCTGTCAGATTGCAAGGGCATCTTCTGTGCACAGCCCTCTTCAGACCACCCTACGGATTTTCAATCGGATTCAGGTCTGGGCTCTGGCTGAGCCATTCCAAAACTTTAATCTTTTTCTGGCAATGCCATTCATTTTGTTGATTTGGATATGTGCTTTGGGTCGTTGTCACTCTGAAATATGAAGTGCCTCTTCATGTTCAGCTTTCTAGCAGAAGCCTGAAGGATTTGTGCCAATATTTACTGGTATTTGGAACTGTTCATAATTCCCTCTACCTTGACTAAGGCCTCTGTGCCAGCTGAAGAAAAAACGGGCCCAAAGCATAATGCTGCTTCCACCACCATGCTTCAATGTGGGTATGGTGTTCTTTTGGTGATGAGCAGAGTTGTTTTTGCGCCAAGCATATCCTTTAGAATTATGGCCAGAAAGTTCAACCTTGGTTTCATCAGACCAGAACACATTTTCCCACATGCTTTTGGGAGACTTCATAGGCTTGGATGTTTTTCTTAGTAAGAAACGGCTTCTGTCTTGCCACTCTACCCCATAACCCAGACATATGAACGATACGGGAGATTGTTGTCACATGTACCACACAGTCAGTACTTGCCAGATATTCCTGCAGCTCCTTAATGTTGCTGTAGGCCTCTTGGCAGCCTCCCTGACCAGTTTTCTTTTAGTCTTTCCATCAATTTTGGAAGTACATCCAGTTCTTGGTAATGCCATAGTTGTGCCATATTTTCTCCACTTGATGATGACTGTCTTCACTGTGTTTCATGGTATGGGATGCCTTGGAAATTCTCCTGACTGATACCTTTTAACAGTGAGATCTCTCTGATTCTTTGGAAGATCTCTGAGGACCGTGGCTTTTGCTGTAGGCTGTGACTAAGAAAAGGTCAGGAAAGACCTACTAGAACAGCTCAACTTTTTTGTTTTTTGGGGGTTAATCAGAGGCACTTTAAATGACAGGTGTGTACTGACCCCTATTTAACATGAGTTTGAATGTGATTGCTTAATTCTGAACACAGCTACATCCCCAGTTATAAGAGGGTGTGCACACTTATGTAACCACATTATTTGTTTTTGTTTATTTTTAGTTTTGTTTTGTTTTGTATTTTCCAAATTATATATTTTTTTTCTTTTTTTTTTTTTGCAGGGAGCACTGATCTATACAGTTTTTGGGGGTTTCAGTGAAGAGCACAGCTCAGAAGATGTTTTTCAGACTATTTCACTTTAAAAGTTTATGGAGGCTTCTAAATAAAGCTGGAAAGGGGGGAGAGTATGAAAGTCACTACTTTGACTTGTTCATTGAAAACCAATTCAGACTTGCCCAGATCGTTGCACGACATTCACAGATTATGTCACAAATTGAGGCATCCCAATTAAATGGGCAGCTGACCAACCCCAACCCCCCCCCCCCCCCCATTGGATTGCATCCCAACCCTTGGTATGTGCTTTGTGGTGTGCTCTTTTGCACTATTGTATACTGTAGTGCGCTGGGGCGCTGTTTACAATGAATGGCACAGCACATTCTACCTCCAATATGTCGCTGCGCATTTCAGTAACATTATTAACCCAATACTTAAGGGGGGGGGGTTATTGGGAACCCATTGCCAGTATACAAATCTGTGAGCAGTAGCGATGAGTTTGGGTGCCCTAGGAACTTCCCTCTATCCAAACAGAAGTTGTGCTTTTTTTTAATTCATTCCCTTCCCACAGCACATGTAAGGATGTTGAAGATGTCAGTGCCCTTAAGTGAATATTGTCTAAATATGCGCCCATATAAGGGCAGTGACATCACCAGCAGCTTACCCCTTTGTTTGCATGCGCTGCACTGTGGTGAATGTCTTGACCCGCACCTGATTGGACTAATTAGAGCGTGACTTTGATATTTGGCTAGAGATGAGTTTGGAGGACTTCAATGCTCATCTCTAGTGAGCAGTTTGGGTTCCCAGAACACCAGGTTACTATCAATGAGTTTTTTTTTTATCATTCGTCTAGCTGTGCAGGAGTGACAACATAAGCACTGAATTTGTTAACTGTGGGGTTAATTTACTAACAGTAGTGAGTGCAAAATGGTGTAGCTCTGTATAGAAACCAATCCGCTTCCAGGTTTTTTTGTCAGCTTAATTGAACAAGCTGAAGTTAGTAGCTGATTGGCTACCATGCACAACTGCTCCAGATTTAGCACTCTCCAGTTTTAGAACACCATCCCCTATATTCCCTTTATGCACTTCAAGGCATTTTTACCCTTTAGGATGCGTTCACTCCAGCTTGGTCCACTGTAGTGTGTTAAACACCTGTTGGATCATTTGAATATGCTTCCTAAAGCATCACAAAAAACTATGCATTCAGCATTTTAAGCATTGCAATGCTTTGCACTGGGAAGGTGCAATGGGGTGCCTCTCAGAATGCTTGTTACCACAGTGTAATGAGTCCTAAGTATACTTACATGAAAGTTATTAAACTGCCAGCAGAACTTGAAATGAAACGCTGGTTTTGTAGAGAAAAGCGTCAACAGTTTACATTGAAAGGAGTTTATGAAACCTTATTGCTTCTGTTCTGGGAAAACTACACGCACAATATTTTAGTTTATAGAAAACATGGTTTCTTGCTGAACCTTTTTTTTTTTTTCTTTGTGCTTTGTGGAATAAAATATATTATTTGTCACTTAACAAATACAATCACTACATTTCATTAGAAGGGCGTGTCTGCACCTAGACATGTAGACAAATGTGATCTGTGCTTCTGCTTCAGCAAGGGTTTTTTTTATTTTAATTATTGGAAAGTAGGAAAATATTTTAACTGTTCAAAAAGAAGATAATTGTATGTTGTATGTGCACAACATATACTTTAATAGAAGCTCTGATTGAGCAGGGTTTTAACCACTTGCCAACCGGCCACAATAATTCTACTGCGGCGGAGCAGCATGTGTAGGCACAATCATGTACATCATTGTGCCCTCTCCAGCAGCATAAACTGCCCTCCCACCCCATGACCACTGTGTCCGCAGTAGATTGTTAGTCCCAGTACCTGGCCACCTTCGCATACATAATCTCATCGGGAACAGTTAGGGATCCTTGGCATAAAACTATGGCTCCGGATGAGGTTTTCTAGGAGCACAGTGTTATTAGAGGATCTTGCACAGAGAGCTGATCTTGAGCAATGCTGTCAAGTTTCAAAACGGGCATTATGTACTTGTATGAACATTTTATTTTTGGTTAGGAGTACATCATCTCTTGTATTTTTCATGGGGTTGTTTCTATTGTATTATTGCAGGGTGTCCCCCCTTCAAAAGTCTGAGGTTGTGGACATGGTAAAGAAACAAGTGAAAGTTATCACTCTAGCTATTGGCGATGGAGCGAATGATGTCAGCATGATTCAGACTGCCCACGTTGGTGTTGGTATAAGTGGGAATGAAGGACTACAAGCTGCAAACTCCTCTGATTACTCCATAGCACAGGTACAACCTTATAAACAAAAGATAGTTACTATAACCAATTTGAACTATGTTGTGCTGCACCAGGGCTTTTTTTTAAAGCATGCTTATGACACACACACACACACACACACACAAATTATGGTCACCCACCTAATATTGAATAGGCTCTGCTTTTACAACCAAAACGGTCTTGTCTAGTTGAGGCATGTACATTTTCCAAAGTATCGCACTGCCTCTGCCGGCTTACCTTCTTCCCATACTACACTTGGTGCCATCTCTTCCCCAGGTAAATGACGCACATGCCCCCAGCCATCCAAATGATTTCAAAGAAGACCTGATTTATCAGACCAGGCCACTTCCTTTCATTGCTCCGTGGTCCAGTGCTGATGCTCACATGCCCATTGTAGGTGCTTTTGGCTGTGGACAAGGGTCAGCATTGACACCCTGACCAGTCTGTGGCTGTGCAGCCCAATACACACCAAACCACAATGCCCATTTTTTTTTCCCGCTTTCAACACATCAACTTCAGGAACAACATGTTTATTTGCTGCCTAATAAATATATATATATATATATATATATATATATATATATATATATATATATATATATATATATATATATATATATATATATATATATATATATATATATATATATATATATATATACACACACAGGGAGTGCAGAATTATTAGGCAAGTTGTATTTTTGAGGATTAATTTTATAATTGAACAACCATGTTCTCAATGAACCCAAAAAACTCATTAATATCAAAGCTGAATATTTTTGGAAGTAGTTTTTAGTTTGTTTTTAGTTTTAGCTATTTTAGGGGGATATCTGTGTGTGCAGGTGACTATTACTGTGCATAATTATTAGGCAACTTAACAAAAAAAAATATATACCCATTTCAATTATTTATTTTTACCAGTGAAACCAATATAACATCTCAACATTCACAAATATACATTTCTGACATTCAAAAACAAAACAAAAACAAATCAGTGACCAATATAGCCACCTTTCTTTGCAAGGACACTCAAAAGCCTGCCATCCATGGATTATGTCAGTGTTTTGATCTGTTCACCATCAACATTGCGTGCAGCAGCAACCACAGCCTCCCAGACACTGTTCAGAGAGGTGTACTGTTTACCCTCTATGTAAATCTCACATTTGATGATGGACCACAGGTTCTCAATGGGGTTCAGATCAGGTGAACAAGGAGGCCATGTCATTAGTTTTTCTTCTTTTATACCCTTTCTTGCCAGCCACGCTGTGGAGTACTTGGACGCGTGTGATGGAGCATTGTCCTGCATGAAAATCATGTTTTTCCTGAAGGATGCAGACTTCTTCCTGTACCACTGCTCGAAGAAGGTGTCTTCCAGAAACTGGCAGTAGGACTGGGAATTGAGCTTGACTCCATCCTCAACCCGAAAAGGCCCCACAATCTCATCTTTGATGATACCAGCCCAAACCAGTACTCCACCTCCACCTTGCTGGCGTCTGAGTCGTACTGGAGCTCTCTGCCCTTTACCAATCCAGCCACGGGCCCATCCATCTGGCCCATCAAGACTCACTCTCATTTCATCAGTCCATAAAACCTTAGAAAAATCAGTCTTGAGATATTTCTTGGCCCAGTCTTGACGTTTCAGCTTGTGTGTCTTGTTCAGTGGTGGTCGTCTTTCAGCCTTTCTTACCTTGGCCATGTCTCTGAGTATTGCACACCTTGTGCTTTTGGGCACTCCAGTGATGTTGCAGCTCTGAAATATGGCCAAACTGTTGGCAAGTGGCATCTTGGGAGCTGCACGCTTGACTTTTCTCAGTTCATGGGCAGTTATTTTGCGCCTTGGTTTTTCCACGCGCTTCTTGCGACCCTGTTGACTATTTTGAATGAAACGCTTGATTGTTCGATGATCACGCTTCAGAAGATTTGCAATTTTAAGAGTGCTGCATCCCTCTGCAAGATATCTCACTATTTTTTACTTTTCTGAGCCTGTCAAGTCCTTCTTTTGACCCATTTTGCCAAAGGAAAGGAAATTGACTAATAATTATGCACACCTGATATAGGGTGTTGATGTCATTAGACCACACACCTTCTCATTACAGAGATGCACATCACCTAATATGCTTAATTGGTAGTAGGCTTTCGAGCCTATACAGCTTGGAGTAAGACAACATGCATAAAGAGGATGATGTGGTAAAAATACTCATTTGCCTAATAATTCTGCACTCCCTATATATATATATATATATATATATATATATATATATATATATACACACACTATAAAAATTCTACACACCTGTTAAAATGTCAGGTTTCTGTGCTGTAGACAAATGAGACAAAAACAAACTGAAATCTTTTGGGTGGGGGGAGGGGGGGGTAATAATAAAATACCAAAATAATGTGGCTGCATAAGAGTGCACATCCTCTTATAACTACATCCCCAAAATCATGTTAAATAGGACTCAGTACACACCTGATATCATTAAACCCTGGTTCACATTGGAGTGATTTGGCATGCAATTTGACAGGTCAAATCGGTGGCAATTATGGGTAATGGCACCGTTCGAATTGGCGCAACACCACACTGATTCCCAAAAGTAGTTTTTGTACTACTTTTGGCGACTTTGGGGTGCAATTTTATATTGACATCTGTGCAGCAACCAGCACAGATGTCTCTGAAATCTCCCCCCAAAGTTGGGACTGAAATGCGGGAATGAAATCATGAGAGTTCAGCTGAACTTGCAAGATTTCATTCCAGCTGTCAGTGGGAACCTGGGCTTAAAGTGCCTCTGATTAACCCCAAAGAAAGTTCAGCTGTTCTAGTAGGTCTTTCCTGACATTTTCTTAGTCGAATCCTACAGCTAAAGCCATGGTCGGCAAAGAACTTTCAAAAGAAGGATCTCATTGTAAATCGGGAGAAGGGTACAAAATAATTTCCAAGGCATTCCATACCATGGAACACAGTGAAGACAGTCATTAAGTGGAGAAAATATGGCACAACAGTGACATTACCGAGAACTGTACGTCCCACCAAAATTGATGGAAAGGCTAAAAGAAAACTGGTCAGGGAGTCTGCCAAGAGGCCTACAGCAACATTTAAAGGAGCTGCAGGAATATCTGGCAAGTACTGGCTATGTGGTACATGTGACAACAATCTCCCGTATTTTTCATATGTCTGAGCTATGGGGTAGCGTGGGGTAGAAAAACATCCAAGCCCGGCTAAATTTTGCAAAAAAACATTCTGATAAAATCAAGATTGAACTTTTTTCCATAATTCCAAAACTTATGTTTGGCGCAAAAACACTGCACATCGCCAAAAGAACACCATGGTGGTAGTAGCATCATGATTTGGGGCTGTTTTTCTTCAGCTGAAACAGGAGCCTTAGTCAAGGTAAAGGGAATTATGAACAGTTACAAATACTGGTCAATGTCCCTCCTGCCTTGGTGACCTCGCCGGGGTGTGCAGGGGAGAAGTCAATCCGCTGCGATCCTGGGAAAAGGCCTCAAGGTCGGCCACCACGGACTAGGCCGGTGCCACGGCCTCGCCTAAAAACTCCTGCCTGCAACTCCTCAGGCCGGCGCAGTGTCCATCAAAAATAAAAGGATTCAAATCATAAATCGATTTTTTTTTTTTATAAAAAAATTGCAGATTTTTTTAGGGGAAAAAATCGCCCAGCTCTACTGTGCACAGAAGATGCCCTCGCAATCTGACAGATTTGGAGTGTTTTTGCAAAGAGTGGGCAAATATGTCAAGATGTGCCATGCTGGTAGACTCGAACCCAAAAACACTGTGTGCTGTAATGAAATCAAAAGATGCTTCAACAAAGTATTCGTTTAAGGGTGTGCACACTTATGCAACCATATTTTTATTTTATTTTTACTTGCCTTCACATGAAAGATTTCAGTTTCTCATTTTTTTACATCACAGAAACCTGACATTTCAACAGAAATGTGTAGACTTTTTATATACACTGTGTGTGTGTGTGTGTGTGTGTAATATATACACAAAATCTAAAATATATGTGTGAATGAAATATATATATATATATATATATATATATATATATATACCCTTTTTTTTCCATTGAAAGAATGTAGAAGAGTTAGAAACTACAGGCATACCCCGCTTTAAGTACACTCACTTTACATACACTCGCGAGTAAGGACATACCCACAAGTGTATGTAAAGTGCCTTACAAGCACTGTACAGACATTTGGCAGCCGCAATAGAAGGAGCTGATGCTCAGAGAGCATAGCCGGCCCTGTTCCAGTGTGCCCCTGACACCCCCACTACAGCCCCTGAGACCTAACTACAGCTCCTAACACCCCCACTACAGCCCCTGACCCCCCACTACCCACTACAAGTCAAAAAAGGTATTGTTTCACTTTAAGTACATTTTCGTTTTACATACATGCTCGGGTCCCAATGTGTACTTAAAAGTGGGGTATGCCTGTATGTAAGGTTTTTACTATGATTATTGCAGGTTGTGTATTTCAAAAATAGATTTACCCCTCTCTATTTGTCCAGATCACCAACACTAAACATGATGGAAAATCCAAAATTTCTGCATAGTCTCTGGTACAGGAGATGAGACCCGTTTGGTCACAACTGCCCGAGGGAAAATGACCCCCACTTTGTAGTGATTTATTCTCTCTTCTGGTTTAATTTTTGGGATCGGAAGTACAGGGAAATATCCAAAATTAGTTTTAACCCTTCCCAACTCTTTGCAAAAAAAAAAAAAAGTTTTGGCTTTACATACATTTTTGAGGCAAAAATATTATGAGGTCAGATTATGCTGTCATTTAGAATTACTCAATATTAATTTTTGTATTCTGTGTCTTTTCTTTAGTTTAAGTATTTGAAAAACTTGCTATTGGTCCATGGTGCCTGGAACTACAACAGGGTCTCCAAGTGTATTTTATACTGCTTTTACAAGAACATTGTGCTTTATATAATTGAGGTAGGTGCTAATGTTCAACTGCCTGTGATTTGACCTCCGGCATGGAGAATTTAGCTGTTTTGTCATATTCTGCTCTGACTTTTTACCACCTTGTAATTATATAGGATTTGTTGGGTAAGAAGGCCTTGATTATCTGGTGCCCATGCGCTAGTTGTAACTAAACTTGCTGACATCTTTAGAAGAAATGAAGTCTTTATATTGTTTCACTGCAAACACAAAAAAAATGCAATGTTGAAAATCATCAATGCAATGTAAATCGGCAAAACTGTGTATTGTGGGGTTGTTTCAGTATGTTCCCCCAGCTGCTGCATGGACACTTGGTATGTTCTGGGACTCTGAGCTCTAGTTGATCTCTGCAGGCTGGACAGCTCCGTGGGTGGTCATTGGTGTTCCACACCTCCTTTTATAGTATGTGACTACGCTCTATATGTTGTACAACGAGCAGAATCTGTCGCTGCACAGTCCAATGGGCTTTCTCTCCCAGTCCTGCCCCATCACTTGATTGACAGCTGTATTTAGTAATACAAGTAACAGGTGGTTGTTAAAGGACAGAAGAGAAGAATGATTAGGGTGGGGTTAGTGTTGTCCTATAACTGGCCCCAGGGGCAGATTTAGACTTTGGGGGGCACGTCAGGTTCAGAAGCCCCCTTACACACAAGTTGGTTTACATTCGTCATTACAACATCATTCTAAGGTTGCACCCACACACACAGTGCTCTGTGTGGTCCTGAATTTTACAGATGATGGCTGGCAAAATGTAACTTCCCAAGATACATTTAATAAACTATTTATTTTTCATTGTACATTTTAGAATGTTTGTATGTGTGTGTATATATGTATGTATGTGTGTGTGTGTGTGTGTGTGTGTGTGTATATATGTATATGTATATGTGTATATATATATATATATATATATATATATATATATATATATATATATATATATATATATATATATATATATATTTTTTTTTTTTATTGTTTTATATAATTTGTATGTATAGAGTGAGGCCACTTCTGTCAGGGGTGCCTGGGGCAATTTCCCCTATTTTCCCCCTTATAATGCTGGCCCGATTCCTGTCAAAGCAGTTCCTACAATGAACTTCCTGAATCAATTTCCTCAAACGGCAACCTTTAGTACCTGCTTCTAGTGCTGAAGAAGTGGTTCTGGAACAGAAGCTGCAAGATGACATATGGATAAACTAAAATATGGGTAAAGAAAAAAGGTGATACAGATTTGCAAGTTTGTACACATGCACTATTTTTGTTTGCTATTCCAAAGCATTTTCTTTACCACAAAAAATGTTTTAGTTCAATTTTAAAGCCCAACTCCAGGCAACTAAAATAATATCCCTCGCAGTGGGGCTCTGCCTGCACTTTACATAGTCAGGTTGAAAAAATACCAGTTCAGCCATAAAATAAAATAAAAAATATCGTACAATCCCATATACCCAATTCTATACTCACATTTTATCCAGAGGAAGGCAAAAAAAAAACAGAGCATGATCCAATTTGCTACAGCAGGGAAAAAAATTCCTTTCTGATCCCCCGAGAGGCAATTGGATTTTCCCTAGATCAACTTTACCTATAAATGTTAACACCCAGTTATATTTTGTACATTTAGGAAAGTATCCAGGCCTTTATTAAAGCAATCTACTGAGCTGGCCAGAACCACCTCTGGAGGGAGTCTGTTCCACATTTTCACAGCTCACTGTGAAGAAACCTTTCCGTATATGGAACTTTAGGGGTTAAATACTAGTTTAGGTCTAGGGAAACAGTCGTAGGAGGAGATCCCCGCTGTCCCAGCCAAATTTCAATCCATGTATGGCTAGCTTATGTATCCCCACCAGTGACGAGGTCTGACCATTTTGCTGAAAACAAATGTAGTTTTGTTTAGAAAAAAATAAATCCCCCCTAGAATGACACCTTCAAATTGCATAGACTGTGTTGGAGTTTTTCTGTAGTTGTAAAGCTAGTTTAGAAGCCATTCCAATGCTTAAATCTTTAAGAAATTAGTCGAAGTTGGAATTTCTAACTTGGTAATATAAATTTATTAAGGAACCGTGCACTGCTGGTATTTCTATGGGTTTGGATATACGTAACCCAAGACGAGCTCCCAGTTGACTTAACCAAAATACATTGCCAGGGATACCATTTTTCATGCTACAAGCTGTCTACAATTTGACCTTGGGCTCTGTGCATATGTCTGGAATAGGCAGTGAAACCGGCTTCTAACTACAGCCAGTGAGTTGTAAAGTGGTCACTCTGATGTAGAGCTCTATGCAGTTCATTTACACCGCCTTATTAAGTAATCCCAAACCTATGGGCTTGCCCATGTTTACACCAACAAGACATGTTCAGTTGTAACATGTGGAAACCGTTAGCTGGTCAAATAGAAAAAAGCAATTTTGTTTGATAGAACATTGCCAGTGAATCATTTCCACTTCTCTGTATTTTATTAAAGATCAGCAGATCAGCTCTGAGAGCATTTAACAAATTTTCCTTTTGGCTTTTGGTTGTAAATGATTTTTCACTGTCGTTTTAGAGGCATAAAGAAAACAGATTTAATGCAATTCTGAGGCATTTTGATGATTTCCCAGATAGGCCTTTTCTGCCAAGTAAAACAAGCTTAGCAGATGTTGAAAGGGCCATTGCTAGGACTGAGAAGGCCAGAAGCCCATCAAGGAATGTGTTGAGCAGAGACAACTGCTTGTTTTGAATGTCTCCTTTGAGCTGGTCTTTGTGCTGAGCAGGCGTGGGAGCAGGGACTTATTGACTATTTGTGAGCCGCTGTTTAATATGCAGAAATGCTGCATCAGGGCTACCTCCACTCCCCTTTTGTGCCTGGAAGATGAAATAAAAGCTCCATAAACCTCTCGGACAACAGGAATTAAAGAATAATATGGGATTATGTGACCTTTTTTTAAAGCAGCAAACTACAGATCTATGCTAGGTGAAACTGTCAAGGTGATTGCTAGTATAAATACATTTCTTCTGTACCTGGAAAAGAAAGCTAAAGCACTATTAAGTATCTTTTTTCACACTTTGAAAAACATTTATATGAAATATTTATACATGGGATTAAAGTGCAACTAAATCAAAGGAAACAAAAATGTTAATGCCTTGCATTAGTTTCCTTTTTTGGGGGCATTTTACCCTTGGTGGTCCTTCCAGTAACACAATTCCTGTCCTGGGTGGACAACACTCACTCGCTGTACTGTATCAATGGCAGGGTAGACTTTTTACTTTAGGACAGCACTACAGTCTTCAGAAAAAGTTGGATTTTCTTGTACAGTGGTTGTAAACCTCAGTCATGGAATCTGAGCAAAGCACATATATCTGCTAGGGGTGCAACGAATCAAAATCTCATGGTTGGAATCGTTCCTCGGATCAGAGTCACGGATCGGATCATTTTTCGGATCACCACCATATATAGTCCCCGCTGTAGTGTCCACGTCGTCTCCCCCGCTGTAGTGTCCACGTCGTCTCCCCCGCTGTAGTGTCCACGTCGTCTCCCCCGCTGTAGTGTCCACGTCGTCTCCCCCGCTGTAGTGTCCACGTCGTCTCCCCCGCTGTAGTGTCCACGTCGTCTCCCCCGCTGTAGTGTCCACGTCGTCTCCCCCGCTGTAGTGTCCACGTCGTCTCCCCCGCTGTAGTGTCCACGTCGTCTCCCCCGGTGTAGATCCGTTGCACCCCTAATATCTGCAGTGATTACTTATCTCTCTCCAAAGTGTTGTTTCTCTCTGGTGCTTCGTTCCTCTGTTATCGGCATGTCTCACTTCTGAAAAGTTTTCCCAACACATTAAATAAATTTGTGTCAGGAGGGGGAGGAGAGCTGTGTTGTCTATTTAGAACACCGTTCCTTTGCTGTATGGAGGCGCGGGGGGGGGGGGTGCCTTTCCTTCAATCAGCTCTCACACATTGTTTCTAGGGATTGGCCGATATAATTTTTCGGTGCCGATGCAATACCGATATTTTGGCCACCTCTCCTGCCCATAACCAATATTTTTGGCTGATATTTTGTACATTTGAAAGAAAAAATTTACACTGTCATTTTACATTTTTAATCACTGGAATGTAAATATCCCTTGTGACAGTAATAGGCATTGACAGGTACTCTTTATGGAGAGATTGGGGGTCTATAAGACCCCAAATCCCTCCTTTGCACTTCAAAAGTATTTAAAACGTTAGGATCTGCGTTTTTTGAATACTTTCTTTTTTAATATTGGTGCCTTTAAAACGTTAGTAAAGGAATTATTTATTTTTTTCATTTAAAATAACAAACATGTTATACTTACCTCCACTGTGCAGTTTGTTTTGCACAGAGTGGCCCCGATCCACGTCTTCTGGGGGTCCCTCGGCGGCTGTCTCTGGTCCTCCCCACAATTTCTCACCACAGTCATGCGAGAGCTCGCATGGTGGTCAGTAATTGCGGGCGCGCTCCCGTGACACAGCGAGCGGCCATAGCCTCTCACTGTATCCCTTGGCGTGCCGCGTCACTGGATGTGATTGACAGCAACGCCAGCCAATGGCTGCGCTGCTCTCAATCCATCCGCTCTAGCCAATCAGCGGCCAGGCTGAAGAGGATCTCGGGACCGCACGGGACATTCGAGGGGTCAGGTAAGTATAACGGGGGCTCTGGGGGGGGGGGCAGCATCCGTTGTTTTTTTCACCTTAATGCTTAGATTGCATTAAGGTGAAAAAAATGTTTTCTTTACAACTCCTTTGAGATGCCAGTAATCCAGGAAGTGATATCATTACATCGCTTTCGGATTACTAGATCCAAGACCCGAGCTTTGTTCAGGTCTTCGGCCAGCCAGCGGATGTGCCGGCTGGTTGCTGTGGCCTTCTGCTGGGATGGGAGTGGCGGGAGAGGGACACGTCCCCTCCCGTTGCTTGTAATAACAGCCAAGCTGCTGAGCCGCATCAGTTGTTATTACAATAAAGCAAACTGTCCGCTCTAAACAGCAGCGGCATGCATCACCCCCAATAAAACCCATTGAAGCAATATCGGTCTAGTTTGAGACTGATACAGATTTTTCTGAAAATGATGTTATAAGCCTTGTCGATAACCAATCAATCCATAATTGTAACTGCAGTCTCTCTGCACCATCCTCTCTGCTCCTGGAAGAAAGATTTTTAAAACAATTCTTTTGAAGTGGTGTAGAGAGTAGAAGACTGCAGATAAAGAAGTAAAACATTTAAGTTTAAGGATTTGTTTCATCTCAGTGTATCATCTGCGGCTGTTGACTTCAGTGGGTAGAAGTCCAAAAGAGATATAGAGGTTAAAGTAGCAGTAATCCCTAACATTTTTAGCTCAACACATTAAAGTAAACATTCCCCAGTTAACGATTTCTTAAAATGCAACATTCAATGCAGTGTAGGGCATGGGTGCTCAACCTGTGGCCCTAGAGCTGTTGCGGAACTACAAGTCCCAGGAGGCATTGGAAGGCTGACAGTTGCAAGCATGACTCCCAAAGACAGAGGCAAAACCCACTTGAAGCACACACAAGCCCAACAACACAGGAATTTACTCACATTTGCTTGCATTTTCTAACCCCTTACTATGTTCCCTAGGCACACATGCTTTTGGACTTTGAGGACATAGCTTGACTTCAAACATGCAGTTTAGGTTGTCCACAGTGTATTTGGCCGATGCATATGAGCATTACTATCCGTGCCCTTTCTGGGTGAAACATGAAAGTGAGGCATGGTGTGGGTGGACTTCCTGTTATTTTATCCTGGTCTGTGGGTGCGCATATGGGCCCAATCAGTCTGCTCCTGTGACCACAGAAACATGTGGACTACAGTGTTACTGCAGTCTTTTTGTGTTGATAATTTTATGCAGTGCCTGTGTAGTATTCTCCTCTGTATAAATAAAAAAAAATGTCAGTGACTGGTTTTCTACAGTAATTTGGCATAAAATGTGATCTAATTCTCATCTAAGTGACCATAGGCAATGCACGTAAGCTGATAACACAAACAGATCCAATTTCTTGTGTCTTTATTGAACACAACTATTAAACATTCACAGTGCTGGAGGAAAAAGTAATTGAACCATTGGAGTTAAAGCTGGTCAAACCTCCTTTGGCAGCAATAACTTCAAGCAATGGCTTTCAATAACTCTGGATAAAACTTGCACAATGTTCAGGAGGGGTTTTTGACCATTCTTCTTTACAAAACATTTTTAGCTTAGACACATTTGAAGGATGTCTATTGTGAATGGCTCTCTTGAGGTTATTCCACAGCACCTCTAGGGAGTTAGTCTGGGCCCTGATTTGGCCACTCCAAAATGTGCATTTTGTTTTTCTGAAGCCAGTCTGTTGTGGATTTACTTTCATGCTTGGGGTCATCGTCTTGCTGCATCTCACCCAAATTCTACTAGGGTTCAGCTGGCAGACAGCCACCCTGACATTATCCTGTAGGATATTTTGGTATCTCAATGATGGCAAGTGGTCGAAACCCTAAGACAGTAAAGCAGGCCCAAATCATGTTTCTTCCATCATACGTAATCATTGGGTTCAAGTTTACATGTTGGTAAGCTGTGCCACTTTCGCACCATACATGGTGATGAATATTCTTCCTGAACAATTTAACTTTCTCTTTCGTTTATGGACGGACACAGTCTTAATCTTGACAAAGTGGGTATCCTTTAGGAGTGACTAGGCAGAAAGTGTTAACTTCAAAGCTGAACAGCCCCGCCCAGGGGGCGGTCCTACTGGCTATATCCCCTCAGCCTGCACCAAGCAGCTCAGTTTTTTTCTGCGTAGTTAAGGAGAAGACATTGCTTCCTTCGGGCCCATAGGCCTGGAGGCTTTATTTCAAATCTACTTTGGATTTTTGGTTTTATTTTTGAATTCATTTTTTTCCTGTGATCTTCGATCAACTGGCCAATGGGCGACAGGCTGGATCCCAGATCCTAGTAGTCTCCCCCCCCCCAGTTTCGGCCATCGAGTGTGTGCCGACCATAGCTACGCACTGGGTCGTCCACGACAGGCCTGTCGCTTTACGGGTGGCCAGTGAGCTATACACCCCAGGGCATACATATGACCGGTCTATAGGTCCGAGTCGCAGCAGCCGGGCAGACAGTCACCTCCGTCACCATGCAGGAGATGGTCTGTCTAGGATGCTACCAGCACAATCCTCAGGAAGGGTAATCCCCTGCTTCGGCAGGAAGACAGAGCTGGGCATCCCTGGAGAGGTGAGTAAAGGGCTCTATTCTTCCCTTCTCTCCTCCCTCCCTTCCTTCCCTCCTCCCTAGGCTCTCTGAGCTGGCTGCTGGGGCGGGGGTTTACCTGGGGAACTGTGCATATACGTCCACTAAAGCATTGTTATAAGCTGCTTAAAGAGATTTTGTTTTCCTGTGTGTCCTGCTCCATACTGTCGGCGACCATTTTTGCTGTGATCCATGCTGTATTGCTCTATCTGCACTGGCGGCCATGTTCTTGTGGCCGCGCTGTATTTGGCCTCTAGCTTCCACTTGGCGGCCGTGTTTTTGGTGATCCTGCTGTGTTTACTTTCTACTGCACTGGGGGCCATGTTCTTGTGGCCATGCTGTAATTGGCCTCTATCATCCGCTTGGCGGCCATCTTTGTTGTGATCCAGGTGGTGTTTGACTATTCATGCTTGGCGGCCATGTTTTTGTAGCCTCACTGTGGGCTTCTAGCTGCCGCTCGGTGGTCATCTTGTGGCCTACGATAGTTATTGGCCTCTAGTGGCTGATCGGCGGCCATTTTGCCATCTATCAGATAGCACTTAAATGGCGCAGACTGACAGACACACGCTGCTGAAGGGTCAGACTGCATATCTGACAAGGAAGCAGCTCTACTAAGTGGTGAGTCCTCTGAGTGGGAAACTCTCGTCTCTGCTGCAGCTAGAAGGGTGGGTTACTGTGCCTTGCCTTGAAGTCCCTGTGTCAGGGGTGTGGGTCAGCATGGCGTCAGACGCAGACGCTTTTTCCCCTGTAACACCTGAGCTTGCAAATGATGCCCCTGCACCCAATGTTTTGGTGGACGCTATGTCGGCAATCCTAGATGCCTTTGTTGCCAAGGTGGAAGCAGCACGTGGGAAAAGGGGGGCTAGAGAGCGTCCCCTCCCACCGCCATTTTCTGGGGACAACTCAGATGCGGAGCCGGGTCCAGCTGGCTCTGAGGTATCTAAGGGTGCGGACCTAAATTGGCCGGACATTGAGGATGACTCTGGATCCAGGTTGGCATGCAATAGGGCTCTGGTAAGTGACCTCATCACCGCAGTGCGAGATACTCTAAAAATCGAGGGGTCTGCAGAAGCAAAAGCACCGGTCCCTTTTGGGTTCCGTAAGGCGACCCGCACTGCTAAGGTGTTTCCTTGTGTCTTATTTAGACAAACTTTTATACAAGGAGTGGGACAAACCACAGACAAAACAAGCAAAACATCATAGCGGTGGAGGCGGCTCCCGCCTTCAAGGACCCTGCAGACAAGAAGGCTGAGGCAATTACCCACAACCTATACACAATAGTAGGTTTGGCTGTACGCCCAACCATAGTTGGGGCCCTGGTGTCTCGGACACTCACGGAATGGGCAAAGATGCTGCTCAATGGGTTACAAGCACGTCGGGCTTCCCCGAACGAGGTAGCTGTAGCTGACCAACTGATACAAGGCCTAAAATTCATTTGCGAATCAGCCTTGGACACTATTTCTCTGCTGGCCAGGGCTTCAAGTCAGGCGGTGGTGTTACGCCGTCTACTTTGGTTAAAGATTTGGTCCGTGGACCAATCTTCCAAGAAGGCCCTGATTGACTTGCCCTTTAAGGGCGACAGACTTTTTGGAGCTTCCCTGGATGACATAATTAAAGATGCCACAGGAGGTAAGAGCACACTGCTCCCACAGTCCAAAAAGGGGAAGGAGCCACGCCGCAGGCAAGGGCCCTTCACCGCACACAAGCGTTTTTTTTCGTCTGCCTAGTGCAGCAGGTAAAAGACCTCAGGCCGATAAAGCGCCTGCTCAGGGACAGACATGTCCCTGGTTTCGCAAACCCAACAAATCTGCAGACAAAGCTACGTCCTGGAACTTCGGGCGATCAGGCTGTGCCTCTCCATATGGTCTGAGGCTACAAGGGTGTCCAGTCAGGATCCAGTCGGACAACGTCACGGCAGTGGAATATGTCAACCATCAAGGAGGAACAATAAGCTCGGCTGCAGCATCAGAGGTCGCTCACACCCTAAGGTGGGCAGAAAGGAGCGTACCGGCCCGGTCGGCCATATACATTCCGGGCGTGGAAAACTGGCAGGCGGCCTACCTGAGTCGCCAGATGCTGAACCAAGGAGAATGGTCTCTGCACCCAGATGTGTTTCAGCTCCTTTGCCCAAGATGGGGCACGCCAGACATAGATCTCTCGACTCAATCGGAAGGTATTGAGGTTTGTGGCCAGGTCAAGAGACCCATGGGCAGACGCGGCAGATGCATTGGTAGCACTTTGGAGTCAGTACCGGCTAACCTATACTTTCCCTCCTCTAAAGCTCCTTCCTCATCTGCTTTGCAGAGTGGAGACAGAGGGTATTCCAATGATCCCAATTGCTCCAGATTGGCCTTGGCGTCCGTGGTAAGCCGACCTAGTGTGTCTAGTAGCAGACGTCCCTTGGCGTCTACCGCTTGCTGTCTCAAGTTCCCATACGCCATCCTGTTTTACAGTCACTGGCTTAACGGCAGAGCCAGGTGCTAAGAGACCGGGGCCTGTCAGACTCTGTGATCTCTACCATGAGGAGTGTTCAGAAGTCGTCCTCCAGGAAGATTTACCATCGCACTTGGAAGACCTACATATCCATTCGTGAGGAAATGAGGTGACATCCGCATGCTTATTTGGTTCCCAGAGTCCTGCTGTTCTTACAGCATGGGGTGGACCAAAAATTAGCTTTAAGTACAATTAGGGGGCAGATATCGGCCCTGGCTGTCCTTTTTTAACAACCCCTGGCGGCTCATTCTCTATTGAGAACGTTTGTGCAGGGGGTTCAGCATGCAGCCCCTCTGGTCCGTCCTACACTACCTCTGTGGGGATTTGAATAGCAGACGTCCCTTGGCGTCTACCGCTACGAGAGTACCTGCTGTCGTAAGCTCCCATATGTCGTCCTGCTTTACAGTCCATGGCCTTAGCGGTATGACCTCTAGGTGCCTCAGAAACCACCGTTTGAGAACATTAGGGAAGTTCCCTTGTTGACACTTTCTCAGAAAGTGGTGCTTTTGGTGGCTGTTATGTCAGTTAAGACGGGTTCTGAGCTGGCAGCCTTGTCATGAAAGGCTCCCTATCTGATCTTCACAAGGATAAGTTGGTGCTGCGGCCGCAGCCTTCTTTTCTTCCTAAGGTAATTTCGACCTTCCATCTCAAGGAAGACATTGTACTGCCATCCTTGTGTTCTCATCCGTCGAATCCTAAGGAGACGACGTGGCATTCCTTGGACGTTGTCCGAGCTCCGAGAGTATACTTGTCTGTTACTGCTCCGTTACGGAGTTCAGGCTCACTGTTTGTTTCGGTGGCTGGTCCCATGAAGGGCCCAGCAGTCTCATCGGCCACCATTTCAAGGTGGATCCGACAGATCCTGATCAGGCTTACGCCATAAAGGGTCGGGCGCCTCCCTGGCACGATGCATTCGACCAGGCCAATGGTGCCTCTTGGGCTTTCTGACATCAAGCGTCTGTTTCCCAGGGTGTAAGGCGGCGACCTGGTCGCCCGGTCACACTTTCACTAAACTTTACAAGTTGATGTGAGTGCATCTTCGGATGCTTTTTCGGCCGCAAAGTTTTGCAGGCGGCTGTTTAGAGTTACAACTCTCTGTTTTGTTTTGGGGTGAAGTATAATTTTATGCTGTTCCCACCCCTCATTTTGACACTTCTTTGGGATATAGCCAGTAGGACTGCCCCCTGGGCGGGGCTGTTCACCTTTGAAGTTAACACTTTCTGCCTAGTCACTCCTAAAGGAAGGCTAATACCCACTTTGTCTAGATTAAGGCTGTGTCCGTCCATGAACTCAGAGAAAAGGATTTTACCGTGAGTATAAAATCCTATTTTTGTCCAAAAAAAAAATTCCAGTAGTGTTTCAGTTTGCCAGGGTGCTCTTTGACCAACTTCAGTTTTTTTTTTTTTTCTTTGGAGAGCAGCGGTATCCCACGTGGTGCTCTACCATGGACACCCTGCCTGTTTGAAAACTTACATATGGTGGGCTGGTGAACAGGGATGTTGACCAGTTCCTGTGATGTATTTGTCTTTATCGGTTACTACTTTTCTTGATTGTACGTCTTCAAAGAGCTCCTTTTTGCGAGGCATGGTTCACATCAGCTGATGCTTCTTAAGAGCAGCAATCCTAAAATGTTTAAGTGTCTATCAAGCAAAATGGCTCTAAATCACACCTTCAAACTCACTTCATTAATTGAATGCCAAATGAGCAAACTGACTCAAATTAGCTTTTGCTGAAATAATTTGTTTATGGGTCCACTTACTTTTTCCTCCAGCACTGTCAATGCTTAAAGGGGTTGTAAACCCTGTTAGTTATTTTTAATTAAAAAAAAAAAAGTCTGTACTTGCTTGCTCTGTAAAATTGTTTTGCTCAGAGTAGCAACAATCTTCCTTTTCTGTGCTCCAAGCCCCTCCTCTTCATCAGGTACATCCACGGAAAGCCACTTTTCATGGGTGCACCCATGCGGGCTCACTCTCGAGTCCCGCTGCGGCATCTATTGACAGACAGCAGGACTCGGACCCGCATCCCACTCATGTGTCGCTGGATTTGATTGACAGCAGCGGGAGCCAATGACTCCTGCTGCTATCAATTTGTCCAATGAGGAGAGACGGCGGCTGGAGCCACTGCACTTATGTACATCGCTGGATCGAATTGGGTTTGGGTAAGAAAAAGGGGGGTCTGGGGGAGCTACTACACAGGGTTTTCACCTTAATGCATAGAATGCACCAAGGTGAAAAACCTTGAAGCTTTACAGCCACTTTAATTGTTTTCCATAAAGACACAAGGAATTAGAATTTGTTTCTGTCAACTTAAGCGCCTTGGCCCGGATTCACAAAGCACTTACGCCGACGTATATCAAGTTACGCCGACGTAAGTGCAAATGTGCGCCGTCGTATTGGTGCGCCGGACCCACAAACTAAGATACGCCTAAAAACAAGCTTCATCCCACCGACGTAACTTGCCGGCGTAGGGTGGGCGCACATTTACGCTGGACGCATGGTGGCGCTGCCATTGATTAGCCATTCAAATATGCAAATGAGGAAAATACGGCGATTCACGAACCTGCGCATGCCCGACGCAGGCTACGAGAGGTGCGCGTAAGTTGTACGTCCGGCGTAAAGTTAAGCCCCATAAAGGAGGTGTAATCCAGCAGCAGACATGTAAAGGTCTGCATCAGGGAACACAAGCCGGCGTATTTTACGTTGGACGTGTGTCTGGATGGGTGTAGGATACGTTCATGGCGTACGCAGTGATCCGGCGTATCTTAGGCAGTTGTTCCGACGTGATTGTGAGCATGCGCACAGGGATGCGTCCACGTCACGACGCATGCGCAGTTCGTTAAACGTACTTGTCTGGCTCTCAAACCATCATTTGCATGGGGCAAACCCACTTCCACCTACACTGGCCTGCGCCTTCGAAACCTACGCCATGTCAGCCGCAGCTTTGGGAGCACTGGCTTCCTGAATTCCATGCTTGCCTCTCTGCGCTACGTCGGCGTAGCATACATTGATTTGCGCTCTCTATGAATCTGGGCCCTTGTGTTTGTCTCCTGTTGTGACTGAGGATCATGATCAGAACACATTTTATGGCAAATTACTACAGGAAACCACTTAATTCCAATGCGTTCACATGCTTTTTTTTCCCCCACTGTAAAATTCCAGCACACAGAAACTACAATGTAGGAACATTTAGAAAACTGACATTGAAAAATCTCTGAAAACCACGCAGCACCTGTAAAAAAAATTAAAACTATTTTAAATTGGTAACAAAAAGTGTACTTGGGTCTTAAAAAAAAAATGTTACATTGACCCAACGTGAGTTGTAGATCTGTGTCCCAGGAAGTGCGTCTGATTTTCCAGTTACTGCAGAGCTTGTTTTCTGTTACAATTCTATACACAGTCATTTGTTTTTGTCTTTATTTTTTTCCCCCCTGCCCTCCTCTCTCCCCCCCAATCCCCTACAAGATCTGCTCTCACCGAGGGAACAGCCTTGTCCACAGCAACTGTTCTTGTGGAAGGCAGCCTGGGTATATATTGATAAATGGTGAATTTGTAGCAATTCATCCTTTCCTAATGTGGCTAAATGAAGCATTCAGTGTAACAGAGGCTGGGCCATTGTTTCTAAAATTCATTTGTAGTGCATGTCATGCACTTTTTGTGTCTCCTTAGGCGAAGCACCCCCCTTCCCTTGTTTCTTTAATCCTTTCATTGCTGGCTAGGCTTTTGGCTTGTTTGCTAACTGCTCTTTGTGAATTACTGAATCGAATTTTTAGACAAATTGCCTATTTAGAACAGATTTGTGGTCAAAACAAAATGTCGATCGTATGTTGTAATTAACTCTTGATTTCGTACAATACAAAAACGGTACAGGTGTGTGCTTTTTTTGAGTATTTAATTTTACTATTCAATTTTTTATTTTAAAATAATTTGGTCACAATGCAAATATCCAGTGTGAGAAGCCACTGATCAAAGCTGTCTTGCCCTTTCTCCCAGATGATCTACTTCCAGGGCTGTGAATGAGTTGCTGATGAGCAACACACTTGGAAGTCACCTGTGCGCAACTTTGGAGTCAATGGCTCCATCTAATTTTTTTTTTTTTTTTTTTTAGTTTATGATTTTTTTTTTTTACTCTTTAGCATTTTATATATATATATTGTTTCTTTTTCCAGATCTGGTTTGCTTTTATTAATGGCTTTTCTGGACAAATCCTCTTTGAAAGATGGTGCATTGGTCTGTATAATGTGGTAGGTGGCGTTTTCTTATGTAATGACCGGTTTCTGTGTTATGGCCATCTACTTTTTCTTAGTAAAGTTTTTGTTGTTCCACAGATGTTTACTGCACTTCCCCCTTTGACTCTTGGAATATTTGAAAGGTCATGTCGCAAAGAGAACATGCTAAAATACCCTGAATTATACAAGACATCTCAAAATGCTCTCGATTTCAATACTAAGGTAAGTGATGCTTTTCAGCGGGGCAGTAGCTGACTTTTTAACGGATAACATTTAAAAAAATCGTTTTTTTATTTTACTACATTAACGGATCGCGCTCTTTTATTTTTCTGCTGTGTGAATAGACTGCTGTATAATTTACTGGTACTTGATTGCGTTTTAAATCCTGGAATCCAATGTTATACTTGCATTACAATTTTTAGATAAACATAAACTTTAATAATTATACTAAAGGCAGTCAAAGGAAAAGTTCAACTTTTAGGAGCATGTTACTCCCATATTTGAGGTGTAACATGCTCCAATCCAACCGCCTCCTGCCGCCAGCGCTCCCTACTATGTGACGGGTTGGGGGATCTTCTCCTTGCACCCTCTGTAACAATTTAAAAATGGTGTGGCTGTGACTCCGCCCATATGTATCATTCATTCATTGTTTCCTGAGTATAAGTACCATCAGTCATTGTGGCTTGTAGTACGGAATGAACTACTAGGGTGCTGGTGAGTTTTTTTTTTTTTATTCTTCCTCCCATTCAGTAACTGCCTGTCTGTATCAGAGTTATAGGCAGTGTACTGAGAGTCTGCAGGATCCTGGCATTACACCCGCAATATTCTGATTGTGGGTGCAATGCTTTACAGGATGCAATGTAAACAAAATGGCAAATACATATTTTCATACCTGCAAAAAGATGTGCATTTATTTATTTTTTTGGAACTTGGCCTTTAAAGGAGTTGTAAAGAAAAAAAAAACATTTGCCTAAAATTAATGTCTGCAAGGTAGACAGACAGAATAGTGTAATGATTCTGTTAAAAAACAAGTAAATACCTATTTAATTCCTTCATCTATATCACCTCCGGCTTTTTCGTTTCTGTTCTCTCATTCACTTCCTGGTTTGCGGCGCTCGTTCATGTAAGAACTATATTTCCCAGTATGAATTGCGGCACGCCCAGTAATTCACACCTCCTTGAAGTCTCTAACACAGTGGTTCTCAACCTCCTAGTGCTGTGACCCCTTGATAAAATTTCCCAAGTTGTGGGGACCCCTAACAGTAAAATTATTTTCATAGCGCGGGTTGAAAGCACCCAAGGCAAGACAAGTAATTTGCACCCCTAACCCGCGGACATTTAGCGCTCCCTGAGTGCCTTCCACTCGTACAGTATTAAAACCCCTTATGGTACATTTTAGGATGTACCACTCTTTCTCTTTGTTCTCCTCCTTTCTTTCCCTTTTTATCTCTCTGTCCTAATTCCTTGTTTTTTCCCCCCCATCTTTCCCTCTGTCTTTCTTGCTCTCTATTTTTTTCCTTTCGCTCCCTTTTTCTTTGTTCCTCCCCCTCTTATCTTCCTTCCTGGAAGAACAGTGCAGGCTTCAGGAACAGCCCAGGATTTGGTGACCCCTGGCAAATCATCATTTGACCCCCGAGGGGGTCCTGGCCCCCAGGTTGAGAACCACTGCTCTAACACATAGAGAGCGTCCTGCTGCACAGATGTAGTTCCCAGGAGGGGGCGAGCATGTCACTGACCACCGCAGTAAAGCCTCCCTTCACTGTGGTGAGTAACAATCAGACAAGTAGGAAGTGAACAGAACAGAGAAGAAATAGAGCAACTTCTGAGCAAAAACGAACAATGAGGAAGTGAAAAGAGGAATGTCTGCAGGTAAAGGATGCTTATTATGAAAAAAAAAATTTCCTTTACAACCTCCTGCAGTCTGCTCACATAATTTCTAATAAAAACATCTTTGCCATTCTGAAGCCTCCCTCCAACCATTCTTAACTCTGGCTCCACTGAACCACCCAAGGGTTAAGTCGTAGCTTGTACAACTTTTGTATTGGATCATTATGGGGGACTATATCAAATGCCTTGCTGAAATCAAGATATGCTATGTCCACAGCGCCACCCTGGTCCAAAACATATATAATATTGTCAAATTATTCAATCAGATTAGTCTGACATGATCTGCCCTCAGTAAAGTTATGCTACTTTGGGTCCAGCAAGTTGTGTATTTTTAAGTGATCAATGATCCTTCTTTTCAGGAGTGATTCTATTAATTTGACTACAACAATGTTAAACTCACTGGACTGTAACTTCCAGCTTCTACCTTGGTACCCTTCTTGTGAAATGTACATTATTGCCTGTCCACTTTTTCTTGTATTAAGATAGGTATAGACTGCAGAGATAGACCTAATTTTACCCCTGTACAAATCATTAGTAAGACATCATCTGGACTATGCAGTTCAGTTTTGGGTAATAATTCACAAAAGGGATATAGTGAAACTGGAGAGCGCAGAGAAGGGCAACCAAACTGATAAGAGACATGGAGGAGCTCCGCTATGAGGAAAGATTCCTGATCAAAGAATTCTGATGCACAGAGGGTGTGTACCCAGCTCATTGAAAACAATCTCTAAATTGTTCTAAAATCAGTACATGCAATGTTTAACAGTCCATAATTGTTTAAAATTCTGTATAGAATAAATGATTAAGTAGTAATAGGGGAAGCTATTTTCATTGTGTCCAGCTTTGTAGGGAAAAAATAAGTGGGGGGGAGGCACTAGTGTAGTATTAAAAATAAGATTTTCTTGATAAAAAATAAATAAACACAATGGCAAAAAGATGTGCTCATCTGGTATTGAGGGTCTGATTTTCATCTCTGTCCTGCAGGCTCCGCTGGGTTTCGTTGCAAGGCCTGTAGAAGGAGCTGGAGCTCTAAGCACATAGACTCCACCACACCACCTGTTGTAGACTGACAGGGCATCCATGTCCTTCTACTACATCTTCCAGCCACCCAAACTACCCAGCGGAGCCTGCAGGATAGAGACAAGAAGCGGACCCTCACTACCAGATGAGCAAATCTTTTTGACATTCTGTGAGGTTTTTTTTTTCAGTGTCAAAAAAATCTCAATAAAATACTCAGGTAAATGCGCCTCTATTCTCTTGAGAAGGGCAGATTAATGGGGAGGATGATCACTGTGTATTAATACATAAGTAGTCCATATAGTGAACATGATGTTGAGTTATTCACTTAAGGTCGACAAGGACAAGATGGCACTCTACGTCTGAGGGAATAGAGATTTAGGGCCAGATTCATGTGTAACGTAACCCGTTTACGTTACACCGCCGCAAGTTTTCAGAGTTGGTGCCCGATCCACAAAGCACTTACCTGTAAACTTGCGGCGGTGTATCGTAAACACGTCCGGTGCAAGCCCGCCCAATTCAAATGGGGCGGGTACCATTTAAATTAGGCGCGCTCCCGCGCCGGACGTACTGCGCATGCTCCGTTCGCAATTTTCCCGACGTGCTTTGCGCAAAATTACGGCGGTGCAACGTGTTTGTGAATCGCGACGTGCGTAATGTACTTACGCTGGGAAAAAAAAATCAAAAGCGACGCGGGAACGACGGGCATACTTTAACATGGTGGAGTAATTTTACACCATGTTAATAGCAGCCCTAACTTTGCGACGGGAAACTAAGACGTGCGCCGACGCAACGACGGGAAAAACCTTTGTGGATCGCCGTAACTGCTAATTTGCATACCCGACGCTGGAATACAACGCGAACTCCACCCAGCGGCGGCCGAGGTATTGCATCCTAAGATCCGATGGTGTAAGTCAATTACACCTGTCGGATCTTAGGGCTATCTATGCGGAACTGATTCTATGAATCAGCCGCATAGTTAGAACAACAGATACGACGGTGTATCAGGAGATACGCCGTCGTATCTGTTCTGTGAATCTGGCCCTTAATCTCCAAATATGGAAAGGTTTCTTCACAGTAAGCTCTGTGAAAATGTGGAATAGAGCTGATTCTGTCCAGCTTAGTAGATTGCTTTTAAAAAAGGCCAACATTCTTTTCTAAATGTACATAATATAACTGGATGCTAACAGTTATAGATAGTTGTTCCAGGGAATATCTAATTTCCTTTCGGGGGATGAGAGAGGATTTTTGCCCCTCTGCTGGAGCAAATTGGATCATGCTTTTTTTTTTTTTTTTTGTTGCCTACCTCTGAATCAACTGTAGGTATAGGATTGTGTATATAGGATTGTATAATTTATTTTTTCCTTTTTATTGGTTGAACTATATGGACTTTTTTCAACCAGACTAAATACAGTATGTAACTATGAATACCATCAGGGCCTATTACTTTATTAACCAAGCTGTTTTAACTGTGCCAGATCCTCTGTCTCCCAGAAATCCTAAAGATGAACCATCTTTACTAGAGCCAATATTATTCCCCAACTTGTTATTGTTCGTACAATTTATTTCTGAGAAGACTGAACAGAAGTAATTGTTTAAATGGTTTGCTACATCCTGGTCTCCCTCGACATGCAGTGTGCCCAGTTGTCATTTTAGTGATCCCATTGTATTTTTTCCTTCTATCACTAATGTACCGAAGGGAAAAAAAAAGGTTTTAGCAATTTCCTCCACTTTATGTGCTTTGGCAACACTGATGTGTTTGGCCTCCTTTTGTCTATTTTTATACTCGGCTACACCTTCTGTTTCCTCAACTCTGCTATATGCTGATTTTTTGTTCTTTTACTATCTTTAGTGAACTATTTGTTTTTTCTTTTGTTTATTCTTAGTAACTTGCCTGACATATATAAACTAGTTGCCTCCAGTATGGTAGACTTTAACAGTGCCTACTGATCTAATTTTACTCCAAACTTTCAATTAATTTACCCCAACCTTTCAATTCATTTAATTGAAATCTTCTGATAAGATTGTTGCTGTGGGAGTGGGGAGGATTAAATGTTTTTGGAATCATGTTCAGTGCAGGTGCCCTATAAACTGTGGGTCAGATAGTGGTTTCTTCCCCTGCCATCCTTATTGCATTGATTTAATCCAAGTCGTTGGTGCTGAAGGAAGCAATACAGAAATCGGTGGCAATGTGCTGCCCAAATTTACATTCTTGTCATGTACCCTTGTTAAAAATCTGGAGTTTTTGTACCTTTTGTGACACTGGCTTAAATCTAAAGATTAGATTAATTGAGTGGAAACCTGGTGTATTCACCCAAAGAAAATATCTTTACCACTGATCGCAGTGGCTGCCACTTGTTTGTACTGTAAATATTTTCTCCCATGGCATTATGAAGTTGTCTTTTTTATAAGCACTTGTCTTTTTGGATGTCATGCCTTATGTGTTTGTCTTTTTCTGCTGTAATGGATTATCAGCCACTGTGGAAAATTGTCTAAACAACAATGAGGAGGGAAGCGTGGTAGATGTAGCACAGGCTTCATATTTTTTTTTTTTTTCCGCTTCCTAGAAGGGGGAGAAAAAAAAACTTTCGCAACGTGTTTCACATCTCAAACATAAAAAAAGGAATTAACTGGAATTGAAACAAATTCAGAATGATGATTTCATGGTAGGCATTTAGAAAGTAAAAGAATCTTGTAGAACAATTTACCGTGAACGCAAATCCTGTATACTGTGTTCAAAAAGTACAAAAACATCCCTCGGCTTTTAATTTCTTGCTTCAAGTCCTCTTTTCTCATGCAGACAATGTCTTTCTCATAAATTCATTACCAACTGCATGAAATGTAATCTTTTCATGTTCGTTTATTTTTATCATTCGCACGCTTAAAGAAACAGTCATTGTGGGGTTTTTTGTTTGTTTAATTTTTTAATGGATTCTATTTTTATTTAATTTTTTTATTATGTATTTTAAATATGAGAACCTTATTTCATTATTATAATGTACATACATTTTGTATGAATCTGTAGATTGTGCCTATATATTGTATATATGTTGAACCATGTGTTTAGCATATCAGCAAAAAATAAAAGAATAAGCCACATAGCTAGTATATACTGTTTCCAGTTAGTCTGGGAAAACTAAAAAAAGTCAGTAGCTTTAAAATGAAACTACTGTGAGGCTCTCAACATCTCCCTCCCCTCCACTACGATGGCCACACTTACAGCGAATTTCTCTTTCCAGTGGCAGGCAAGGGGAATTTAATACCTTGGGGTCATTATTCCCTCCAATCTTTCCATTCTTTTTTCTTTAATATATGTCCCCTTGCTCTCCCGCATACGGAAAGATTTGGAGGAATGGTGAGGGTCTTCTTTACCGTGGTTGGGAGGAATCAGCACCCTAAAGATGGACACTCTACCCAAACTTCTATACCTCCTTCAAACGGTCCCCATTATAGTCCCCAAACCATTCTTCAACTCCCTACGCTCTTTCGCCATTAGATTCCTGTGGAGCCGGGGGCTGCCTAGGGTGAAATACAATTTGCTCACCCGCCCAAAACTGCAGGATGGTGCTGGCATCCCTGACTTCAAACATATTACAAGGCCACCCATATAGCGCGTGTCTTAGAATGGTTCCCGCATCCTTTTTTAAAGGCCTCTGTCGCCATAGAGCAGGACTTGGCCCACGTAGATCTTCAAGCACTACTATGGGGATATGGGACTGATATGGCGCGTATTTCACTCAATTCCTGTCTTGGTGACACTTTTAAAAATAAAATTAATGTTTTACCAGACAGAAAGTGAGGGAAAATTATGCAATTTGGAAACTGCCAACTATACAAATCTAATAGGGGTTCGAACATTCTCCTACTTAAAGTGGAACTCTACCAAAAGGGGAAGTTCCACTTTAAGTCCTCCAAACCCCCCCCCCTCACATCACAGGTCCCAGAAGACTGCGGAACCGCCCACACTAGGCATGCAAGCGGCTCGGGTGAGGACAGCGCTTGAACCCATGGACAGGTAAGTGTAATTTTATGGAAAGTTAGCAACTAAAGGATTTGTAGCTGCTGAATTTTATTTTTTATCCTGACTGAACAACCACTTTAAATGGGGACTTCACCCTTATCTTAAAAAATTACTAAAAGACACTTTTAGAAATGTTTAATACCAACCTACAAGCAGATACTTAGACATTGCAGGCTTTATATTCTTTGCATACCTTAATTTTATTTTTCTTCCATTCTTCGCACGGTGGCCATTTTCACTAAGGGCAGGTGAATTAAATCTCCCTTTTACTTTCTGGTACTTCAAGCATGTCTACTGGATCAGGTGACCGTGCACACCATCTAAGGGGGAAGGCACTTGTGATGTAGCCTTCCTAGAATGCATCTGTGAGGCTCTGATGTCATCACCAGTGCCTCACTCAACCAGGAAATAGAAAAGCAGTAATTGGAAGTATAAGCAAAAAGTGTGTGTGTGTGTGGTTTTTTTTTTTAGTAAAAGGTAGAAGAAAATAAATGTAAAAGTAGATTTACTTCTGTCTGTGTTCCTGTTGAAGATTGTCCCATATTTCTTGTCCGGTAAAACTGCATCAATAGGACAGCAAACAAGGGGAAATGTCTTAAACAGAGCCTCGTACAGCGGTATACTATACATACTTCTACGTATAGAACAGCATCCCTCGGTTGTCCTAAAATCAGATGTTTTTTTTCAGTTCACTTTATTCCACGGTCCCTGTAATGCACTGCATCGACAGACCACCTCACAGGGTCAATAAGAGTAGGATTGTTCTACCAAGGTGCCTGGGCTGTGTAACTTTGCCTGCATCACCATTCACATCCAGTCTTCCCAATGCAGTATGAATTCAGCTGATGGCCTAATGAGGCCTTCGTTTTTACATCCAGTTTCTCTCCGAGAGGTGGCAACCGCCAGATAGCTGACGAATGGGATTGGTACACTTACAGCACTGCCTGGATGGCACGGGGTGGAGCAGCTAGGCTTTCCTCCCTGTTTCAAAGATAAATCAAAGCCTCAATGCTTTGTACTTCAATACCGAATTTACAGTTTTGGCAGAAAATTAAATTTTAACATCCTAGTGATTTTGTTTTAAAAAAACGGTAAGAACTTTGAGTATCCACAATAAAATCACAAACCTAAAGATTTCCAGAGCAGAAAACATCAGAGTGGGTTATTTCTGCTATAAAGCAATAGTGGGTTTGAAGAGAAGTTTTTTAGCTGTAAAAACGCTCAAACAAAAAAGAAAACCTGACAATAGCTGAAAAGCTGACTATTCCGCATTTGAGCGGTTTTGAGCAATAAACTTTTGTGGGAGTATAGTTTTGCAAAAAAAAACGCAAACTTCTAAAACCGCTAATGCAAAAACGCAGCAAAACTCAAAAAAAGAAAGGGAAAAAAAATGGTGTTTTTAATGCAGCATTCTACAGTCAAAGCTACAGGCGTCCAGTGTGCACAAGTCCCTAAAGAGAGGTTCAGTGTGTTTTTTGTTTGTTTTTTGCAAAATCTTACTTGCCTAGGTGGATGCAGCATCGGTCCAATGCTGCATTTGTCCCCTGCCAGCTCTAAGACTGAGAACCGAGCAATCATAGACTACTGATCATTCGGTTCTCCAAGATCTGTGAGCAGAGAGCTGTTGACTATCAGTTATCGGCTCTCTGCCCCAACACTGGGGCTCACTGGAGTGCTGGGCTGTAGAGGGTTTGAAGGCGGCTGGTTTTGGCTCTCATTGGCTCACGGAGAGGCTGAGCCAGCTGCCGGTCCAGGGTTGTGGAAGGATCCCTACTTCTCACAATCTTGCCCCAGCCCAGACTGGCTCTGTAACATCACCCAACAGTGGGCTTCATTCAGCGCACTGTCTGCTGAAAACATGTCACAGGAGTGCAATATGAACTGTGATCCACAGGAGAAGTACAGCTGAACATGCATTGCTGTACTTCTCCTTTTAAGAGAGGTTGTTCTGTAAGCGACATTAAAAAGGTGAACAGGAAACAAAGTAGCAATTGCTTGTTTATCACATTTTAAATAGTATTTTTTTTTCTCTCTTCTGTAAACCTTTGTCTCCAGAACAGAAATAAATTGGAAATCCAAAATGTTGTGGTTGCTACCCAAATAGGAAGTAGAGGGGACACCTTTTAAAGACGTCAATTCCTCCTCACTTTGGACAAATTAAAAAAAAAAAAAAAAAAAAAAAACAATGAAACTAAAACTCGAAAAAGTTTGGGTTATAGGTTTAGTTTGATATAAAAAATAATGCAGTCATTTTTTTTTTTTTTTATTATACTAGAAATCGTATAGTAAACAAGAATGATGTTTTAAAAAATGTAAAAGTCTATATTTCACTTTCGTGGTTATTACCAACGTGTGAGAAAAACAAACATGTTTTGAAACGTAGTCCTCATATTTTATTGTCTTTATAGCGCTTTATTTCCTCAGCATTGCTCACTGAGAACACAATAATTTAAGGTCTTAGCTGAACTTCATTGTCATAAAATAAATGAGCTTAGATATTACTGTAGGCGAAGCTTTCTGCGTTCAGAACGTTCAGCTTTAGTATTATATTGCTTATTTTGGCTTTCCCATCTCTGAACCTAACACGAAACACTTGCTCTGGCTGGGGGGGAAAAAAAGAGAAAAACTATTTTATGTCAATGTGATTTGAGCCTCACAGCCTGACAAATGGGGAATAATGCAATTAATCAAAAATACAGCAAACCACTCCGCGATCCTCAAACTGTTTTTACTGGACCGAGTTTTGAAATTTCATATTCCACCTTCTTTTCACGATCATTATTTGTATTTAATGTTCAGCTTGAATAGGTTGGGGAATAGGCGCATTTCATTTCTAGTGTGAGGTATTTGAGATGCTTGTTATGGAAAGAAGGGTGAAAGGTTAAAAGGGCCCCACAGGGGTGACCGGATTAGTATGTGACTTGTATCAGTCAGGAGAATGGGAGGGAAGCAGCTCATTTATCTTGCACCCACCTGTGCTGCCTATCATACAAAATACGGAGGTAACGATGCAGTAAGTGAGCTGCATGAGCATATACAGCCGCAGGGCCATCTGCCAAGGATGGGGTTAATAGGTCCTTAGCGTTAAATGAGATCAGTGCTAATGCACATCTGAAATCTGAATGACTTGCTCAATCAACAATGGATGTCCTAGCAGGAAAGTGGATTTTTTTTTTCCTTATTAATGATCAACCCTGTGTGGCCATATTTTTCAGCAGAAAATAAAAAAGGAACAAGTAGTTATGTTTTCACAGAACTATTTGCTCCCTTTTTTTTTTAGCACATAGTGTACTTTTATTTTTTTTCTTATGAGCGAATTTGATTAATATATTTAACTTGTTTTTGGCTGAATTTTTATATATGCCAGTTTCCCTTATGCTCATATCAGTATTGGCATAATGTATAGTTTTTAGTTTGTTTTGGGAATCTAATTATTTTCTTCTATACATGCAACTTTGTTTTTCCTTTTTTATCCTTAAATCTATTTGAATTTATATTTTTGTATTTTCTTTCCCATGCAAGTGCTGACTTGCTAATGGTTTCTTGTAGAAGCTATAGGCTATTTTGTGCTCATGCAAAGGATGCACATAACCACTTGTTCAGGTTCAGTGCATGGGTTCTACATGCACATTTACATGCATTTCTAATGAGTTGCTTTTGCATGTGTTTGTGGTTCGTTCTGGTGCATTTTACATGCAAAAATAAATGCACCATTCTGTACTTTTTTTAAATGCACATTGTAATGGTGTAAACTAAGCTTGTTGAAATACATAAATTTCAATGAATAGAGCCCTTGTCTTTCACAAAATGTCGGCTATTGAGAATGATACTATTAAAAAATGTAATAAGATTTGGCAACCGTGGGTTAATCATTACCTACCTTCAGATTTTGATCAATCTTTGCTGACGCCTTGCTAATGATTTTTTCATTTTTTCCTTTTTTTTTTTTGCGCCATTTATTTTATTTTTCTTAGTGTTTTTTTTTTTTGTTTTTTTGTTTTTTTCTGGGGACAGGCCACCTTCGGGAGAGAATCCTACTCTTATCTTCCCTTCTTCTTTCCTATTCTTCTTTCTCACTTCTTCCTCTCCCTTCTTTTCTTGGCACTTCTTCCTCTCCCTTCTTTTCTTAGCAATTTCCTTTTTTTTTTTTTTCTACTTATTATTCATCAACAAGTAAATTTGGCATTTTTTCTCTCTCGTTTTTTCTACAATTGTCTTCATATATAATTTAGAGTTTGGACTATTTACCTAAAAGATTCCTTTTATTAATATGACCCATTTTTTTTACGAGTCAGTTCAGGTATTTCAGAAACGCACAGGAGATGTATGCTCCTTTTCTTGTATGTCACGATAACTATATTTATCTTATTGGGACTTTAGCTTTCTCATATTTTATTTAATTATCTTTCCTCTCATGTGCCCCCTCCCATCCACAGTTTTAACCCATTAGGGGTGGATAGGTGGTCCAGAGGCACTCTAAGCCTGATATAAGGTATAGTCCTTTTATTTATCATTTTCTTTAGTCCCTTATACCTGACATTTGCTTTTTTCCGGTATTTATCTGATATTTGAGCACCAAACTCTACCGATATTTCAGTCATCATTGTTATGATCTTTATCCCATATTTGCATTCTTTATACTGCATTTGTAACTTGTTTTCTTATGCAAAACTCAATAAAAATATTAAACAAGACATACATAAATTTATCTTGCATATACATTTTTACCATGTTTAAAAATGTTTGACTGCATCTGGTGTAAACTAACCCCTAAAGTGCCAATGAGGTGCAGTCATGATGCTGACCCTTTCAGGAAGCACAGTCCATCAGCAGCTCTATAAACTCAAGCTCTTGGTTGTGTTGAGTGTTTCACGTTAACGTTTTTCTAAAGGTAACTGTTTTCCGCAAAAGTAACAAACACGCTATACTTGCATGCTCTGTGCAGTGGTTTTGCTCTTCTCCGATTCCCCAAAGGTGCTCTTGGCTCCTCTTCATCGAGTGCCCCCATAAGAAGCTGCTTCCTAAGTAGGCACTTGTGCGGGCTTGCTCCTGAGTCCCGCTGCCTGCGTCCATAGACACAGGAAGCAGGACTCAGCCTCACCCCACTGATCCCTCTTCAGGCTTACCTGTATGTGAAAGTTGTCAGAGTGGGTTTACAACCACTTTAAGAGCCTTTTCACACTGCCCGGGCGTTGGCGGGAAAAGCGTTGACGGTGCTTTTACCCCCCCTCCCCGCTAGTAGACGAATAAAGGCTTAAAAGGGCCGCTTCAGCTGGGGTGGGCTGGGGTGCTTTTGGAGCGGTGTATACACTGCTCCTAAAGCGCCTCAAAGAAGCTGTTTGCAGGGCTTTTTTTTTACATCCTGTCAGTGCAGCGCCCCAGTGTGAAAGCACTCGGGCTTTGATACTGGGATTGCAGATGAGGCTTTTTTCAGGCACTTAACAGGCGTTATTTTTAGCGCTAAAGTGCCTTATAAAATTCCTCCAGTGTAAAAGGGGTCTTAGAACCACTTTAATGCCTATGCAGATTGAGCGGGAGGAACAAACCTCAAAGCTTCTAGCCCTTATCTCTAGATTGTGCATTCATCTTAAAGTACAATACACGGGAAACTTATTCATTAAGAGTTGGAGGCCCACCCCTCCAGGTGATTTGACATTGGCAAGATTTTGAGGACACTAGCCCTTAGGGCACATCCCCTATAACTCTCCCCCAGTTTGTAAGTTTTCCGTTTTGTAGAAATCAATGCAGCGTAATAAGGTAAATTTAGGTAGGGTGTCCTGTACCTGCCATACATTGATCAGTTTTTCGATCAGTTAGTGGACTGATCCAAAAAATGAACAGTTTTCCCCATTCACACAAGCAAGCTGGATGGAGGAATACAGGAGGAATACTGTGGTGTTGTATTCTGATGGTGGGGACTCCTCCCAGAATACATTGGTCAGGGCTGCAGCCAGCTGGAAATTTTCTGACGTGTCAATTCAAGAGAAGTCGACCATTAGAATGGGAACAGCCTTGGATGGATTGAAATTAGGCCACTCCATGCTGAACCGTCCTAATTTGTGGCCAGTTTGGGATAATTTACAGATTATTTGAAATTCCTCTGACCTTACTCGTACAGGACACAGGCAACTGAGGACTCACAAAGTGGGGGAGGGTTATAGGGCGATGCGTCTGCAAAAACTTGCCAGTGTCCAATCACCTGAAGATATGAATCTTTAACCCATTGTGTATGAATAAGATACCGAGTCCTGTACTGTTATCTAAGGTATGGAATTTTCAGGTAAGTCAAAATTTGTTTTTTAATATAAAAAAAAAAAAATCTGCAATGGTTATGCTCTCAGCTTACATTGTTCTCATGAGGCTATCCCATTACCTCTCATGTTTGACATCAAAATGGCTGGTCGAGTCGAGAAAAGTTTGAGGTGTGCAGTCTTCTCTGGTAGTGCTCTTAAGCCCCATACACACGGTCTGAACTTTTTGACAACAAACTTCTAAATTCCCAGATTTAAAAAAAAAAAAATCTGACCGTGTGTACGCTCCATCGGACAAACTTTTTCGGTTTTCATCAGACAAAAGTTCGCTCTGCAAACGGACAAACTTTCCAGCAATAAAAGTCCTATGGTGCAAAGTCCTGCTGTGTGTACAGAAATCCATCGGACTTAAGTCCAAAGTACAAACACGCATGCTCAGAACCAATGCTAAAAATCGGACAACAATACAGAAGTTGACCAAAGGGTGGCGGTAGAGATGAAAAAAACACGCGATTTTGGGAAAGTTTGCTGAAAATTCCTGCCGTGTATGAGGCTTTAGACCTTTTCACTCTTTGTAAGACTTATGGGCAATCTAAACACAGATGTACATCAGGTGTTAGCTGAATTCAGATTTCAGGTTTTTGGCTTCAGTGAAAACACAATCCACTATAAATATGCATGCCCGCTTAATTTCCCAGAAAATCTAATCAGGGCCGTCTTTAATATGGTTTGGGCCCTGGGCAAACATTTTTTTTGGGCCCTCCTCCAGCTTATTTTGGGCCTGGCTGGTTCACATGTATGTGTTTTGGCGGTCCTCATTTGTGCAGGTACAGCAGCCCATCCTGCAGAAAAAAGGTGCATTCAGCATTTTAAAAATACAGTTGCCTTGAAATCCATTCTGCTTTTGCACCATGCTACTTACCTGCAGTTCTTGCACACACAAACGCACTGTTTTTAAAAGCGTGACCTAAACATCTAAAAATGCAGCAAGTTTGACAGTGCAGGAACTGCAGATAAGTCACAGCAGACAGCAGAATGGACAGACAGTGCTGTATTTCAGTGCTTGATGGGCATAGGTGTGCCGGGTGCGCAGCCTATTACATGAGGCATGCGCTTTACTTTGCAGGAAACGCAAGCATGGCGGCCCATTCAAATGAATAGGCTGCTGTGCCTGCGCAAATGTGGGCCGCCAAAACACATACATGTGAACCAGCCAGGCCCAAAATAAGCCCATCAAGCAGTTAAATACAGACAGTAATGCCATGTGCTCTGAGGCTTTACTCAGCCTGGACTGCAGGTCTGGTCTGTGATTTAAAGAGTTCCTCTATTTTACACATGGCATGGCATGGGGTCCCATGGTGCTAAAGCAGAATGGACAGATGGTGCTGTGACCCCATGCCATGCCATGTGTAAAATAGAGGAACTTTTTAAAACACTGACCAGACCTGCAGTGAACCATCAAATATTATAAAGACTTTGGACACACTCTACAGAAAACTTCTATTTACAATATAGATTAGCAAACAGTGACATACCTTGAGGAGCAGGACATGAAGAAGTCAGCCTCGGGAAGAGCAAACTGGGGATGTTATAAAATCACATTCTAATTCACTTTTATATACAAGCAGCACCCAGTGGCAGGAAGGGAGAAGTGCACGTCTAAAGGGAAGCCAGGGGTGCTGTACATTTTAAAACACTGGGAGGGGAAGCAGTACTGTCACTGGCTGCGTGCCGCTGATGATTTTCAGCCTGATTTGTGGGCAGCACAGGGGCTTAACGGGAGGCAGGGCCGGTATCAGGAATTATGGGGCCACTTACACAGCTTCAGGCATGGGTCCCCTGGAGCAGAGAACCGGGATGGGGGGGTGCTGCCGCCTGAAATTGAGAAGCGGGGGGGGGGGCTGCTGCGAATTTAGAAGCAGGGGGGGGCCCTTTACAAAAAAGAAATAAAGAAAGAAATAAAGAAAAATATATATAAAAAAAAAGGGGTGTAGCCATCCGGGGCCCTGGGGACCTCTGGGCCCTTTAATAAAAAGAAATAAAAAATATATATAAAAAATATATTTTAAAAAGGGGGTTGCCATCTGGGGCCCTGGGGACCTCTGGGCCCTTTAATATTTGTTTTTTAAATAAAAATAAATTCCAAAAAAAGGGGGTTGCCATCCGGGACCTCTAGGCCCTTTAATAAAAAATAAAAAAAATATTTAAAAAAGAAACATTTATAAAAAAAAAAGGGGCAAACACCCTTTATTTTTTTTATAAATGTTTATTTTTTTATTTTTGTTTTATATATTTTTTTTTTAGTAAAGGGCCCAGAGGTCCCCAGGGCCCTTTTAATAAAAAAAAATATATAAACAAAAATAAAAAAATAAACATTTATAAAAAAAATAAAGGGTGTTTGCCACATGGGGCCCTGGGGACCTCTGAGCCCTTTAATATATATATATATATATATATATATATATATATATATATATATATATATATATATATATATATATATATATATATATATATATATATATATATATATATATATATATATATATATATATATATAAATATAAATATATAAAAAAAAGGGGGGTTGCCATCCGGGGCCCTGGGGACCTCTGGGTCCTTTAATAATAATAACATTTATATATATATATATATATATATATATATATATATATGAAATATATAAAAAAAAAATTATAAAAAAAGGGGGGTTGTCATCCGGGGCCATGGGGAACTACGGGCCCCTGGGGACCCCCAGACCTCTAAAAAAAAATTGTCCCTTTAATAAAAAATAAAATATATTAAATTTATTTTTATTTTTAAATAAATAAAAAAAGGGGGGTTGCCATCTGGGGGCCTCCTGGCCCCTGAGGACCCCTAAAAAAAATTGCCCCTCCGGACCCCTAAAAAAAAAAAGGGGGTTGCTTTGGGCCCCCAACAGTGACAGGGCCCAGGGCACCTTCCCCATTTGCCCTGCGGTAAAGACGGCCCTGAATCTAATGGGTCTTCACAAGACTGATGAGCATGTATAGGGTGATCTCATACGGAGTCACTATGCTGTATTGTGACCACAATACAGAAAAAGCATAGTGTAAATACATTTGTGTGGACGGTACAGTGCACATGGGACATTTATTACTGCTTTATACATGATGGTCAAGCCACTCGGCACAGTCGATAAATCATTTAGTCTAGACATCGAAATGTGCAGATGAGATGCTACCTACCCCCACCGTCCGCTGACACTTTTCCACCATTTGGTATGATCATCACACATGTACATCCCTACATCTTTGCTAAATGATGATTTTCTAATGGGACAGAGTTTTGTTTGCCAGAATTGTATTAGTGCTGGTGTGTCTGTATAGAAACATTATATCTTTGCCTGGTGTGTGACATTGCTTCAGGCTGGTGCCCTGACGGTCACACTTGCTGCACACAGATAATGCTAGATTAATGGTTCACCAACTCCGCTCCTTACAAATGAATCTCCTCTCTCTCTCCTCCTAGGTTTTCTGGGTGCATTGCCTGAATGGTCTTTTGCACAGTGTTGTCCTGTTTTGGTTCCCATTGAAAGCCCTGCAGTATGGTAAGAGACATTCTGTGTGCATTGGTAATGAGCGACACACGGGGCATGTGTTGGCTTCTCGTGGTTAGATTTTTTTTATTTATTTTTTATAAATACAAGAATGCAAAGTCTTATAAAACTGTATGTGACTAGCAGCATTTATGTGTGAACAGTAGTCTGTATGGTTCTGTCAATAGTGTTAGTCATTTGTATAGTTTTTCAATTTTTACATTTAATTGAACCAGTTCTGGTTTTTGTCACGCTACAAAAAAATGATGACAAAAATCTAACATATGTCCTTGTGCAGATCTGGAGCTGGCTGAGATCATGACCTTGGTACACAAAAGCCAAGGGAATGTTTCATTTTTACCCGCCTGTGTTATTTGCTAACATGTCAATCAAATGTTTTTGATGATTTCACAAAGTCCCCCTTCACATTATGCATTGCACTCTTTACATCTGGAGGAAAAGAGATTTAGGGGCAGATCCACATACATCTGGAGGAAAAGAGATCAATAGGTAGATTCAGGTACGTTCGCGTAACTTTGCGGCGGCCTAACTTAAGGAATTTAAGCTACGCCGCCGTAAGTTAGCGAGGCAAGTACATGATTCACAATGTACTTGCCTGCTAAGTTACGTCGGCGTAGCCTGAATCGGCGGGCGTAAGGGCGCCCAATTCAAATGTGTTTGAGGGGGGCGTGTTTTATGTTAATGGAGCTTGACCTCACGTTTTTTTGTGTACTGCGCATGCGCCGGGCGCCTACATTTTCCAGTGCGCATTGCGGCTAAGTACGCCGCACGGGCCTATTGATTTTGATGTGGACGTAAACTGCGTAAATCCCAATTCACGGACGACTTACGCAAACAACGTAAAAAATTCGAATTTCGACGCGGGAACGG
This sequence comes from Rana temporaria, assembly GCF_905171775.1. Classification (NCBI taxonomy): domain Eukaryota; kingdom Metazoa; phylum Chordata; class Amphibia; order Anura; family Ranidae; genus Rana; species Rana temporaria. Next base: position 585,583,058 of record NC_053489.1, read on the forward strand.
CGGCCATACTTGACATTACTATTCCAATAGAGCCTAGCTCTAACTTTACGCGGCCTATCTCTTACGTAAACGGTGTAAAAGTACTGCGTCGGCCAGGCGTACGTTCGTGAATCGGCGTATCTCCTCATTTACATATTCTACGCCGACCGCAATGGAAGCGCCACCTAGCGGCCATCCAAAATATTGCAATCCTAAATATGTTTACGTGTATCTCTGTTTGAGCATACGCTTAAACATAAGTCAGCGTAGATTCTGAGTTAGGTCGACTTATCTACTGATAAGTCGACCTAACACTTACTGAATCTACCTATTAGTCTTGAAATACGGAAAGGCTTCTTCACAGTAAGAGCTGTGAAAATGTGGAATCGACTCCCTCCAGAGCTGGTTCTGTCCAGCTCAGTAGATTACTTAAAAAAAAAAGGCCTGGATTCTTTCCTAAATGAACTGCATAATAACATTTATAGGTAAAGTTGATCCGGGGAATATCCGATTGACTCTCAGGAGATCTGGAAGGAATTTTTCCCTGCTGGAGAAAATTGCTTTTGCTGTGTTTTTTGCTGCCTTCTGGGTCAACTGTGGGTATAGGATTGTATATATGAGATTGTTGGGATGATTTTTCCCCCTTTTTTTGGTTGAACTAGATGGACTTGTCTCTTTTTTTCAACCTAACTATTGTGTTAACACATTGCATGTTAAGGCAGCGCGTTCATTTTGAATGGGCTATCTGCGCATCTTAACGCATCAAAAAAATGAACACAACTTTTGCACTGCGATGAATGCCGTGTCCCTATAAGCCAGTTCTCTTGTGGATATGCAATCATATCATTGGGCCCATTCATGGATTTACAGTGTGGTTTGTTGCAGTCATGTGTTTTTCAGCTTAAAATTTTGGACCGAAGGACAACAGACCGATGGGCTATACACACGGTCGGTTTGGACCGATGAAACTGAACCTCGGTCCATTCTCATCGGTTTTGTCCGACCGTGTGTATGGGGCCTAACTGTCAGCCTTGCAAATGCCTCATAGAACTTGTAGGTTCGCAACAGCTGGAGGGCCGCCATTTTGAGACCCCTAATGCAAAAAAATATGCACGTTTTTTTTTTTTTTACCTGCAAAAACAAAATATATTTTAATGTGTAGAGCACCCTAAATTTTTTACACGTCTGCTAAAAATGTACAATTCCCCAACTTATGATAAATAAGGGTTTCCAGGCCTTTGACGTTTATGCAGAAAGATAACTACAGTATTCCACACCAAAGCAAGATTTATTTTTGTGAATTGAACATTTTGAAGTGAAAATTTTCAGGAGATAAAAGAAGCAAAAACATACAGAATAGGAAGGACAATATTTTTTTACGGCATTATGTATAAATAAAATCAGAATATGTACTTTTAGCCTTTTTAGAATAGGATTGAGTGTAAAAATGTTTCTACTTTTCTACTGGGGGCATAAGAAACATTTCTGTGTTTTTGTGGCAGCAGCCGGGCTCAGTTTAACCTTCAGACTGACATCTCATTTGTTATGGGTTTTGGTTTTCAGAATCTGGACACAATTTTTCTTTTCACATTTACTTTACACATTTGGCAGATTTATAGTGTTTGCTGTAAGACCTGACTGTATACGTAGATCAGAATTGTTTCTGGAGTTTGTGAAACTTTAGAAAAGGAGCCATTTGATGCCAACCGCACTGAGTGTGACCACATAGTTACAAATGTGATGTTTAAATGGGTCTAATTTATTTGCGTTAGCCACATAAATCGTAGGAGCCTCCTATTACCTAGTGTTTTTAAGTGCTGTGCTCTGCTGGTTTAAGGTTAAAGCAGCTGATTCATATTTGGCACGGACGAGGCCTGCCCAGAAACCAATGTTTTGGCTGTGGATCAGTCCGCAGTCTAAATACTGCCGCAGTGTTGTTTTTCTGAAGGGAGCCTTCTGCCAGGGTGCTGCACCACACATATATTTTTATTCTCTTCCCACCTGCATCTGGCTGGGCCTACATCTCACTGATGGGTGGACAAAAGCATGTGTGTGTGCGTTATAATGCTTTACAAAGCACAGTCAGTGCTCTATATAGGATAAAAAATTTAATTTGTCTGTAAAGGTTGCACTCGAGTCATAAGACCTGCACCATTACGGTAAAATACAAAACATGACGGCGGTGCCATTCATTGTTAATATCATCCTAATGCACAACACACATTGCTGCGCATGGCTTTCAGTCAGGGGCGGACTGACCATTCGGGCACTGCCCGAGGGACTCATGCCACTAGGGTGCCCCATCAGGGTTGCCAGCCTCAGTAAAACCAGGGACAGTGTGTAAAAATCTGTGTTTTTTTATTATTATCCCAAGATTATAGCTGCCCCGCCTCTCCTGTACCTTTTCAAGTGTGTGTATGTATACTGTGTGTGTATATTGTGTGTCTGTGTGTATACTGTGTGGCCCCATAATCTATTTCCTGGGGGCCCCATAATCTCCTTTTGCCCGGGGGCCCCATAATCTCCTTTTGCCCGGGGGCCCCATGAGTTGTCAGTCCACCTCTGCTTTCAGTGCACACCAGAGCTCAAGTCCTGCGGGAACGCGTGGGAACGGAGTTCCTGCATTTTTTTCACAGCAGGAACGCAGTTCCCTTTGCAGGACTAGAGCAGCGAGAGCAGCTGAGCCGCCCGAGCCAATCCTTCACTAAGCGGCGATGCCCAGCTCGAGTCACTTTTAGGGGCAGGCGAACCTTAGTAATCCTTTGTTACTGGCCGCTTCCTGTATATGGATTCATCGGGTAGTGTGCGGGTATTCCGTCACTTCCTTGATGCCGCAATGTCTCCTGGGAGCTTTTGTCATTGTTCCCAGAAGACATTGCGGAGGTCTGCCGCGAGTTATCGCGGGATTTAGAAAGAACTTGCTTCTTTCTAAATCCCGCGATAACTTGCGGCAGACCTCCGCAAAAAAAAAAAACATGCGGTTTAGTAATTATGCAAATGAGCGTATCATTTATTTATTTTTGGTGAGGGAGTGGATCTTGGGTGGGAGTTCCCACACTTTTTTCCCCAGGACTTGACCCCTGGTGCACACAATATTGCACAAATGTCACCCATCTGTGTGGTGTTGTGTGCTGCATTGGGGAAGAAAGTACATCTGTTAAAATCACACAAGGTAGTTTTTTTTTTTTATAAGGCACTAACGGAGCGAACACTAATAGTTTAACATACAGAACAATGTATACAATCACATGACCTATAGACACTACTGTATAATTAGCTAACTATACCTTACCTTTATAAAGTTATTTTATTTCTATAGTGCTTTTCTTGAGGGCTCAAAGCACTTTACCTGTTTTGGGGTGGATGGGGAGGCAGCCATTTTGTGTGCACTTATACCATGCTACAAAACAGATTATAGCACACACATTCAAGAATGACATTTACTAGGGTCTATTTTAGATAGGAGGCAAAAAACGTTTTTGTTTTTTTTTCATTTTGGATAGAGTAAGGGAGGGTTATAACCTGTTAGCATATATATATGCTATCTGTGTCCCATTGCAGAGATTTTCCTTCACTTTCTGTCCCAAACAGGAAGCAAGAAGAAATCCCTGCAAATTAGGGGAATCCCTTGGGGACCCCCAGGTCACCAGAACTAGTGTCACCATTGAAAGATTTCCCCTCTATTACTTTGCTGGGGACAATCCAAAATTTGGGATTTTATTTTACTTTCACTAATAATGGTTTACAGGAAAACTAGAGAAGGTGAATCTCCTTAATGGGGGCACAGACAGCAAAAAAAAAAAAAGTCCATCTCCCCTTTATCCAAAACTAAAAAAAAGTTTTGCCTTTAGTTGTACTTTAAAGCGGAGTTCCAGTCTTTTACCGTTTATTAAAAGTCAGCAGCTACAAAAAGTGTAGCTGCTGACTTTTAATAAACAGACATTTACCTGCTCCACGGTCCAGCTACGCGGCCGCCCCGGAGCTCCGCTCCTCTCCGGCCCGCGCCTCCCTTCATTCATAGTGTGGGCACCCGGCCGTGACAGCTTTCGGTTTCACGGCCGGGCACTCACTGCGCATGCGCGAGTTGCGCTGCACTTTATGAATGGACAGGCGATCCCCTGGGACTTGTCACGTGTCCCAGGAGATCGCCTAAATGGAGGGGCCACCTAAGTCGAGAAGAGGACTCGCATAGGCGGTCCCTGGGTGGAAGTAGGAAGTGGGACAGAAAGTCCCACTCCTACCGAAGCCCCCCCCCCCCCAAAAAAAGACATGCCAAATGTGGCATGTAAGGGTGGAACTCCACTTTAACTTCCCATAATGGCTTTAGTGTGGGAGGAAACCCGTGTACCCAGAAGAAACCCATGCAAGCACAAGAAGAACTCGCAAATTCCATGCAGATAGTATGCTGACTGGGATTGGAACAGAAGACCCCAATGCTGCAGGGCAATAGTGCTAATCACCAAGTCACTTTGCTGCCCAGTTGTGTGCATACTTTATTGTTCAACGTTTCAATGTCCATATAAGATATATAACATCATGGAAATGCGCTGTCTTTATTTGGCTGAGATTTGGAACTTCCACTGCAGTTATATCTTTTTTTTTTTTTTTTTTCTCAATGGACATTTCAGATAGCCTTTGTTTTAAATGTCTGTTTTATTTTATTGATCCAAGTCCTTTGCATTTATGTTTGCAATTTCCATATTTATATATTAAATACAATCCTTTTTTTTTTTTTTTTTTTAATACAGATTGTGTATTTTCAAATGGAAAAACATCAGACTATCTTTTACTTGGGAATATCGTTTATACTGTAAGTTCACAATGTAGAATGCATTTTCTTTAGACACCCTTTTCACCAGCAGAAATTTGATTTTGTAAGGCAGAGTATTGAAATGATTAATCATTTAAGGCAAGGCCATACATTATGCAATTTTCTTTCCTCAAACTACGGATTGAAGTAATGTTTTTACAGCGTTTGTGGTGTGTTTTTCACAGGACATGCGACTCAAAAACACAACTACGGGCGCATTTTTAATGCCTCTTTGCCACGTTTTCTATGTATTTTAATGGGGAGGTGTGTTTTTGTTTGTTTTTTTACAGCACCAACAATGCAGCATGCAAAATTTTACCAAATGCAATGGACCAGTGTGAACAGTTCCATAGGATGTTCACACGTTTTTTGTTTTTTTTTCTTTTTGCTTCTTTTTTTTTTTAATGCCAAAGCGGAAGAAAAATGGATCAGTATGAAGCAGCTTGAATTTTGGCCAACCAGTTTGACAACAGTCAATTTAAAATCCGACTGAGCCTGGTGTCCTAGTTTTAAAGAGCCAACTGTGCTACGATTAGGGCACTTTCACACTGCGCTGTAGAAAAAACATTTTGCTGTGTCAGATGTGTTCCCAGTGCGTTTCTGTTGTGTTTTTTTGGTTGTCTGCAGCTCTGAAAAATGGACTCCAAAAATGCAAAACGTGGTACATTTGTGATGCGTTTTTGTTGAGTTTTGCTGCATTTTCCATTCATTTCATTGGGGAGGTGTGTTTTTTAAAACCACACCAAGGATGCAGCACTTTTCAAAACGCACTGCACCCATAGCACAGCGGTGTGAAGCGCCCCATAGAATTTAAAGGGAAAGATTTTTGCGTGGTAAAAACGCAGGAAAAAAGAATCAGTGTGAATGGGCCCTTAAAGTGCAAAAAAATAGCACTATTGCATGTAAAAGAGCAACCGCTCCCTGTCCTAATATTTACTAATGAAACCAGTAACATAATAAAACAGTCATTTAAATAACACCTGTGTGTTTTCTTTTTAGTTTGTGGTGATAACCGTGTGTCTGAAAGCAGGTTTAGAGACTTCACATTGGACCATGGTAAGGAAAATAACATCATAATCATAGCCTAAATGATCCTTATTTCTATATCAATTATGGTTTTGTATAATAAAAGTTGTACTTGTTACAGGAAATATTTATTTAATCTATCAGTCTAATATGTGTTTAAAGTGACATGTCACTTACCTGCTCTGTGCAGCATTTTTTTTTACAGAGCAGCCCTGGTCCTCCTCTTCTCGGGTCCCCCGCCACCACTCCTGGCCCCTCCCTCCTGCCAATTTCCCCCAGAGCAAGCAGCTTGCAATGGGGGCACCTGAGCAGGCTTGCTCCTGAGCCATGGCCCATTCTCGCACACAGCCGTGGCTCGGCCCTGCCCCCTCTTGCTCTCCTCATTGGCTCATTGGCTGTGATTGATGGTATCAATAGTGTCCCAGCCAATGAGGGGGGAGAATCCCCTGAGAGCCGAGGCTCTTGTGTGTATCGCTGAATTGCAATGGGGCTTAGGTAAGTACTTTGGGGTGGGCTGCTGCACAGAGATGGTTTTTACCTTCATGCATAGAATGCATGAAGGTAAAAAACATTGAGCCTTTACAGCCACTTTATGAGAACAGGTGCTGCTGAATTTCTAGCTGTCCTTTCACTCAGTCAATACCATGTTTGATCAAATCATATTCGCCAAATCATGCATGGGTTCGAAGTCAGGTCCTTTGTGCTTGTTCGGCAGATGCAAATCAGTAAATTCCCTGCTTTCAGCCAATGCATGAGGATGCATCAGCATTTCTTAATGCTATACAGTGAAATGGAGAACATGTATTGTTTACATACGTGGTTCATGCTAAGCATTCACTCTGCTGGAACAAGAATATTTTATAGTAGAGTCACGTTCACAAACTGTTCCAAGTTTCCAAACAGTAGCTTTGGAAAGTTGATTCATTTTTATTTGACACATTCAGGAAATTTTTGTTAAAATGTTACGTACAGTTAAAGTCTAAGTTTAGTCAGAAATCAAAAAAACAATCAACACAAGGGTCATTACTTGTGTCCCTTGTGCTGCTGACTCCTCTATTAGTTGAAATCCTCCTCCCTTGATAACCCCTCCCTTTTCCGCCATAGTTATCCGGTTCAGTAGGGATTAATACCGCTGGAGCTGTGACAGGCACTCACCAAGAGTGCCCGCCCTTTCTGCCCAGCTCCTCTGTGATCACGAAGGATGAGCTTAGGCGTGTTCACAAGCCGCAAGTGCAGAGCCCGCCAGGAAGTCGGCACAGCACTAATCAAATACAGTGAAACATTTCCCGATCTCTGCAGCCACACAGCTTGTGATTAGCACTGTGCAGTGCCGACTTCCTGGCGGGCTCTGCACGTGCGGCTTGCAAACACGCCTGAGCTCATCCTTAGTGATCACTAAATGGAGGATAAGTGGATGATTGTCCTCCATTCATAGTCTGTTTTATTGCTTCTGGAGGAGCTGGGCGGAAAGGATGGGCAGTCATGAAGTCTCAAACCAAGTTGCCTCTTTTTCCTTCCGTTCCCCCACAGGTCTGCACATACCTCTCATTACTTAGGTCACCAAATTCTTGTTAAAAAAAAAGTTCAGAAGGATGATTGGACAGGAGAAATATGATTAATGACATGTTTGTGGTGTTGAACTTGGCTTCTTTCAATAACCATCTATCCTAATCATGTATGAAAAGTGGCAAATCTCTAGCAGAACAGTCTATGGTCTGCTCAGCTTTTAGAAATTAAGCTTGACGTTCTTCACAGCCATGTGTTAAATTGCGTGTATAACATTTCCAATTAGTCGCTGAGCCTACTGGATTCTGCAGTGTCTCATTTATATAGAATGCTGCAGGTTTTAGGCACTGCAAACACTTTACTAATTCCCTTTTTATTCCTGTAGCTTTGTAGATTTATGACACTTATTATTTTACTTATTGCAATATATGAGTTGTAGAATTTAGCGCTCATAGACAGGAGGTTCAAATGAGGTAAACTGCCTCTAGAATTTGAAAACTAAATAAAATGTGTTTGAAATGTGACAAATTTATAAAATGAAGGTTGTGACTGTTTTCTAGCTTGGACTAATTTATGGTTTCGATTAAATTTTTTTTTAATTTTGGTGCTGAAGGGATTTCCTTCTTTTTTTATTGTTAAGTGCTTGAGAAAGTAGCCATCTCTATGTTTAAAGGAAAACTCCCTCTTTAATAAAATTTGACTTAATTCCTTTCCTGTAAGAAAACTTAATTTCTTTCCTCATTACGTTCTATGATGCCTTGTGTCAGTCACTGTCAGTTGGTGTTCATTGGAACAAGTCATTTAATATGAGTGGACAGATAGAGGGTAAGCAGAAGAATACAGGCTCTTGGGGAATGGGGGGATATTACCGGGATGATTCTGATTTATTCAGAACCCAAAGACAACTGACAATGAATATTTTCTGCAGGCAGAGAATGAATACAATGTAAGAAGAAGTTACCAAAAATGTAAAGAAACACCCAGCAAGCATAAACCGTTATTCAGCTGAATTTTAAATTGTTTTCATTGTTGAAAATGATTTAGCCGTGAAATGATACAATAATGCTTTATTTTATTTTGTTGTTGTTCATAGTTCAGTCACATAGCTATATGGGGAAGTATTCTACTCTGGATTGTTTTCTTTGGAGTCTACGCCTCTCTGTGGCCAGCAATTCCTTTAGCACCTGATATGTCAGGACAGGTAAGTCTCACTTCACTTTTATTAAATGCACCTTTTTGTTTCTGATACAGCTTGTATTTTATGGTTATTTTAAAATGGTTTTCCAGTCAAAATGGTTTTCCAGCCCCTTTTTACACGGGCGGATCAGTAATGATCCGCCCCGTGAACCTCTGCTTGCTCAGCGGGGATCGCTCCGTTGATCCCCGCTGAGCCGGCGGATGACAGGGCGGTCCCCACACACTGTGCAGGGACCGCCCTGTCTTTTCTCCGCTCTCCCCTATTGGGGGATCGGATGAACACGGACCGTCTGTCCGTGTTCATCCGGTCCACCAGACGGATTGGAAAAGTAGGTTTTTCCTCCGTCACACTTTGGCGAATCAGAGTGGGTAGGATGTCAGCGGGCATGTCACCGCTGACATCTGCGGCTCCATAGAGGAGCTCGGAGCGCCCGTTCAGGTCCGCCTAAAAAACTGGCAGGCGGACCTGAACGGGCTGCTCGTGTGAAAGAGCCCTTAGGTTAAATCTACTACCACACCCATTCTAAGACTGTTCTGTCTTCGCTGTAAAAAAAAATCTGTTTTTACCTATTCTGAAGCTGATGATCGGGTCTCAGTGTTGGCTTTAGCGAAGGAATTGCAGTAACAACGTCTGCAGAGCTTGGGAGATGGCGTTACCCATAGGCTTACTATGGGGTTGCCCCTCCTCTACACTGAAACCCGCGCTGAAAGTTGTGACCGAACAGAGCAGTTTAAGAATAGGTAAATATACCCTTATTTTCTATTACAGGCTAGATAGAATAGTCATGGAATGGAATTTAATCAGTTCGGGACCGCCCACTGCATATATACTGGGGCAGGGCAGCACGGCTGAGCAAAATCGCGGACATCCCAGGGAGCGCACCCATGCTGCTCCCGCTGTGATTGGACGCAGCGGAAGCCGATCTGGCGGCCGCGATGGTCACTGGGACCCACCAATCATTCCAAAGAAAGAGCAGCGGTCTGCCTATATAAACAAGGCAGATCGCTGTTTTGTCAGAGTGTAAAAGAGAGTTCTTGTGTTTCAGCCAAGCTGAAAAATGGATCTCTTTTCCTCAAGTGCATCCGTCCCCCGCATAGTTAAGTATGCTCCTAGGGAGTCATTTCTAACGCCTTAATTGCCCCCTGGTGTTAATCCCTTCCCTGCCAGTGTCATTCATGCAGTGACACTGTATTGGTGTCACTGGTCCCCAAAAAGTGTTACTTTGTGTCAGATTTGTCCACAGCAATGTCGCAGTCTCACTAAATTTTAAAAAGTCCATAAATCTATCTCATAGTTTGTAGAAGCTATAACTTTTGCGCAAACCAATCAATCTATGCCTATTGGGATTTTTTTTTACCAAAAATATGTAGCAGAATACATATTGTCCTAAATTGATAATGAAATTCATTTTTTTTTTTTATCTAGTAGAAAGTAAAAAAATATTGTTGTTTTTCAAAATGGTCTGCTTTTTTTGTTAAAAAATAAAAGCTGCAGAGGTGATCAAATACCACCAAAAGAAAGCTCTATTTGTGTGGAAAAAAGGACTTAAATTTTATTGTCAGTTAAACAACGCTGTGCGGTATCACAAAAAATGGCCTGGCCAGGAAAGGGGTAAAACTTTTCAGAACTGCAGTGGTTTAATGTCAAATTGAAAAAAAAAAAAATTGTGTCCCATTGGGAAAACTTCTGTTGACTTCCTATTTTGTAGAGCCCAGCAGAAGTGAGAAAATGCCTTCTTAATCATTTGTTCCATATGCAAGATTTCTCCTCCGTTCTAGTTCTGGTGACAACATACAGGTTTTGTTGGTCCCTTTTAGGCAAGGTTACAGTGGTCACCAGGACAGATAAAGAAAGTAAATTCCCCTAATGGGGATACAGATAACAATATGGTAAAAGTGGTCAGATTTATAACTTAGAGGGGCTTTTGTACCCCAGAGAATACAGAAATTGACTTTTTAGGCTTTTAGATTTTGCGGAGAAAAAAATTAGACGGGCAACTAAAATGTTACAAGTTTTGTTATCTAAGACTCATGCTTTTAGTAGAGCTTATAAGCTTGTACCTTTTTGAATTTTTACCTTGAAAGTGATGATTATCCTGTATATAAAAGTAGGTTATCTTTTGATTGTTTTTCTGTAATTTTAAAAGTATTCAACCAAACACCCGAGCTCATCACAGCTGACAAGGCTTAGCTGGATAATCAGTCAGTGTCAGTTCAGTGAGGGAGTAGGACGCTTCCCGACGAGTCTGCTCTCTCCAGGGACCAGACAGATAGCCAGCTAGATACAGCAGACAGGCAGGCAGGCTCCTACAATCTTTGCTGCATGAATCAACTTGCAGCCCATAGGACCGGCTCCTTCCTTCCCTTCGTGGGCCCCTCTCTTCAGGTAAGACCCTGTCTTTCAGGGCCATCTTTCCACCCCCAGGAATCGCTAGTGACCGTCCTTTTCAGGACAGCCACTCCAGCGATCCAAATTGCGGCTGTTTACCTTCTCTTAGAGCCGCATGCACCCCAATCAGTCACCCATAATCACCCGGCCACCCGCCGCGCATAGCAGCGCTTTCTTCTGGCGATCTGCGGCTCTTTCCCGCATCCGCGCCAGACCAGGCCTTATTCGCGGCCGCCGCAATTAGGAAAGACCGCGGCTTCAGCCGCGGCCTAGCGGCGCGCCGCAAAAAGGAGCACCGACAGCCTGGAAATTTTCCTGGAATTGTCAGGGATAATCCCGATCCCTGGAGGATCCCATCCTCCCCTGGATTAACAACCAGCTCATACCCACCAAGCCAAACAGCCCCCAAACCTGAGGCCTGTGGCCCGGTCAGCGGCCATCTTGGTCCTCCTCAGCTACAGTGACACCCTTCTTCCCCCCCCATTCCAAACAGTACTTGATCCAGGGTTTCGTCCGATCGCCTTTCAGGGATCAGGAAGGAATTTTTTTCCCTGCGGCAGCAAATTGGCTTAGCACTGCCAGGGTTTTTTTTTGCCTTCCTCTGGACCAAGGCCAAGCGAGAGGATTCAGCGAATCTTCCCTCTATTGCAATTAATCCCCCCCCCCCCCCCCCCCCGGTGACTGGCAACAATGGTTAAACTGCGATACTCTGCAGAAACGATTTGGGGTCTGAGACAATTCGCAACAGTATTACCAGCCGTCACCAAAAAGGCCTTAAAAATAGAGCAACTTTTGAGATTCGATCAACGATCGACCATCAAAAATTTCAACCATTTAACCCAGCTCAAGCACATATCATGTGCTTTGATCAACACAAGATCGGCAGTAAAACACCGATTAGAAATCCACGATTTCTTACTACAAAACGATCTAGACTGCCTCTTTATCACAGAAAGCTGGCTTTCAGACGACTGCAACACCATTCTTGGAGAATTGGTGCCAGAAAACTATCGCATTATAACGGAAAACAGAATAGGGCAAAGAGGAGGAGGCCTGGCGGTGATCCACAAGTTTCATATTGCAATCACTAAGCCGGTCCTTCAAAATCCTCTTCCATTCATGGAAACCCTTACTCTTCAACTTCAAACTAACCCCCAGGAGACTGTTCACATTCTCCTCTGCTATAGGCCACCTGGGCCAAAATCGCAGCTTCTACCATCATTAACGGAGTTCATATCCACTTATACCCTTAACAGCAAACACCTTTTGCTGCTCGGGGACTTCAATCTGTGGGCTAACTCCTCACAGGATCCCATTGTGGATGCCTGCATCGATCACCTGGAAGGATTAGGACTACAGCAACTTATATGCGGACCCACGCATGCTTCAGGTCACACACTCGACCTAATTTTCAGACAAAATCTGAAAATAAACATTTTGGGAAATGAACCTTTGCCATGGACAGACCACCATGCAATTAGTTTCATAATTTCCAAAATTCCACCAGTGATAAAAGCACCCAAGCCGGTGACAATACACTGGGCTAGATCTCAGAAGAAGCTCCATTCGGAACTCTTCAAATCTACCTTGGGAAACCGAATCGAAACTATTCATCCTCAGTTAACAGCCGTAGATACACTGGATGCCATAAATGCAGCTCTGCTACAGTCAGCCGACTTAGTAGCACCGAAACGCAAAGTCTGCATCCGGAAAAAAAAAGTCCGGCTGGTTCAACAACCAGCTGTCCCTACTGAAGCAAGAGCGCAGAAGGGCGGAAGCCGCCTGGAAAAGAAGCCCTTCAGAAGATCACCTCATCATCTACAAGGCAATAACAACACAATATCATAAAGAAATCTTCAAAGCCAAGAAACATCATTTTTCTATGACGATTAGCAGCGCCATGAACCGCCCCCGAGAACTATTCAAGATGGTCACCCAGACCATGAATCCGGGATGTCTTGAAGTCCCCAATTCAGACACCCAAGAGTTCTGTAATGAACTATCGGATTTCTTCATCGACAAAATCGAAAGAATCCGGGTAAGTATTCTGCAAAATAATACCCCCCTCAGCCCCCTCTTCAATCAACTACAAAACACCAACAGAAACCTTCTACAATCAACTAAGTTCACTCTGGAACCCATCTCCATCGATACCACCAAAAATATCATTGGTGCGTTGCGGAACAGCACAGCACCCAATGACATCATTCCCACCAAGCTGCTGAAGGAATGCGCCAAGATTCTGGCGCCTCCCATCACACAGCTTATAAATCAGTCATTTAAGGAAGGCATAGTGCCATCCCTGCTGAAAGAGGGCACAATCCAGCCCATCTTGACAAAACCTAACTTGGATCCCAAGGACCCAACTCACCGCCGCCCCATAACAGGCCTAAATATTCTCTCCAAGATAATGGAGAAAATAGTGGTACAACAGCTGCAACAGCATCTAGATACCCACAATCTGCTCGATCCATTTCAATCAGGTTTCCGTCCCGGACACGGGACAGAAACGGCCTTACTCAAAATATGGGACGATGCCCTTGAGGCCGCAGACGAGGGAGAATCCTGTCTCCTGGTTCTGCTGGACCTAAGCGCAGCCTTTGACACAGTAGACCACAAAATGTTACTGATGCGACTGGCCGAGGTAGCCAGAATCGCAGAAGGTGATTTACCATGGTTTTCCTCCTTTCTTGAAAACCGATCACAAACAGTGAAACTGGGATCTTTCACGTCGGAAAAACGCACGGTGTCATGTGGAGTCCCCCAAGAATCCCCCCTGTCACCGGTACTGTTCAACATCTATCTTCGCCCTCTCTTTGATATTATCAGTAGCCAAGAACTACTTTATCACTCTTATGCAGACGATACGCAATTGTATTTTCGCATCTGCAACAAAAAGGATCATCATCTCAGTTTAGAGAAATGTCTCTCTTTGATAGAAAACTGGATGACTAAGAGTTATCTTAAACTCAACAGTTCCAAAACAGAACTTCTTATGTTTCACGCCAGCCGAAAGAGTCAACTGGCAACAACCTGGACACCGCCGCCCATTCTGGGCCAAAGCATCACCCCTAGCTCCAAAGTCAAAAGTCTAGGAGTCATTTTTGACACCTTCATGACAATGGACGCACAAATAGGGTCAGTAGTCAGCGGATCGCACCATTTGTTGCGCCTACTACGCAGACTTATTCCATTTATCCCCAAAGACGACGTAGCAGTCGTGGTGGGAACAATCGTGAATTCCAGACTGGACTATGCAAATGCCCTGTACCTCGGACTCCCAAAGTACCAAATCGCTCGTCTGCAAGTCGTACAGAATACGGCCGCCAGACTGGTGACTGGGAAAAAAACATGGGAATCAATCTCACCTTCGCTGAGAACCCTTCACTGGCTGCCAGTAAAAGACAGAATTGTATTTAAAGCACTCTGCCTGACACATAAGTGCATCCATGGGAAGGCGCCGCAATATCTTTGCGACAAGATAGAACCTCACAATTCTAATCGCGTTCTGCGATCCTCCGACCAAAATCTGGTCAAGGTGCCAAAAACCAAATACAAGTCCAAAGGAGAAAGAAGGTTTGCTTTTCAAGGTCCGAGACTATGGAACGCTTTACCAACCAGCGTTCGGTTGGAGGAAAACCACCTGACTTTCAGAAGACAGATTAAAACTCTGCTCTTTTGATGTCATGAGACACGAAACATCAAGCGCCCAGAGGCGATTCAGTTCGCATGTGCCGCGCTATATAAGTTTTTCATTCATTCATTCATTCAAACATGTCCTCTTACAATATATACAAAACGAGCAGGTAGGGAGACATGTTCAAACCGTATGATTGTGAATGGGTAGACAGGCTTAGAGCCGGTTCACACAGGGGCAGCACGACTTCGGGGGCGACTCGGCCAGGCGACCTGAAGACGACTTCTAAGGCAATTTGCAAAATGACTTCTGTATAGAAGTCAATGCAAGTCGCCCCCGAAGTTGTACAAGAACCCTTTTCTAAGTCTGAGCGACTTGCGCCGCTCCTATTAGAACGGTTCTATTCACTACAATGGGACGCGACTTGTCAGGCGGCTGTGTCGCCCGACGAGTCGCCCCAGTGTGAACCGGGTCTAAAAGTATAGTTTATTGCTTACAAACAAAAAGAAAAAGAAGAAAGAAGAAAAGGAGACCAGTGAAAAAAATAAAAAAACAGGATTAATATTTTTTGCATTTGGAAATGTGCTTTCAAGAAAACTTTCCTTAAATGGAGATCCAAAACAAGTGTAATTTTTATCCTTGTATTAAAATGGCCTTTCCTTAAACTGTCATACATTCTCCTCAATTCATCCTTTTTTTTTTTTTTGCAAAATCCAACAATTTGTTCTGAGCTTTTCCTCTGTCCTTAGTAAGTGCTGCTCAGTGATCCATAACCAATATATGTCACCAGTAAACAATCTCCTAGATGTATTTGTATATCAAAATTTCTTTAGTGCATGTTTTAAGCTTTTTTTTTTGTCAATTTAAAGGAGGATTTACATAATTTCAGTGTAAAGCCTCGTACACATGATCGGACTTCCAGCAGACTTTTCTGTGGATTTTAGTCCGAAGGGCGTTGACGGTGAACTAGTTCTGCATACACACAGCCCAACATTTTCAGCCAACGTTCACCAAACCACGTGATTTTTCAGCTCTTTACCGCCACCCTTTGGGCAACTTCTGTTATTGTTTGATGTTTAGTATTGTTCCGAGCATCAGTGTTTAAACTTTGGCTTTTGGTTGGACGGACTTGCGTACACACAATCAGATAAACCAACGTAACAGATTAATTGCCCAACTGTTGGTGCGCATTAACAGCCAACATTTGTTGTCATTAATTCAGCCAACAATTGTCCGATGGAGCATACACACGGTCGGATTATCCGACACAACACGTCAATCAGACAATTATGGTCATAAAATTGGATCGTGTGTACGAGGCTTTAATGTGCTTGGTGTAGGTATAGCCATAGCCTTTTTATTTTCTTATTTTGGATAGAGTAGGTTAAAACCTGTGGCAGTTTTTGCCATCTGTGGTCCTAGAACATTTGAAGTTAGAAACTGTTATTAACTGAACAGGTGTCCACTTTGGAAGATTTCCCCTTGCCTGTTCTGTTGACATATATCTAAAATGTTTGCTTTTACCATAATTTTTTGTCTTTGACAATTGACCTCAGGGCAAACAAAGGGATAAACTACATTACGGGGACAACAAAAAAATTGGCAGGCGTTCCTAACCTTCACGCTATCCAAAGCTAAAAAATGTTTTAGCCATACATTCCCCCTAAAATCTTTCTTGCTCGGTTTGCACATTTCTCTAAAATTCTCCTCTAATGCTGCTTATGAGATGTTGCTCATTTCTTTCAATAGCTCATCCAATGTATATAGTAGGAAGGACTGCAATACCTTGCCTTATTTAATGTAAGATGTATGCAACTTTATTTTTTTTGCCCTGGGGCTGCTTGGCCATTATTTACGGCTTTTCAAGTCTCATTTCTGAGTCCTTATGAATTCCCCTGAGAGCCACCTTTGTGACAGATTCCATTTGGTTTCATAAGAAAGAGAAATCTTGGCATGGGCTGCAAATCTCACACATTAGGAACAATTTGTAAACCACACAGCCCAGGCAGACAGAGCCCATCCTTAGAACAGTCTGCTCCTGTTTTTGCCATTGTCTCCAAGGCATTGGTTTTCCATTTCCAAGCTGACCAGCTTGTGTCTAGAGAAATGTGAAAAGTTACAAACAAAAATGGTTACCACAGAGCGAGAGGAGTAGCTGAGAAAAAGAGGAAGGAAATTCTGTGGGATTTTGCTCCCCCCCACATGATCCAAAATATACAAAGAAGCCTTCTGTCTTTAATGCGAATGTCAGCTTTACATCTTTTAAGTTTGGATTAACTCAGCAATTGAACAAGGAAAAAAAATCTGACAGCCTTTCAGATATGATGCAGGAAGAAAGTCTTCCCACCTCCCCCAACTCATGTTCATTTGCAAAGCCAAAGAGCGTTTAGGCTGAATAGTGGCTCCACTTGCCTGTCCATTCATAGTTAGCATTACAATGCTCAGTATTAACATCCGTAGGCCTCCAATACTGCCTCAGCTCCATTATACATGTTCGAAACAAGGTGGCCAGAATATAGGAAATCCTTTTTGTGGAAACACTGCGCTACAAATGCCTGCATCCCATAAAGGTAACTACACTGTTTTCAGTCTTCTTCTTTCATAGAGCAGTTCATATAACCTGGTAGACCTGCATGGTGCATAGGAGGACCAGATGGTTTACGGAAATCACAAGTATTCAATGATAAATACATATTTTGGGAGCAGTAAAATGAACTGTTAGTCATAAACATAACACATTTTAACAATTATTGGCTAAAAGTACACTAACAGATTTTCTCAAATATTACTAACTTGGGCAATATCAATCGCATGCAAGAATTGGAAGTGGTCATTAGCAGATATTTTCTTTTTGACCTTTTTAACGTTTTTTTTCCCACACAGTTGCAATATAGAGATTTGCCATGTGTGTTTGTGCTGTAGTATAAAGTCACCCAAGTTGGCTGGAGGAGTTGTGGCTATTCGGGAGTCATTGTTGTCGTTCTGATCATGGACAGACGTCTTATTTCCCTGTTCTATTAATGGGAGAGAAGTCCAATAAACTGACAGTTCTACCCATCATCCCGTAAATCATGCTGTTAGAACTTTGGGGGAGCTTTCTACTCGATTCAGCTGCACATGCAGTGAAATGTTCTATCTTCAAACAATTGCTGATCATTCTTTAAAGATTTTTTTTTTAATCCCAGAGCTCAATAGCAAGCAGTTTCATTTCATGGAAATGCATACTATTGGCTTGTCAACCTTTGCACAACCTGACTATTGGAAGCCATGCTTACTTATGCTGTGCTGCCTATTGTTGTTTATAACCACCCTAAGTTTACAGAATTTGCTTTTAACCACTAACACTACTCAGAGCGCTAATGTGATTCTTAAGGTTTGCCTTTTACATCTGCTGGGATAGCCTTTAACTTCATTGTGCCCAAAATGTATTTGAAATCACACAGATTCCTACTTGGGGGTTGTCTATCCCAGTGCATCTGCCAAGGTGTTAATTTTACTTGTTCACAACCAAGTCACATATAAATCTTAAAGGATGTCCACACTCTGGTTTGCTGAAAATATTTAATTAGCAAACTTGTATAAACACAGGAATCGTTGACCTGCTTCATGATGAACTCTGCTTTTTTTTCATAGTTTCAGAGTTTTTCATCTGCTTTATGTTAAGATGTAGTTTTGTTTTAATTGTTACTTTTTTTTATTCCTTTAATTTTGTATGATTTTCAAATTGTCCATTAGGTGCTACCATGTTTTATCTATATCATATTTGAATTGAGCGGAGTAGATCATTTTATCAGCTAATAAATAAAAATGTTTGTGGAAAAATAAAGTATCAGTATTTATGTCCATTTTAGACAGATAAGTAAATTATCCGTTGCATTTATGCAGTGAGTGTGATTTCCCAGCCTTTAGTAAATGATACATTGTTTTGTCCGAGACATAGAAAAAGTAGAACTGGGAAATAAATCACGATCTGTGTGTTTCATGACTTAATCATAGCAGATCTTTAAAAAAAAATCTTATTAGAAGGATTGAAGTCTTAGAGCCCTAGAAACATGGGAATGATCTCACCCATCCAAGAAAATTGTATGCTTCTTTAATCTCCTAATTACCAAGACATGGCAGATGTGGTTTTATTAAGTGCAGAACAGCTATATTTCATCTGTTCTGAATGTTCTTGTATAAATACATTCTCTGCAGTATCTAGATAAATATTAAACATTTAAAAAGGAATACCGTCTGCACTTTGTGGATTTTATTATAATTGTGGAGAAGAAAACCAATATTATTCAACATCATTTTGAATTTTGATGTATTTATAAAATCAATCCTTTAATCTGTGCTTCATTTAAAGTGATTGTCATAATCAAAGTTGTTTGCAAACTTTGCAGCCAAGCAGAAAATGTGCATAATATGACTTGTGTTTCTTGTAGGCAGTTATGATGTTCAGTTCTGGTCTTTTCTGGATGGGCATCTTCCTCATTCCTGTAACATCACTGCTGCTTGATGTGTTTTATAAAGCGTAAGTATTTTAACTTTTCGTGAAAATCCTGCAAATTTGGTTATATTCAGGTAACACATTATGCTAGTTAGCTGATACGTTGCCTTTGTTAATAGTGTAACTCCATACAATATATACACACAGTATATTAGATGGGGAGAATGGATGAATAAAGTCACAAGTGTATTTATGTTTATATACACAGTCTTTTTTTTATTATTATTCAGGATCAAGAGAACTAGTTTTAAGAATTTGGTTGACGAAGTTCAGGAACTTGAGGCTAAATCACAAGATCCTGGGGCTGTTGTACATGGTAAAAGGTAAGTGGTCATTGTTGCTTTGTGCACATTGTTTCACGCAGTTGCTAATAAACAGGCGAGAACCTATTACCAGTAGTTATTTTTATAACATTACAAACAATCTTAGTTTTTGCTATAAAACCATATGCAACAATAATTATCCCAAAGATAAAGAGCCTTGGATTCTTTATCAGAGAACAATTTTATTTTTATTTTTTTGCTTTGCTTTTTTTCCCCTTGCCTATTCATATTTTATTGATAACAAATGAGAGTGGCATATGTTTTTTGATAGCAGAAAAATAGAAAATATCAGAATATTTACATTATTGTCTTGGTAATCCTTTAAAAAAAAAAACTGCATTTGTGAGTTGTCTTCTTTTTTTAATTTTCTGTTGCTCCAAATGGTCAGAAATGATTTGTAAATCTTTAAAATATCAACTCAGGGCTTTAAAATAGTACATTTTATAGAAACTTTGGAAATTTGAATTTTAAAATACATTATTAAAAACACATTAGTTGTGTTTTGGAAGACCATTATTCTGAATTAGGGGTAATATTTCAACACAAAATGCAGAATGATGATGCAAAAAGTACATGACAAATGTGTGTAATGGTAACAAAAACGGGGTGTATTGGTTTACCTAGAACTATAATCAACTCTGCAAATCATAGAAAGTATTTACGTTTTAATTGTATGCTGAGTTTAGTGAAGTTATTTTGGATTGTTTTAAGTAGTTATAGAATACTAAAGATTTTAAATGTATTAACCCTTTTTTGTAGTAAACCATCAGTCTTCCCATATGCACTGTTACGTTGTGTATTTAAAAACGCCTTCACACTTGCATTTGTTAACTGTGGTAGTAAAAAAGTTATAGTTTTATTCTCCCACATTCTATACCACAACCAACAGACTTTGGGGTTGATTTAGTAAAACTGGAGCATGCAAAATCTTGTGCAGCTCTGCATAGAAACCAATCCATTTCCATTAAAAAAAACATTTGGCAAAGCCTAACTGAAGAAGGTGAAGTTGGAAACGGATTGACTACCATGCAGAGCTGCACCAGATTTTGCACTCTGCAATTTTAATAAATCAACCCCTTTGTTTTACAATTATAGACTTTGACTGAGCCTGGCCATAAACACTCCAGTCCTGGCAAATAAGTTATCGCACGTTGGTGCAATAGTGATCACCCTAGGGGTCTGACACTTGTGATCCTGACAGAGCTTGTTATCCCTTACAAATTTCTGCCAACATGTTGAAAAAGCTCCATGCAACTGCGACAAGTAACCATAAATCCAGTTGTTTACCTCTTTACACTGCTGGGTAAGTTGCAGCACAATGGTGGGTTCCAGCAATACAACCAGGAACAGCATGCAAGAAGACATTTGGGTAGCTTTATGTGAACTGTAGTTTAACTTGACTGCTTTTCCATGTAAAGAATATCTGTGCAACAGAGGATGTTGTACTCTGGTTATTGCTGCATTTCTCATATCACAACTCTCTGGCAGTCCTAATATAGAAGCAGTGAAAACTGTTGTAAAGGTAACCGCAAAAGTCTGAATTGCAGTCTTTGTTTTATCTGTCTGGATACATTGTTTTTCCCTTCCTGTTTGGCTGTATCTTGTTATATTGACTGACGTTTGCCAGTAGGAAAAAATTAATATTTTAACCAATGGTAAAGAAGGGATGAAAGATGGTAAGGCTGATTTTTACAGTTTTCACAGCTGCTATGTAGGGATTGCTGAAGATTTGCGATGGGGGGGGGGGGGGAAGCTTTTTGGCACAGGTACTGTTAGATGGGATAGATAAAGAATTTGTAATTATTGTGCAACTGTGTTGACTATGATTATTTGTGCAACCTTCTGCACCCTGTAAAGAGTTTGTATATGTATTATACATTATTTTTCCCACTTATCTATGCAAGAAGGTGACAACTGTTTCTGTGTGGGAGCAATGCCAGTGATGTGTATAGATTTAATTCAATTACTGCAGATCAAAATATATTGCCAAAAACATCAAGATGTCTTTAGAGCCCCGCAGATCAAGGTATTGAAGCAGGTCAAGGCAGTGATATTTTCATTGAGCGTCATTGCATGTTTAACTTGCATCTTTCTGTGCATGTTGCCAAGTAAATGAACTTTTTATTTTTTTAATCAGTTTGAAATATATATGGTCCTGTCACAGCAGTATAAAGTATTCTGGTTATACTTAGGACCAACTGGTGGTAATTTGTTTTTTTCACTGACAGTCATGGACTGTGGTTTAACCATTTACATTTTCTGTTCCGTGCATAGTTTAACAGAGAGAGCACAGCTTCTGAAGAATGTTTTCAAGAAGAATACAGTCAACATGTATCGTTCAGAATCTGTTCAGCAGAACCTGCTTCGTAAGTGTCTTATTACTGCAACATAGTACATATAGAAAACTGTGTACACATATCAATTTTTGTCATATAACATGTGCTGTAAAAGAATGCCATATTCCTTTTTACATTCAGTCTGTTATACTAAGGCTTTGTTCAAACAAGAACTTTAAGTTGGTTTGAATTATTATTATACAGGATTTATGTAGCGCCAACAGTTTGCGCATCGCTTTACAACATTAATTTGAATGGCACGATGCAAAAAAAGCAGGACTTTCTTAACACACTGCAACGAAAGGCATTGTGAACTGGTCATTTTCTCTTGTCCATGCATTTTACTGTGTTGGCAAATACAGCATAAATGTATGACAAGACCTGCAATGTAACAATATCTGAGAACATCTCAACTAAGGGTGGACACGCATGCCTTGATTTGTCAACCAATGTGACTGATGAAAGCACTGCTACAATAAGGATGCTCTTCCGAGGTTCTAAACCTGTTATCACTAAACATTTTTTATGGAAAATGGGAACAACATTTGCACTACACATACTCGGGGTGGTCAGATCACTTTGCCTGTAGTTGTGAGCAGCTAATCTGTCTGCCTGCAGCCCACTTAAATTGGATGTAAACCCAATTCATGTAATCTGACCTTGGCACCTACCTTTCATATCTTTAGTATGTATTTATCTCTCTCCAAAGCCTTAAGTTCTGTGTCTTTCTGCTGCTTTATTCCTGTTATCGGCATGATAACAAGCTCTCGACACAGAAAATAAAACCAGCTGCAAGTTTGTGTCGGAGTGGGTGCTATAAATAGATTAGCAGAGAGTTTTTCTATTCACAGCACAGCTCTGCAGGTATCTGCATTTCTCTGCCTATGAAACACCCACTGTTGGAACGGGAAGAAGAAAATCTAACATAATGTTCACTTCCTAAAGAGTATAGAAAGCTGAAGACAGCAGATATACATGTAAATATCATGTAGGGAGATTTGTTTAATCTCTGTGTATCAGCTGAGGCTGTTCACTTCACTGGGTATATGTAAGGGTTTACATCCACTTTAAAGTGTTTGTTACCCCAACATTTCATATTCCTGATATGTGCCTGCTGTGCCATGTACTTGTATGAAAAAGTATCCTGTTCTCTTTTTGTAATGCTTCCTTTGTGTGAAATGCTGGATGTTACTGCCAGTCCCTCCACTTTTCTATTAAAAACTGACCACACTAAGCAGGAGAACACACCATGGTTCTCTAGCTTTGCTGGGAACTCGGCCTGCTCTCCAATAATCAGACCTGTCCTGACACGCCTCCCCTGCACAGCCTTTCACTGGGAAGCTCAGTGTACTGTTGCCTCTCCTCCCCCCAGCTCTTATTCAGCTGAGAACAGAGTGAACAGAGGGAATGTGATCACTTATAAAAAAAGGGAAAAAAGGTATTTATAATGTTTTTTTATATCTATACACAAATGTTTTGCCTTTCATTTCTATTTTAAACTGAATGGGTTGTTTTACAAGGTGATCGTTTACAATCGCTTTAATAAGCTATTGTACACTGCACTGAGTTAATCACAGGCAGTGAGACATTTCCCGATCTCTGCAGCTGCGCAATCGGGACAATGTCTCACTGCCTGTAATTAACTTGCCCTTTTCCATGTTTCTGTGCACCAGTAAGTCAACCTATGCCATAAATACCATAAAGCCAAATAACTTGCCCCAGTTGTTTTATGGTTCTACTTATATTTCCTCCTTGATATATGGCAGCTTTTTTAACCAGTGTGCATGGGCATCCTGGGGTGCCTCCTGAGTTCATCAGTGGTGCTTTGACATAATGCTTAAACATTTCTCAAAACAAGCCAGTGGATGAATGAAGCTCACCTTTTTGTTACACAAAGCCATAAGTTTTCATTGTGTAGCATTACAGGCACCATGTAGGCCAGCCACCAGCATCCTAACAACTGCTGACATTGGTTGATCAGGATGATATCTGGCACCTGCTCCACATACCCTGCTCCTCTTTCAGCACTGGGCTCATGTTGGCTGCACGATGGAGAGAAAATGATGGGGGACAAATGTTGGAATACTAGTCAGTACCAGTGTGCAAACACATATTTGCTTTGCAAGAATAAATAATCTCTAATGTTGGGGTGTCCTATGTGTGTGGGTTTTGCTGCAATATGTAAAGCTACTAGGGGTGCCTTGAAATTGTGCATAATTATAAAGAGTGCCTTGAAAGGAAAGGCTGAGAAACACTGGTTTATGCGTGGGCTAAAGCATTTTTTTGAATGTTTAATTAGAATAGAGTACCCTTGCATTGTTGACTCCTTAAAGAGGAACTGCAGTCTGCTCACATAATTTGTAATAAAAATTACAAAGCTTCCCTCCAACCACTTTGCATATTATTTTATATGTACTATTATTCTGTATGTGCTAAATATGCTGCAGAAATCTCCCTCCACTTAGTCTGGCTTCAACCATTTTAACAGTGGAAGCTGCTGCCTGTTCACTTCCTGGATTTACAAAGGCACACCTCCAGCTCTGCATCCCTGCAGCTCTGATTGGCCCTCTTAGGTCTCACCCCCCTCCTTTCCTGGCGAACTTTTACGAGAGTGAAAGAGCTGCCAGTGAGGTCAAAAGTCTAGGCTTTTTACCAGACAAACAGGAAGTGGGCTTTATAAGGTGTTAAGCTTCATGTACACTGCTGCTGGTAGGAGCAGTTTTTTTTCAGGTGCCCCTGAACTCTCCTTAAATGTTATCTTATCAGTACATGTACACATGGTAATTTCCAGGCAGTTAGGTTTAGAAGCATTTTTTGGAAAGCAAAAAATTTCGTTCGAGATGGATTTTCAGAGGCATTTAAAATGCCAAATGCCTGTAACCGCTTGTAAACACGGTAACTCGCGTTTAGCCGCGTTTTGTTTACAGGTGTCTGTGTTTAGAAGCGTTTTTTACATTGAAAATAGTCAAAAATGTTTCTCCATTAAAACGTGGCACAATGGACATTTTAAAACGTCAGTTACTATCTGTCAAGTTAAATCATTCAGGAGAAGTTTTAAAACATACCGTGTACATGAAGCCTTACTATCCAAAGTTAAAACAAGGGCAGAAGATTTAATAGATGGAAAGTTGAAAAAATTACTGAAGGTCCTCTTTAACTTGTTTTAGAATTAGGGTAGACTAATAAAGAGGGGGTCAATCATCTCCATTTATACAGCAATGCTTCCTTTCTACGATCTCTTATGCCGCGTATACACGATCGGAAATTCCGACAGGAAAAGTTCGATGTGAGCTTTTAGTCGGAAATTCCGACCATGTGTAGGCTCCATCGTACATTTTCTGTTGGAATTTCCGACAGCAAAAATTTGAGAACTGGTTCTCATTTTTCCCGACAAGACAAGTTCTTGTCGGAAATTCCGATCGTCTGTATGCGATTCCGACGCACAAAAAAACATGCATGCTCGGAATCATTGAACTTCATTTTTCGTTGTACGTCACCACGTTCTTGATGGTCGGAATTTCAGACCTTTGTGTGTATGCAACACAAGTTGGAGCCAAAATTCGGTCGAAAAAAAATCCACGTTTTTCTTGTCGGAATTTACGATCATGTGTACGCGGCATTAGTGCTATGGTTATCTAGACTCAGCCTAACCTATCTGAGATGCACTAACCTTTGGAGTTCTTTAAACCTATTTTACTTTTCACAAGAAGGTAATCCGTGGCCATTAACAAGTCCATTTTGCTCATGTCTTAAAAAAAAAAGTGAAATAAATGTTTTAAATACAATGCCACTAAATAATACACCTTTGCTTGGACGTATAAATAACATTTCCCGTTGGAAGTTCCTGAGGGCTGAAATGGCTAGGAGGATTTGCACTAATCCTACCAATTTCTCACATTCCATGAGCAAAAGTAGTTTCTGCCTGACATTGCCACCATCTTCAGAAACAACCAAAACCAGGAATTTAAAATGTGTTCAGATGGGTTTAAATGTGTTATGTGTTCTCACCCTTGTTGATTTATCGTTGCCACTCTGTTACACAAATGACCAATTTAGTAAATGTGCCGATAGTTATTTATCCATCATTTTTTGTTCCACAGATGGTTATGCTTTCTCCCAAGATGAAAATGGTATTGTTTCACAGTCTGAAGTGATAAGGGCATATGACACCACAAAACAGAAGCCAGAGGAATGGTGAAACATCTTTGCACTGGAGGAGTTTTGTGAAATACATCCGTGAAATATCAGTTACTATTTAGGTTCCAAAAGATCTGTGGTGAAAACTGTCTCACAATAAAACGACAAAAATAAAAAATAAATCAACGTAGAACAAGTTGTTGATATTCAAGCGACCATAAAAATTAGTTTAGGTTTAAAGACTAATACTTGCGATAAGCCTTGGCTTAGCCAGAAAGGTGTTTCAGTATTATTGATTAGTAAAGAAGGATCTCTTGCTGCCTTAGTAACCAGCAAGTTTACTACTTCTTCACCATCAAAGAGCATCATTCTACGGGACTGATGTGCCAGCTGGGAAATCCAACTAGAGTTCAACACAAAACCATAAGGTGCGCTAAGCTACATGACCGCTGTTTACGTCGTTCTGGAGGGTTACGTGTCAAACTATTTTAATAAATACGTTTGCCAAAGAAGTCGATGAGTTTTTATTGACTGCTAGAGTCTTTCAAGACCTAAAGAGCAGTAATACATGTATTATTCAAAACTGAGAAGGAAAATGTGGAACCAGAGTTTGAGGGCTCTGTTCATTTGCTGGAAGGGCACTTGTTTTTATTATCTGTGACATTTTACACCTTCAGCCTTATTCATGCTGTTCTGTTGATCTTGTGGAGTAAAGATTTGCTGCCCTCCTGCTTGCTTCTGTGTTTCAAGATGCAAGCGTTGATGCGTTTCTGTTAACACCTTTTTATATTTCGTTGCAATTGTTGACTTCCTTGATGTCTTAAAATAGGAGAAATTGTGTGTCACTTTCTAGATCATTCAACTGCACTTGATCATCTAACTGTGTAAATCGAAGACTTGTTTTGTGTTCTGCTCCATAGTGGTTCGCAAACTGAGTCAAGATTTTTATATTTGTCAGTGAAACTTTATTGCGTTGATACATACAATAGCTCATCTTACAATACAAAAAGCAAAACCTTTCTTCTTACAGAGATTTTGTACATTCTGTACAAATGAATCTGTATTGGTCAAGATCCAAAATATCCCTACTTTCATCTTTGCACTATTATCGTGAGGAAAAGTTTACATGAAGAAAAAATCCTTTAAGAACAAGTTGATATAATTTCCTGGGCCACCATAGAACACACATTGAAGGTTATAATGCTTGTAAAGAGGTGAAGATTGGAGGTGGAGCAGCAGGAATAGTATAGTATTTGTAGTTCAGTCACCCTACACAAGCCAATCCTGCCCTGTTTTCCTGATTGGGAGAAAGCAATGCCACTTTGTCCACCCATGGATAACAACAGATATTTGATAAAGAGTGGCGTTGTGTGACTTCTGCCCACAGGAAAATCACACATTCTTGGTCTGGAGATTTGTAGTTTCCTGTCCACAAATGTAGCCAATATATTGTCTTCAAAAGGCACATGCAATGTAGTTTAGTTTAATCCCAACTGAGCCTGTTCGTAAGTAGTATTTTTCTCACAAAAATTGGTGTACTTATTGACTTCAAGAAATAATTTTGTCTCACTAGACTGCCTATATGTACACAGCAAATGGTACATTCATTTATTTCTATGCTCCACCCGCTGCACTAGGTTTAGGGCTGTGATTGGCCAGGCAGGATGACACATCTCCACTCTGACTGGAAGCATCTTTAAACTTTGTGGGGTCAATACATTTTGCTTCCTATGTTTTATACTTTGCTCTCCTTCTGCTCCCCATACTCTCCATGTATAGCTGCATTTGATGGAGTAACTAGCACTTTGCTTGCCTTGCATCATGCTTGTGTGCTTTGTGGTTCTTTGTTTCTTATTCCTCCTCCCCTCCCATGTGTGATGTGCCTTTAGCAGCTTTAGACTTGCCCTTGATATTACCGCTTCCAACTGTATCATCCATGGGAAAATCAAGGGCTCAGGCATTATTCACAGGTACACTCTCACCAGCAGGGATGGTTGTTACCATTGCTTGTCATGGTCCCATAGCTCTCTGATTTACTCTTATGGACTGATTTTTTTATTTGCTGGTCAGTTTATTGCCAACATGACCACATATATGTAAAATGACAACCTGCATGGTTTGTAAGGGTGTATTTAAAGCAGATCTTCACTGCGTCTCAGCATCACAAACCAAAAACCCAATTTCATTCATTTTTATTATTTAATGCCAACTCTCCCTCATCCATCCATGTCTCTGCTTTATGTTGTTGAGAAATCACTTTTGCAAAATACCCCTTTAGCGTATCTGGCCACGGCTCATCTTGAGTAAGGGCAAATGATTCACTTAGTATTTACTTCCATTCCATCTTCCCTTAATTCAGTGTTTCTCAATTCCAGTCCTCAGGCCCCCCCAACAGGTCAGGTTTTCAGGATTTCCCTCAGATGAAAAGGCTGTGGTGATTACTAAGGCAGTGAAACTGATCAAATCACCTGTGCAAAATAATGGAAATCCTGAAAACCTGACCTGTTGGGGGGGCCCGAGGACTGGAATTGAGAAACACTGCCCTAATGCATGCATGAGAGTGTACTTAGCTGAGAACCCCCCTCCCCCCCCCGAATATTACTGGAATGTATGACATAATTTGCCTAGGCAAGAAACCAGGAAGTAAAGTGGAGTAAACACTATAAGAAAATTTGGGGCGAGCGAACATCTGATTTTCCTTGTTTCACAGAAAATCAGAACCAATGAAAGGAAAATGTACGAAAATTCTCTCTTTTTTTGTTTCTGATTATGCACAGTCTTTTTTTTCTTTTCTGATTTTTCTTGTACATTAACGGTACACATTAAGGAAAAAACGTTCTGTTCCCATACGAGAATTTTTTTGGAGTTTGTCCCTTCGGGAATTTTTGTACCGGCTGTTGAAAGTATACGAAAATTGTAAAAAAATTCTTTGGATGAAAATGTTCGCCCAATTTTTCTTATAGCATGTATGAGCCTTAACTGAAGAAATTTAATCCAAAAAAAGTTTAAAACAAGTAAATGCGATATACTTTCCTATCTATATACTAATGCTAACAGCATAAGTACTACAAATAATATTGATTGGAATAATGAAGTTCCACTTTTATTCAGGATAATGGTATACTCAAAACTAAAATGATTTGCTTAAAACTTTTTCTAATAAATTCAGTATTGATGTGCATAGTTTACATAGCTGCTAAGCTCAGACCTGCAAAATCAAAAATAAAGTAGGGTTTTATAGGCAACAAATATAATTAACTAGAAATGCTATTACATACCATGAGATGGCTGCTTCCGCGCCCAGCAATTCCCTAATCCTACAGCACTCGTGAAAATGTTTACATTACTTTTAATGTACAGTGACTACATTTTCACTATCACAATTTCCTGCTGGAAAGTAACAGGCTGTCCATCTGCATAGGAGGGTGGGTTGGCCTAAGAGTAGCAAGTGTTTACATTTTTCATTAGAGCAGTGTGGTATTAAGGGTTGTGTAGAAGAAAAAAAGTGGCTGCACATTGGAACAAGAAGTTTGCTTGACAGGAATCTTTATTGTCGCATGCCACAGATGATACAGGACCAAAGTTTAAAGGGGTTCATGTTTTTTCACCTTGATGCATTTTATGCATTAATGTGAAAAAACATCGGAGGATTAGCAGTCCCCCGTTTACTTACCTGACCCCTCGAAAGTCCTGCGCCGTGAATGTGCTGCCTTTTCGGCCATTCATTGGTTGATTGGCCCCCGCTGCTGTCAATCAAATCAATGATGCAGCAGCGCTGGGGGGTGGAGCGGAGTGATATAGTCGGCGGCTATGTCCGCAGACTGTATCACGGGAGCCCGTCCGCAACAACTAACCCCCATGGGAGAGAGCTCCCATGAAGGGGGTTAGTTCTTGAGGGGAGGAGCCGAGACAGCTGCCAAGGGACCCCAGAAGACCAGGATCAGGACACTCTGTGCAAAACGAGCTGTACAGTGGAGGATAGTATAACATGCTTGTTATTTAAAAAAAAAAAGGGAACCTTTAGTGTCCCTTTAACGTTTCGCATGGATATACCATGCTTGTTCACAGCGGTATATCCACGCGGTTTATTTGTGTGAAACGTTTCTGGCGTGCAACAAAGATTCCTGTCAAGCAAACTTCTCGTTTCAGTGTGTGGCCACTTTCTTTCTGCTACACAATCCAGTTACAGTGGTGAGCCGGGGCGAGTCGGTGGCCTGAGCGGTGCATGCTTTGTGTTGTGGACTTTGTGGTATTAGGGGTGCCTGATATGATACAAGTCACCTGGTATGTGCAGGCAACTCTACAAGCCTAAGTTTTTTTTGTTTTTGTTTTTTGCATGCAACGGGTTTCAATTTAAACCCCCCTCCTTCCACTTTGTTTTCGGTATCTCTCAGTCTTGACACCACCAACCTTCCTTGTTCTAAGTTCCCACATGCCAGTTGACACCTTTGAGAGGCGGATTGTACAGATCTTCTTTTTTTTTTTTTAAAAGCATTGCAACTCAGCAAGTGCAGTAGAAGCTGGCATAGGGGACACTTGTTAATATTAAAGTGGCCAGAGCACATGACTGTCCTCATATTTCAGCCATCTACTGAACCAGCTACCGCTCCACTGACATTTTTTTCAAACATATTGCCCACCACCCCCTCTTTTACAGTGCAGACCCCACCTCTCTACTGTGTTGGTTTGTATGCATCTATCAAATTGACACCTGGCCAAAAATTAAGTATTGTTACACATTTGTAAACTCCTGAAATATTAAAACGTGAAATACCGTAATCTTCAAGAAAAATAAAATAGTTATTTATTTTAGCCTATCAACATCCACCATTAAAATCATTATTTTTTTTACTGAAGATTGTAGCGATTTTAACTTTTTGATTTTGGCAGTACCATCTCTTATGCTGCTCTGATGAGAAAACAGATTTTTGTTGTGTCATGACCTCCTAACACGCGTTCGGTACAAGTCCACATCAATTAATCCTGCGCACTGCCTGATTCCCTTAATATTGCTAACCCAAATTGCCTCCTTAAAGTTTGCACATCTGCTGGTAAAATATTTATGCATCAACAACTGTTGATTAGCTTGAGGGAATATTGAAATGTTAAATAATAATTTTGATGGAGTGAGCATTCCAAGTCCAAGTGATCCTTTTCACACCAAAAACACAGATTAAATACAATGGATTATATTTAAGATAAAGTGCCTGCATATTCTGGAAAATTGTATGTGTTGGTTTCCATTCTGCAGAAATTATCAGTTTTTCTCCAACAAAATTTAAAATAATTTAGTTGTCATGATTTGTTTTGTTTAAAACACTGTTTTATTTAAACTGAGAATTGTCGAAATCGCAGCCATTTTTTGTAAATGAATTGCCATGTAATATGGTAATACCTCTCCTTTTAACCTTCATTACCACTACATTTATTTATTAAGTTAGCTACGTTAATCAAAAAATAAACCAGTCTTTAGTTCTTTGCCTATTTAATTCCTGAGACTTTGAATATATCCAAACATTTATAAATACGATGGGAATACTTGATATTATATTGACTAAATCGATAGATAATTTTTATATATATATGCTTGCCTGAGAGGTTATGTCTATAGAAAGCTCACTTGACGATGCTTGTGCTTCTATAAGGGGGAAAAAATACAAGATACATTTAAATTTTATAGTTTTAGTAAATAGCTTTAAATAGTTAAAAAAAAAAAAGCATTACACATTTATATGATTATTGAAATGCGTTTGTATTTCCTAAGATCTAAGTACCTATTATAATTCTGCTGGTGCCAATAAAATATATCTCATCAATATATAGTTTAAATTGGAGTTTGCCTACTAAATTTTATTTAAATAATTGACACCAGCTGGGGTATTTTAATTATTCAGCTATTAAATGCCTTTCGTAAATCGGTTTTTGTGGATATCTTCTTTTTTTTTTTTTTTTAATTACACCTAGATCCATCAACATTATTTTTATTTTTTTAGTACATTTTACATGGTTTGAAGGTAAATATGAACATACTAATGAATAATGATGTAATGTGTTTGTGTCAGAAAAAGCCACGTTGCTTATTTGCAGACTTGGTTCTCATTTAAATAAGTAAATACCACCTATGACTGGATTGACTTTACGTTGTTCAACCCCATTCCTCCATGTCCAGCTTGTGTGTGACTTTCCGAGTAGAACTTTACTTGTCCTCTAGGTTAATTTATCTTTTGTGACTTACTGAAAACTCTTGTGGATGTGTTGCGTGTACTACTACTCTGTCTGCATGAGTTAATATTTTTAAAGTTTATGATTCTATTTGACTAATGTGATCCCTATTACTTTTTTTTTTTTTTTTTTATTTGGAAGCTTGCACTATGCTTTACTACTGTATAGATTTGAGTAATACAAGATTGACATTTTTTTTCTTAATTTTTACACCAGAAGAGTATCATTCGCCGTCTTTCCTTTATATCTTTGTGGCTTACTTTGTAAATATTCTTTGCCCTTTTTATGTGAATATTAGGTACAGATTTTTTAATTGTTTGCTGCAGATTTTTATTTTTCACTCTAGAAGCCATAATAGAACACGTTTTAAATGAATGTTTCATGACGATTTAATTTTTTTTGGGTGTATGTGTGTGTTTTGTTGTTTTTAATACTGTGGCATCAATGAAAAGGGATGTGATAGAATATGCTCTAGCCATTGACTCATTGCTGCTGTAATTGTGAACTGTGATGCTGCATGAATGAAGTTGTTTCTAGGTGTTTGTTATTCATGCCTCAGGTTTTTTTTTTTTTCTTTTTTATATATGTTTTGTTGCTAATGTATAGTTATTCTCATGTTTTCAGTCCTATTAAGCAAGTAAAGAAAGATTTGAAGATTTTGGCACTGGATTTTCTGTTCTATCCTCTGTAATTTATTTTTATTGCAGTGTTTGTCTTTTATTTTGTGAATGTGCATGATTAACACTGTATCTTCAATGTTATGTCTCACTTGTTTCAGGTTATTAAAAGTTATAATTTAAACTTTGATGGTCTTTGTAATGCATATAAAAATTGTGCATTTCTCATTTGTTCTTGCCATTTGGTGATTTTATACATTTTTATGCACTGTACAAAGTCTTTGCAAAAGTAGGACATATATAAAGAGTAAGTTATTTTAACCCCTTTATGCTGACAGTACGCATATATGCAGCCCCACTGGACAGTGTTTTTTTCCCTTGGGGCCGCATGTATGCATGCCCCAGCACAGAGACCGGTTCTCAGTGGGAGCCATGGGTCCCATGCAAACGATGGGGGACCCGGAACTCCCATTTCTGGGTCACCTGATCGCTATGATAGTCTGATTGGCTATCACAGTGATCAGTCACTGTGAAGCCCACCCCTGTGTTTCTCTCTGTGAATGGAGAGGAAAGATGCATTGTATCTTTCACTCTCCTTGCACAGAGAAAAAAAAAAAAAGTGTGTCTTGAAAAAGTATTTATACCCCTTGAAATTTTCCACATTTTGTTATGTTACAGCCAAATACTTAAATGTATTTTATTGGGATTTTATGTGATAGACATAAGTGTAAAGTAGAAGGAAAATTATAAATGTTTTTCAACTTTTTTTTACAAATCAATATCTGAAAAGTGTTGGTTGCATTTGTATTCTACTTTGTAGAACCACCTTTCACTTCAATTACAGCTGCAAGTCTTTTTGGGGATGTCTCTACCAGCTTTACACATCTAGAAAGTTAAATGTGTGCCCATTCTTTGCAAAATGCCTCAAGCTCTGTCAGATTGGATAGCGAGGATCTGTGAACAGCAATTTTCAAGTCTTGCCACAGATTCTCAATTGGATTTAGGTCTGGACTTTGACTGGACCATTGTAACACATAAATATGCTTTGATCTACACCATTCCATTGTAGCTCTAGCTGTATGTTTAGGGTCATTGTCCTGCTTGAAGGTGAACCTCCGCCCCAGTCTTAGGTCTTTTTCAGACTCTTAACAGGTTTTCTTCTAAGATTGCCCTGTATTTGGCTCCATCCTTCTTCCTATCAACTCTGACTAGCTTCCCTGTCCCTGCTAAAGAAAAGCATCCCCACAACATGTTTCCACCACCATGTTTCCTGGTGGGTATGGTGTGTTCAGGGTGATGTGCAGTGTTAATTTTTCCACCATGCATAGCGTTTTGCTTTTAAGCCAAAAAGTACAATTTTGGTCTCATCTGACCACAGCACCTTCTTTCACATGTTTGCTGTGTCCCCCCCATGGCTTCTCACAAACTGCAAACGGGACTTCGTAGGACTTCTTCTGCCACTCTTCCATAAGGGCCGGATTTGTGGCATGCACAACTAATAGTTGTCCTGTGGACTTATTCTCCCTCCTGAGCTGTGGATCTCTACAGCTTCTCCAGAGTTACCATGTGCTTCTTGGCTGCTTCTCTGATTAATGCTCTCCTTGCCCAGCCTGTCGGTTTAGGTGGGCGACCATGTCTTGGTAGGTTTGCAGTTGTGCCATACGCTTTCCATTTTCAGATGATGGCTTGAACAGTGGTCTGTGAGATGTTCAAAGCTTGGGATATTTTTATAACCTAACTCTGCTTTAAACTTCTCCAACTTTATCCCTGACACCTGTCTGGTGTGTTCCTTGACCTTCATGATGCTGTTTGTTCACTAAGGTTCTGTAAAAAAACATCTGAGGGCTTCACAGAACAGCTGTATTTATACAGAAATTAAATTACACGCAGGTGGCCTCCATTTACTAATTTGGTGACTTCTGAAGGCTATTGTTTACACTAGATTTTAGTTAGGGGTATCAGAGTATTGGGGGCTGAATACAAATTCACGCTACACTTTTCACATTTTTGTAAATGATTTTGAAAACCATTTATCGTTTTCTTTTCACATTACAATTATGTGCCACTTTTATGTGCCACTTTGTGTTGGTCTATCACATAAAATCCCAATAACGTACTTTTACGTTGTAACATGACAAGGTGTGTGAATACTTTTTCAAGGCACTGTGTGTGTGTGTATGTGTGTGTGTGTATATATATATGTGTGTGTGTGTGTGTGTGTGTGTGTGTGTGTGTGTGTAATATATATATATATATATATATATATATATATATATATATAATGTGTCTACACACCCCTGTAAAAATGTCAGGTTTCTGTGATGTAAAAAAATTAGATAAATCATTCCAGAGCTTTTTCCACCTTTAATGTGACCTACAACTCAATTGAACAACAAATTGAAATCTTTTGTTGGGGGGGGGGGCAAAAATAAAATAACAAATAAATATAATGTGGTTGCATAAGTGTGCACACCCTCTTATAACTGGGGATGTAGCTGTGCTCCGAATTAAGCAATCACATTCAAACTCATGTTAAATTGGAGACAGTACACACCTTCCGTCAAGTGTCTCCAAATAAAGTTCAGCTGTTCCTAGTAGGTCTTTCCTGACATTTTTTAAGTCGCATCCTACAGGAAAAGCCATGGTCTTCAGAGCATTAGAGGGATCTCATTGTTAAAAGGCAACATTCAGGAGAAGAGTGCAAAATAATTTTCAAGGCATTAGCTATTCCATGGAACACAAATGGAGAAAATATGGCACAACAGTGACATTACCAAGAACTGGACATCCCTCCAAAATGTATGAAAAGACGAGAAGAAAACTGGTCAGGGAGCCAAGAGGCCTACAGCAACATTAATGGAGCTGCAGGAATATATGGCAAGTACTGGTTGTGTGGTACATGTGACAACTATCTCCCGTATCCTTCATATGTCTGGGCTATGGGGTAGAGTGGCAGTACGGAAGCCTTTTCTTATAAAGAAAAACATCCAAGCCCGGCTAAATTTTGCCAAAACACATCTGAAGTCTCCCAAAAGCATGTGGGAAAATGTGTTCTGGTCTGATGAAACCAAGGTTGAACTTTTAGGCCATAATTTCAAAAGATATATTTGCACATCACCAAAAGAACACCATACCCACAGTGAAACATGGTGGTGGCAGCATCATGCTTTGGGGCTATTTTTCTTTAGCTTGAACAGGGGCCTTAATTAAGGTAGAGGGAATTATGAACAGTTCCAAATACCAGTCAATATTGGCACAAAACCTTCAGGCTTCTGCTAGAAAGCTGAACATGAAGAGGAACTTCATCTTTCAGCATAACGATCCAAAGCACACATCCAAAATCAACAAAGGAATGACTTTGCCAGAAGAAGATTAATGTTTTGGAATGTCCCAGCCAGAGCCCAGACCTGAATCTGATTGATTATCTGTGGGGTGATCTGAAAAGGGCTGGGCACATGAGATGTCCTCGCAATTTGACAGATTTGGAGTGTTTTTGCAAAGAGTGGACAAATATTGGCAAGTCAAGATGTGCCATGCTGCTATTATAGACTCATACTCAAAAAGACTGAGTGCTGTAATAAAATCCAAAAGGTGCTTCAACAAGGTATTCGTTTTAAGGGTGTGCACACTTATGGAACCATATTTTATTTTATTTTATTTTTTAATTCCCTCCACCTAAAAGATTTCAGGTTGTTGGTCAACTGAGTTGTACAGTTTATAGGTCACATTAAGCCCAGGTTCACACTATAACGATCTCAGACATCGCATGTGATTGGCACCCACACTGCAGGTGCCAATCACATGTGATGTCTGTGCGATGCGAGTTCAGCCATACAGTTGTATGGCTGAACACGCATTGGATTCGCAGAAAAAAAGACGCAGGGACTTTTTTTCCCCCCGCACTAAAATTGGATCGCTTGGGTGTTCTTATGTGAATCCACAGTTTGCACTGGGGTGTCATTACCATTGTATTGACACCCACAGCGGTTAAAAGAGCAGTGTGAACTGCCTGTGGAAGAGATGCGATGCGGGAACTGGTGTGTGTGTATATATGTATATAAAATCTAGAAGGTCAAGTAAGGGTCAAAGGTCAGACAGTATATTTTGGGCAGGATTATTTTTTTAAAAGCATTTTTTAAATTGGCATTAGTGTCAGTGTATAGGTAGGATAAAATAATTAATAAAAACATTGTTTTTGGGCTGTACTAGGGGTACAAATAACATACACATGTGTGGCATCCCTGCAATAGCTTGAAACAGGAGAATTTATTTTGGGTTGTTTGGTAGGTTATGGTAGTAACAAAAAAATATACAGCTACATTTAAAAAAACAAAGCTGATTGGTTTCTATGGAGAGCTACACCAGATTTTGCACTCTGCTGAGAATAGAAAGGTAACGGCTGCGAATAAGGCTTTTTTTTATTATTGGAAACAGATGCAATGTTTGAATCTAAGTCTAGCTAGAGTTTAAAGGACAAGCTCGCCTTTAAAATAAATAATTAAAAAAAAAAATTGCAAGTAAAAACTTTTTTTTTTTTTTGAAGCCTGGAAAGTATTGCACCAGCAATCAGTAGAGCAATCCACATACCACCCCCATGCTTTACTATATAAATGGTGTTAATGTCCTTTTATGGGGGTGTTTCTCTCCAGAAGGAACTGGATCACTTGCCAGGATAGAAGAAAAATTAATGGGGCAAAATACCATCAAATTCTTGAGTAAAATCTGCTGCCCTCTGCAAGAATGTTGTCAATGGGAAGAAGTTTTACTTTCCAACATGACAATGACCCAAAGCAAACCGCAAAAATTACCACACAGTAGTTGGAGAAAAAGATGAACGTCCTTGTATGACCTAGGCAGAGCCCAGACTTAAACCCCCATTGAAAATCTGTGGAGTAACTTGAAGACTGCAGTCCCCATACAGTCACCATCAAATTTAATTGAAGTTGAGCAGTTCTGCAAAGAAGAGTGGGCGAATATTGCAATGTCTAGATGTGCAAAGTTAGAGACAGATCCCAACAGACAAAAGGATGTAAATAAAGCAAAAGATGGCCCAACAAAATACTGACATAAGGGGGTCATTCTTTTTCCAACTCAATGATTCTGGTTTTTTTTTGTTTGTTTTTACATTTTTTTTCAGCCCGAATGTGCCAGAACAGCGTTTCGGCACCTCTGGCAGCCCTCTCCTCTCCAGCCTGTCATTTGACACACAAGCCAGTAGAGGAAGTTTTCTGTACAGCTCACTGCCTCTACTGGCTTCTAGCCCTGGGCACCCAGGGCTTCTGCTGTCGAGTTCTCCGGGTCCTAGCACCGCAGCCTGTGTTGATTTAGAAGGCTGCTTCTGTTCCTGCCTCCTGCCGCTACTCACATTGTAGCACAGAGCTGTGGAGCCCTGAAAATCTGCACCTGCCTCAGCTACAGCTTTCTGATCAGCTGGGGGAAAAAAAACACACATGTCATATGAAGTGGTGGTGGTGGAAAAGGTGAGGGAGCTGTGAATTAATGAAAAAGGGTTCAGGAAGAGTGGACAGCTATGAAAGAGTGTATGTGGTGGGTGAAATTGTGCAGAGGGGAGAGCTGGGGTGAATTTGTGCAGAGTGGTGAACTGTGAAAGTGGGAGAGGGGGCATTTGTGCAGAGAGGAGAGCTGGGTAAGTGTGTGTGGGGGGGGGGGGGGGCGGTTGTGCAGAGAGGAGAGCTGGCAAAAGTGGGGAGGATTTGTGCAGAGAGGAGAGATGGGAAAGTGTGTGTGGGGGGATTTGTGCAAAGAGGAGAGCTGGGAATGTGTGGGGGGAGATTTGTGCAAAGAGGAGAGCTGGGAAAGTGGGGGGGGGGGATTTGTGCAGAGAGAATTGGGAAAGTGGGGATTTGTGCAGAGGAGAGCTGGGAAAATGGGGGGGGGGGGGGGATTTGTGCAAAGAGGAGAGCTGGGAAAGTGTGTAGGGGGGATTCATGCAGAGTACAGAGATGGGAAAGTGGGGGGTATTTGTGCAGAGGAGAGCAGGGAAAGGGGGGGGGGAATTTGTGCAGAGAGGAGAGCTGGGAAAATGGGGGGGGATTTGTGCAAAGAGGAGAACTGGGAAAGGGGGGGGATTTGTGCAGATAGAAGAGCCGGAAAAGGTGGGGGGGGGTCGTGCAGAGGAGAGATGGGAAAGTGGGGGGGATTTGAGCAGGGAAAGCTGGTGGGCATTTGTGCAAAGAGGAGAGCTGGAAGTGTGTGTGTGTGTGTGGGGGGGGGGGGGTGATATGTGCGGAGTTGAGAGATGAGAAAGGGGGGGTATTTGTGCAGAGAGAAGAGCTGAGAAAGGGGGGGAATATGTACCGAGAGGAGAGCTGTGAAGGGGGGGGGGGGGTTGTGCTGAGAGCAGAGCTTGCAAAGTGGAGGGGGGAATTGTGCTGAGAGGAGAGCTGGGAAAGAGGGGGTTGTGCAGAGAGGTGATCTGGGAAAGTGTGTGTGGGGTGGATTTGTGCAGAGGAAAGACCTGGATAATTGGGGTGGATTTGTGCGGAGAGCAGAGAAAGTGCATGGAAGGGTGGATTTGTGCAGAGGAGAGAGAAGGGAAAGTGGGTGGATTTGTGCAGAGGAGAGCAGGGAAAGTGGGGGGGGGGGATTTGTGCAGAGAGGAGAGCTGGGAAAGGTGGGGGGGATCGTGCAGAGGAGAGATGGTAAAGTTGGGGGTATTTGTGCAGAGAGTAGAGCTGGAAAAGTGTGCAGAGACGAGAGCTAAGAAAGGAAGGGATTTGTGCAGAGGGGAGAGCTGGGAAAGGGGGGAATGTGCAGAGAGGAGAGCTGGGAAAGGGGGGAATGTGCAGAGAGGAGAGCTGGGAAATGGGGGATTCGTGCTGAGAGGAGAGCTGGGAAGGGGGGTTCGTGCGGGGAGAGTGGAAGGGGACAATTGTGCTGAAAGGAGAGCTGGGAGGGGGGATGTCATTGTGCAGAGAGGAGATCTGGGAAAGTGAGGGCTGTGGGGGGTGGGTTGTGCAGAGGTGAGAGCTGTGGAGGGTGGGTTGTGCAGAGGTGAGCGCTGTGGAGGGTGGGTTGTGCGGAGGTGAGAGCTGTGGAGGGTGGGTTTTGCAGAGATGAGAGCTGTATGGGAAGCTGGGGGTGCAGAGGTGAAACATGGGGGGCAGAGCTGAGAGCTGTGGATTGGGATGAGCTTTAGATGGGGGGGGCAGAGATAATATGGATGGGGGTGCATGGGTGAGTTGTGGACTAGGGAGAGCTGGGAAAGTGTGTGGGGGCATATGTGCAGAGACGAGAGCTAAGAAAGAAAGGGATTTGTGCAGAGGGGAGAACTGAGAAAGGGGGGATTGTGCAGAGAGGAGTGCGGAGAAAGGGGGGATTGTGCAGAGAG
Source organism: Rana temporaria (assembly GCF_905171775.1). Taxonomy (NCBI): domain Eukaryota; kingdom Metazoa; phylum Chordata; class Amphibia; order Anura; family Ranidae; genus Rana; species Rana temporaria. Next base: position 585,623,083 of record NC_053489.1, read on the forward strand.
GAGTGCGGAGAAAGGGGGGATTGTGCAGAGGAGAGCTGAGAAAGGGGGGATTGTGCAGAGAGGAGAGCTGGGAAAGGGGGGGAATGTGCAGAGAGGAAAGCTGGGAAATGAGTGATTCGTGCTGAGAGGAGAGCTGGGAAGGGGAGTTCGTGCTGGGAGAGTGAAAGGGGACAATTGTGCTGAGAGGAGAGCTGGGAGGGGGGGATGTCATTGTGCAGAGAGGAGATCTGGGAAAGTGTGTGTGGGGTGGATTTGTGCTGGAGTTGGAGGGTTGCAGAGGTGAGATGTTGATGAAGGGGTGCTATGGTGAGCTATGGATGAGGGTTACAGAGGTTAGGCATGGATGGAGTCACAGTGGTAAGCAAAGAAATAAACAGAGTTGAGGATTTGATGCTTATTGGTTATTTTTTTTTGGGGGGGGTACTTGAGGTAAAATTTGCTGTGGGACATTAAAGTATACAGAGTTGGTAACCAAGAGTATGTAATGTATGAAATGCAGGGTCCAGTGGTGAGACGTTTGTAACACCTTGTACTTTACATACTCAGAACCACTATACTCTGTATGTTGTGCTGTATGTTGCATATTAAAGGCCTCTGGCTGGTACTCCTTAATGTTGTACTCCGTACAATGGGTTTTGTGTTGCATACTCCTGAGCCCTGCATTCTGTATGCTGGACTGCATATTACATACACTTTACTGCTGTTCTCTGTGTGCTGGAATCTGTTACATATTCCTGACCCCTGCACTCTGTACACAGGGCTATATGCTGCATATTCCTGAGAACAAGAGATGCTTCGTTAACACTTTTAATGATTTTTTTGATTTTTTTTCATTGTGTGACACACACTCCTCACAACTGCACAATACACACTCCTGAGACCTGTACTTTGCGTTACACATTCCAGAACCATGCACTTTGTGTGATACGCAGTTCTAAGCCTTAACTTATTGCAATTTATTTAGCGCTCCTGTACTTCTCTCCTCTAATGAAGTTGGGGGTGGGGTTTGGGTGTGGTTGGGGTTGGGGGTGGGGAGTCGGGCAGGGATGGTGAGTTCCTGCACCTATTTTTTGAGAAAAAAAAGCCCTGGTGTTATATCTTTCACTTTGATGTTCTAAGTTGCACTAGTAAATACAACTGGATAAACCAAAAACTGTGTCTGTCTTCATTTCAGGCTGCAAAGCAATACAATTTCATTATTTTAAAGGGGGGTATTCTTTTCTATACCCACTAGACATTACCTCACAAAAACACCAACAATCTCATGGGTGGCCCCACAATAGCCAAAAACATGCGAAATGTGCAGAAAAGGCACTCACTTCCAGGTGCATTTTGGGAGATTGATGTCAGGTTTTCTCATCTAAGCTGTACAACTCTTTCACATTACAGAAAAAAATTCCCCTAAAAGTCTGCATCCCCTAAATCACCCATGGTTATCTTTTTTGTGATGTTTCCACTACTGGAAGGCAGTCGGGTCCCTGGGCTGCATGTGACCAGGAACTGATCTTCATAATGTAAGATTTCTGTGTGCCATAGGTTACATTTTTGTTTATCATGTGGGAATACTCATATGACTCGTAATTGTATGTAGATGGATATGTGGGTCTAGTATATTTCAGGACAAGTTTTGTACTTAAAGGGCCTTTCAAATGTTTACTTATTTTATATGTATTTACTGTAGAGTGAAAGCATTTTTAATTTTCCATACAGGGGAGCACTGACAGCCTTAGGCCTGGGGGGCAAGTCCAGTCAAGTGGCCCATAAAGCGTGGAAAAGTGATGGATCGAGGAAAACAGTCTAAGATTTTTCATGATCACAAGAGTCCACACAGAGGCCCCCCTTACATCAGAGTCCGCACAAAGCCTCCCCTTACATCAGAGTCCGCACAGAGCCTCCCCTTACATCAGAGTCCGCGCAGACCCCATATACATCAGATCTGATGTAAGGGGTGTTCTGGGAAACTTGATTTAAGGGTGCATGCTGTGGACTATTGTGTAAAGAGGGTCTCTGCTCACCAAAGCCTGCCCCCCCTCCCCTTTAACAAAGTCCACAGAGCACCCCTTTTTATACACTGGGAGGCAGAAGAGACTAGAGAGGGTGAGCTTATCAGGATGGAGGCTGATTCACAGGCAGGCTGTCTGATGCTTTTTTGGGTTTAAACTTCCTGTCCAGTGCCCACACATGCCCGGGGAGTGTGAGCAGGGCAGATTTAGAAGGAGGAGGAGCATATGAGCTCTATCTCTCCTCGAGTCTGTGCAGAGAGAGAAGGGGATGTCAGTGCTGAGGCTGAGCTATGTGTGAGACGAGATATAGCTCAGCTCTGCAGGCATCTACCTCAGAGCTGACACAGGCATGGCTGCACAGTGGGAGGTGAGCAGCGGCCGTGACCTGTGTTAACAGAGCGCCAGCATTTGGTAGTGGTGGCGGGTGGTTGTGCATAGTGTCACCAGCCCGGGGGGAGATTACCACCCTGCCCCCCTTGCCAGCCCTCCCCTGTTTCCATAGCTATATTCTTTTCGGAAACTCCCATTTTCTGCTTGGTTCTGAGGCAGGAATTTTTCAGTAAAACCTGGGTAGACTCCGTATCATTCCCCTAAAATAGCGTGCAGTCCAGAATTCAGAGAATAGAGAGAAGGAAATATGGAAAGTAAAGGTAAGCTGTGGTTTACTTTCAGTGGTCCTTGTATATCAGGCAAGAAGGTGGCATAAACTGTTACCCTTACAGGAAACCTTTTCAAAGGAAATGATAAAAACTTCCTTTCCTTCTAAAAAAAAAAAAAAAAAAAATGTAAATAAAAATGTGAGCTGCCTGGCTGTTATACTGACCCAATAGTTTTGAGTCACAAATATCAAACAAGTGTACTGACCGGTAAATCTAACCTAATCTACTACATGATCATTCCAGGCTTGTAACTAAGGCTCCCTTTACACTTGTAGGACTCCAAAGTTGCGCCGACTTTAGAGTGCATCTTTGACATAACTTTGGATGAGTGCAACTTGAATATGACTTTGGCTTTGACTAGGGATAGTGGATAACTGTTGCACACAAGTTGCGTTGTATTAACATTCAGGTATGACTTTCATGCAACTTCTGAGGGTTATCATTGGAGTCTACGGCCCTCAAGCTGCATGAAAGTCAGACCAAAGTAGTGCATGAACTACTCTGAAGTTGCTACAACTTTAAAGGAGTTGTAAAGGAAAAAATAAAAATGTCACCTTAATGCAATCTATGCATTAAGGTGAAAAAACATCTGATGACGCCGCACCCCCCCCCCCCCCGAGCCCCCGTTTAACTTACCTGACCCCTCGAAAGTCCCGCACTCGGTCCCAAGATCCTCTTCGCCGCTCAGCCTGGCCGCTGATTGGCTAGAGCGGATGGATTGAGAGCAGCGCAGCCATTGGCTGGCGCTGCTGTCAATCACATCCAGTGACGCGCTGCGCCGAGGGGCGGGGCTGAGTGATACAGTGAGCGGCTGTGGCCGCTCAGTGTATCACGGGAGGGCGCCCGCAAGGACTCATCACCATGCAAGCTCTCTCGCATAAATGTAGTGAGTTCTTGTGGGGAGGACCAGAGACAGCTGCCGAGGGACCCCAGAAGACATGGATCGGGCCACTCTGTACAAAACGAACTGCACAGTGGAGGTAAGTATGACATGTTTGTTATTTTAAAGCAATTTTTTTTTTCCTTTTATTAACCCTTTAAGTTGCGCATATATGAATGAAAACATAGGGAATGGTTTGTCATGCAACTTTGTGTGAATAGAGCCTTAGGGCCAGATTCTCAGTCAGCGGCGTATCTTTGCCCAGGCGTAACGTATCCGATTTACGTTACGCTTCCACAACTTAGACGGGCAAGTGCTGTATTCTCAAAGCACTTGCTCCGTAAGTTGCGGCGGCGTAGCGTAAATCGGCCGGCGTAAGCCTGCCTAATTCAAATTTGGATCAGGGGGGCGTGTTTTATGTAAAACTACTGTTGCCCGACGTGATTGACGTTTTTGCGGAACGGCGCATGCGCCGTCCGTGGAATTTCCCTGTGTGCATTGCTCCAAAGTACGCCGCAAGGACGTCATTGGTTTCGATGTGAACGTGAATGACGTCCAGCCCCATTCACGGACGACTTACGCAAACGACGTAACTTTTTCAAATTTAGACGCGGGAACGACGGCCATACTTAACATTGGTACGCCACACTTATGCGTCAAATAGCAGGGGCAACTATACGCCAGGAAAAGCCTAACGTAAACGTTGTAACTTTACTGCGTCGGGCGCGCGTACGTTCGGGAATTTGCGTATCTAGCTAATTTGCATACTCGACGCGGAATTCGACGGAAGCGCCACCTAGCGGTAAAAAAAAATGCAGTTAAGATCCGACGGCGTAAGAGATTTACGCATGTCGGATCTAATGGATATCTATGCGTAACTGATTCTAAGAATCAGGCGCATAGATACGACGGGTCGGATTAGGACTTATGACGGCGTACATGGCGCTGCGCCGTCGTAAGTCCTTTCAGAATCTGGCCCTTAGTGTTGGCGCCAGAGACTGCTAGAAAATTAGTATTCTCTGGAGGTCAGCAAGGGAAGTGTGCATATTTCTCAGTACTACCGTATGTGTTATGTTATCTTCAGTTGGGTCAGAACAGAAATGGAGAGGCGAGTAATGAATCACAAGCATAGTGTAGTACACAGTTTTATATATAATAAACCAATATGGCTGCTCCAAAGTACATATATATTTACAAACTATACCGGGAAGAAAAAAAAACATTAACACTGATGAGATTTACATAGAAGTGAACCTGTGATCTCCTAAAAAGTGCTAATCAGGCATCAGACATTGAAAGAAACCTGTGGTGGTGCCCACGTGTGTACTATTGTATCTTTCCAAGCTACCTGGAAACCCAGAATCCAAGAATGGGCTAATATACAATTGTCAGACAGTGCATGTTTCTGCCTTTGCCCTATCCCTCACCCCTCTGTCCAGTCAGTCCTCTTTAAAGTCTATATAAAGCCAATTTATTTTTTCCCTATTGTTAATAGTGGTTTTAGCTTTCCCCTTCTCTATCGGGCAACCCAAACTTTTCGATGTTCACCCTCTTTAATTCTTGGCATTACTGCTTATCAAGATAATAAGGGAGAGAGTGAATCTCTGATGCCCCGTACACACGATCGGTTTTCCCGGCGGTAAAAAGTCCACCGGGAAAACCAAGGGGGAAACCGAGAACCTGCTCGGTAGCTTTTTTCCCCCTACACATGGCTGGTTTTCCTGGAAGGAAAACTGCCATGAGAGCTTTGGTCAGGAAACCCGGCTGTGTGTATTCCCCATAGAAAAACTGCCAGCTTAAAAACCACCGGCAATCCCGGCAGGAAAAAATAAATCATGTTCTAATTTTTCCCACCGGGATTCCCGGCAGTTTTCCTGTCGGGAAAACTGTGATGGAGCATACACACGGCCAGATTTCCCGACGGGAAAACTTGTTGTGTGTACGAGGTATTAACCTAGGTTCACATTACTGCTGCAGCATAATCATGCTTTTTTCAGCGAGTGTTGTATGTGTTTGTGTAGTGCTGATTGGATGCTGGTTTTCCAGCATGTCCCTTCTACAAAAGCTGTTCCTTAGACTGGCTTCTGGTGGCCCACTCCAGAGTTTACTACTTATGCAAAGAGGCTTGTGTCTTCACACCTATTACCAATAGACTTGAATGAGACCATACACCAGTCTCGGTTTCTGGCCCGATTCAATTTTTTTTTTGTGGCCAGGGCTGAAAAGAAGGTAGACACTGGAATGGGCCACAACTCAAGAAAAACATGTTTGGGGGGAGGGGGGGTGTAATGCCCTGTATACACGATCGGTTCATCCTATGAAAACGGACCGATGGATTTTTTCATCAGATATCCGATGAAGTGGACTTTCATCAGTCTTGCCTACACACCATCAGTTAAAAATCCGTTCGTGTCAGAACGCGGTGACATAAAACACTACGACGTGCTGAGAAAAATGAAGTTCAATGCTTCCGAGCATGCGTGGATTTTTAACCGATGGACTTGCCCACAGACGATCGTTTTTTTCTATCGGTTTTTTAACCATCAGATAATTTTAAAACCGGTTCTAAGTTTTTTCACTGATGGGGCGAAAAAAAAACGATGGGGCCCACACACAATCGGTTTGTCTGATGAAAACGGTCCATCGGACCGTTTTCATCAGACGAACCAATAGTGTGTATGCGACATTAGTTTAGCTCAGGAGGACTAGAGGAGTGTTGGTTTGTATGAGGCCTCGTACAGACGAGCGGACCTGTCCGATGAAAACGGTCCGCGGACCATTTTCATCGGACATGTCTGCTAGCAGATTTTGGGCTGATGGTTGTACACACCATCAAACCAAAATCCCCGCGGACAGAGTACGCGGTGCCGATGACGCGGCGACGTGCGCGAACCCAGAAGTTCAATGCTTCCACGCATGCGTCGAATCACTTTGACGTCATGCGCGGGTTCTCGGGCCAGCGGACATGTCCGATGAGTCATACTGACTATCGGACATGTCCGGCAGACATGTTTCTTAGCATGCTAAGAAACATTTGTCCGCTGTAAACCTGTCCGGTCGGCTGGAAAATTGTCCGGTCGGCCCTACACACGACCGAACTTGTCTGCTGAAACTGGTCCGACGGACCAGTTTCGGCGGACATGTACGGTCATGTGTACGAGGCCTAAGAGTAAACCTGTAGTGTACCTGGATTGGTGAACTTGTATTGACTCCATGCTTTCCTATCCTCCTGTGTTTGCCACAAATCTTAGATCTTCTCAATACCTCACCTGATGCAACACATTCTCCCACATGACATTTTTCAAATGATGCATTCATTGCATTATCTATATACTGTATGCGTGTCTTAGACTCCATTTACTTGATTGGTAAGAGCATTGATGGGCTGCTCTGTTGAAGTGGAATCTGCAGCTTGTATACTCAGATTGTGAAGATGAATCTGGAAAATTATGGGATAAAGGCTGCGAGGTCCCAGGTTGGGTAAGGTGAGGGTCTCAGAGGAGCAGATCCATACATGTCTTGCCCTGAAGAAAGCCAAGCCCTGATGTTCAGTTTAGCACTTACTGAACATACTTCTATATGCTGCTATTATGCATGTACATTTTATTGGGCTTTTAGTGTCATTTAGTGAACGTATTACTAGCAGTTTATTCATTTCTGGACACAATATGATTGAAATTAATAAAAGGTATAATATATCACAAATTGTCATTTTTCATTTGTGGGATGAAGTCCATCATCTAGTCTCCTTCATCTGACAGCATTGTCACACAATGTAGTTTAGTCCAAAACAACGGTAATTGTCGTCTTGCAGAAATGCCCCACAGCTCACCAGTCGTCCTTACTGCCGGAAATCAGGGCAGGTTTTGTTTGAGTTTCCATCTGCCTGGAGTGGGTAAGAGAAGTATTGTGTGGAGACCAGAAAAGCAGACGATGGATTCAGATGGATGGAGTGTGCAGAAGAGTATGGAGGAGGTGGTGAAGTTACAAGGCAGCCAGGGTCTGTCCGGGAAGAGGAGAGTCTGTGTACTGATCCTCCAGTAGATGTGGAGCTAGTGGCAGTGCTAGACTGTCTTGATGGAGTCCGTAAGCCAGTACCAGTGAGAATCATAGGAAGAGACTCTGGGGGGTAAGTCCGCAAGGTGAACCTCATTGGCTGCTGAGAGCTCTGTTTTGGTCTCAGGCATGTGCAGCAGTAGACGGCCACCAAGGAACCCACAATGATGAAGGCAATAAATATGGACCCAACGATGAGGAATGGAACATAAACTGGTTCTGCAAAGCAAAATGTAAAAAGGTTAGTAGGATTCCCATGTAAAATCTTCACAGGTCTACTAGATCTACTTAAGAACGGTTATCCCAAAATGCCAGCCCCAAACAATAAATGGCTAAAAAATCCCTTAACTTTGGTACACAAATGTTTTTATTCAACCACAAAAAAAAACCTTAATGCAAAAGCTAAGTGTGTGTACATGTCTTTTAAGTGGATGTAACCCCGATTCATGAAATTTGACCTAAGAACATATATCAGTAGAGTTTTATTATCTCTCTCTAAAGCCCTAAGTCCTGTGTCTTTATGCTGCTCCATTCTTCTGTTATCAGCATGATAACTTCTGACATGTTCTCCTAGACGGGACAGAAAATCTGCTGAAAATTTGTTTTGAGGGAGGTTGCTATAAATAGCAGAGAGCTTGCCTTCTCACAGCACAGCTCTGAAAGTTTCTTTGTTGTTCTTACAGTATGGAAGGAGAGGGGGGGGGGGGGTTGTGTGCCTTTCCTCAAATCAGCTGTTTCCCAGTGTAAGCCAAGACTACACTACTACTGCTGAATAAGGAATTGAAAATTCTAACCCAATGTGAGAATACTAAAGGATATAGCAAGCTGAAGACAGCAAATATACATGTAAAACTGTAGGGAGATTTGGTTCATCCCAGTGTATCATCTGAGGCTATTCCCCTCACAGGGTATATGTGAGGGTTTACATCCACTTAAAAAAAAGATTGCTGTCTTTCGGGGTCTGTTCACACATTTACTGGTGTTTCACACTGGAAGAATGATCGTCACTGCTAGGGAACATAGAAAACCATTGCTTTCTATGTGCCTCATTCGCACTGCAATGCAGACTGGAGGTGCAATGCAATAAGCTGCAATAAAATGCATGCAGGCTGTATTTTATTGTAGTGCACTGGGTGCCACCACATAGCAAAGCACTGCTGTGTGGTGACATGAATAAAGTGTATTTTTGTGTACTTCAAATAAAGTTGAGAAAAGAAAAGTAACCGTATGATGCACCGAAACACGCATCACTCTGCCCCCTCACCATTGCTTACTACAGCCAAAACAAACTGTTTGGTTTAGTGTGCAGGCAACGAGATTGGGCTCTTAAACTTTGACCTAAAAGCCAGCTTCGCTCATGTATATGGCTAGCGCTGTATTGATAATTGATAATGGCAGGAATTGAGGCGTCTATTTGATGTGGCATTTTTACCATTACCAATTTCACACCAACATATACCCATAAAAGTGACCCTGGGTGATAAACAGAGAAGAAATTCCCCTTCATAAGTTGTATATGTTTATCTGCAGTCTTCTCTTCTCTAAATCCGTTCAAAGTCCAAAATTTACAAAGCTTGTCTGAGATATCAGACAAAAGGGGGCTGGGAGCTGAAGTCAATCTGCAGAGCTCTGAGAGCTGATTGGAGGGAAGGGACATCCCCCTTTACACAGGAACAGAGCTGAGGCTCTCAATCAGCTGGTGCTCCCTCCCCATCACCATTTTTCTCTTGGTGTCAGAAAAACTTGTTAGAAGTGATTCATGCTGATGGCAGAGGAACAAAGTAGCAGACAGAAATTACACTTAGTGCTCTTAAAGGAAAAGTCCAGCCTGGGCTCGTTTGGCTGGGCTTCTGCTAAGGGTCACAAGAGAGGGATTCAATATGCACTCCTGTAAAGTCTGCTCTCTGCTGACGTCACAGGAATTCGTCCAGGCACCGTGTCATTCTGACAATGAAGTCTGGATCCGCCAGGTGCCTGGACTGACATGCGTCTCAGCCTCTCAGCGAGCCGCAGAGAGACTGAGACGGCAGCTCCTCGCCTCTCCACAGCTCCAGTGAGCGTGGAGGAGCAGAGCAGGAAAGCTGCTGATTGACAGTCAGCAGCTCTCCTCTCTGGGGATCTGTGAGAACCGAGCAGTGTTCGATGGCTCGGTTCTCAGGGCAGAGACGCCGGGGGACAGTTGTAGCATCGGTCCCACCTAGGTAAGTATAAAACGGAGGGGGGGGGGGAAACAAGTACACACTATAGAGGGATATGTTTTGTTCATATTTTGTTTTACAACCACTTTAAGGAACCTTTCCTAAAAGAAACATGGAGACTGCCCTTGCTAACTGTTCATTCTGAAAAAGCTAGGTACCTGTACCTTTGACTTTACCTACTGACTTTCCTGCCTCAATATTTTGAGTTGCTAACCCAGAATAAGTGTGTGGATAAACACTGGGGTAGATTCACGTACGGCGGCGCAGCGTTTCGTATTTACACTACGCCGCCGTAACATACAGGAGCAAGTGCTGTATTCACAAAGCACTTGCTCCGTAAGTCGCGGCGGCGTAGCGTAAAAGGGGCCGGCATAAGAGCACGTAATTCAAATGTGGAAGGGGGGGCGTGTTTTATTTAAATTTATGATGACCTTATCATGCGCCGTCCGTGTACATATCCCAGTGTGCATTGCTTCCAAGTACGGCGCAACGACGTATTGGTTTAGACGTGAACGTAAATTACGTCCAGCCCTATTCGCAAACGACTTACGCAAACGACGTAAATAATTCAAATTTCGAAGCGGGAACGACGTCCATACTTAACATTGGCTGCGCCTCCTAATAGCAGGAGCAGCCTTACGCAGAAAAAGCCTTTACACAAACGGCGTAAAAAACTACCGCCGGGCGCACGTACGTTTGTGAATCGGCGTATCTAGGAAACTAGCATATGCTACGCCGACAACAACGGAAGCGCCCCTAGCGGCCAAAGTTATATTCCACATGATTCTACGCCGCCGCAATCAAGTTACGTCGGTGGAGGAAGCCTATTTTTTCAGCGTAACTGCCTTTGAGAATCGGCGTAACGCTACGCGTACACCGCAAAAGGTATGTGAATCTACCCCACTGACTCCTCAAAATAAAATAAAAAATTGCTATGAGGTAGAATTTTTTTGCCAGAAGAGACATAACAAAAAAGCTTCTTCCCCTTTCCCTTAGCATTGTTTGCTATCGATCCATACTGAATGACAGGTGCTGCTTGCATGAATGCTGTCCATTAAGTGCTATAATGTGCAATAGCCCACCCAGCAGTTTAATTCCTCTTTAATATGTACTGACTGAAATATGTAGGCTTACATTTCTGAACCACTTTTAAAGCCTCTTGCACACTGCAGCTTGAAAAAGCTCAGTACAGCTTTTTTCTTTAACCACTTCAGCCCCGGAAGAATTGGCTGGTCAATGCCTGGGCCATTTTTTGCGATTCGGCACTGCGTTGCTTTAACTGACAATTGCACACTGTATCCAAACAAAATTGACGTCCTTTTTTTCCCACAAATAGAGATTTCTTTTGGTGGTATTTGATCATCTCTACTATTTTCATTTTTGCGCTAGAAATGAAAAAATAGTGACAATTTTGAAAAAAAACACAACATTTTGTACTTTTTGCTATAATAAATATCCCTATATATTTTTTTTTTTTAAAGCAATTTTTTTCTCAGTTTAGGCCGATATGTATTCTTCTACATATTTTTGGTAATAAAAATCACAATAAGTGTATATTGGTTTGCGCAAAATAGCGTACTAGTAATGGCGGAGATCTTTTATCGGGACTGCGACATTATGGCGGACATTTTTGACTCATTTTTGGGGCAATTGACATTTATACAGCAATCATGTCACGGACAGGGAAGGGGTTAACACTAGGGGACGATCAAGGGGTTAATTGTGTTCCCTAGTGTGTTTCTAACTGTAGGGGGGAGGGGACTGACTTAGAGGACATGACAGATCGTGGTTTCTAGCTATTAGGAACTCACGATCTGCCTTTCCTCACAGAACAGAACAGGGAGGTGTGTGTTTACACACACACAACCCTGTTCTACATCTTTTGCCCACGATCGCTTGCGGCTGGCGGTCATCGTGACCTCCGGTCACAAGCATCGGCAACCCCCGCCTACCGCTTAAAGGGACCGACGTACACCTACGGCGGTTTGCGGGATCGTGCCGACCTGCTGCCATATAACGACGGTGGCTGCTCGGCAAGCGGTTACTGAGCTAAAATACAGCCCATTAATTGTAATGTGAAATTTAAAATTACTGACCAAAAAGGCAAGTTTTTCCATTATTTTTTGTTTACGGAAGAATGCACGGCTCTTGTTTATGTGCCTATGTGCATTCTTCCGTAAACAAAAAATAATGGAAAAACTTGCTTTTTTGGTCAGTAATTTTTGTCCCTCCCTGTCCTCATCACACTGTGTCCCTCTGTCTGTCCCCAGCGTCCCCCTCTGTCCTTGTCACACTTCGTCCCTCTCTGTCCCCAGCATCCCTATCTGTCCTCATCACACTGAGTCCCTCTATGTCTGTCCCCAGTGTACCTCCCTGTCCCGGTGTGACCGCGCCCATGGACCCAATTCGCCCGCCGGTGTCCCGCGATCAGTCACAGGAGCTGAAGAACGGGGAGAGATGAGTGGCCTTCAGAAAAAAAACTCAAAACCCATCTTTTCTGAGGGCAAAAGTACAGTAGGGAAAGGATACTAAGCGCCCAGAGGCGATTCAGTTCACATGTGTTGCGCTATATAAGTTTCTCACTCACTCACTTCTCTGTGGCAGTGTCACTGATCGTCTGTTCCCGGTTATAGGGAACGATGATCAGTGGTGTCACACCTACAGCCACGCCCCCCCCCCCTACAGTAAGAATCCCTGTGAAAATGAAATGGTCCCAAAAATGTGTCAAAAGTGTTTGATGTGTCCGCCATAATGTCGCAGTCACGAAAAAAATCGCTGATCGCCGCCATTACTAGTAAAAAAAAATTATTACTAAAAATGCCATAAAACTATCTCCTATTTTGTAAACGCTATAGCTTTTGCGCAAACCAATCAATAAACACTTATTGCGATTTTTTTTTTACCAAAAATAAGTAGAAGAATACGTATCGGCCTAAACTGAGGAAAAAAATATGTTTTTATATATTTTTTGGGGATATTTATTATAGCAAAAAGTAAAAAATGATTTTTTTTTTTTCTAAATTGACGCTCTATTTTTGTTAAATAAAAACCGCAGAAGTGATCAAATACCACAAAAAGAAGGCTCTATTTGTGGGGAAAAAAAGGACGCCAATTTGGTTTGGAAGCCACATCGCACGACCACGCAATTGTCAGTTAAAGCGACGCAGTGCCGAATCGCAAAAAGGGGCAAGGTGCATAATGGTCCGGGTCTTAAGTCATTTGTTTTTTTTAAGATTTTTTTTTTATTAGTATTGGACATGCACCTATGTTGTATACTGTATATCCAGGCAAATTAATAGATAAGACAAGGTCTTTGCAATATAGCGTACACATCAGGGCTCAAGTCCTGCGGGAACGCGTGGGAACGGAGTCTCTGCACTTTTTTCACAGCAGGAACGCAGTTCCCTTTGCAGCCGAGAGCAGCCGAGCCGCCCAAGCCAATCCTTCACTAAGTGGCGATGCCCAGCTCGAGTCACTGTCAGGGGCAGGCGAACCTTAGTAATCCTTTATGTTACTGGCCGCTTCCTGTATATGGATTCATCGTGTAGTGTGCGGGTATTCCGTCACTTCCTCAATGCCGCAATGTCTCCTGGGAGCTTTTGTCATTGTTCCCAGGAGACATTGCAGAGGTCTGCCGCGAGTTATCGCGGATTTAGAAAGAACTTGCTTAAAGTGGAGTTCCACCCATAAATATAACATTACATCAGTAGTTTTAAAAAAATGTCATTAGTCCTTTAAGAATTTTTTTTTTTTTTTAGATGCCTTCAAAGTGTTGTTGCTAGGCAGAATAGTTAATCTTCCCTCTTCCTGCACCTAGGTGCTTAAGCTTCCTAACCTACACCGCACAGACTCCTGGGAATGTAGTGGGTGTAACTTTTCAGGAGTCTGTGCACTCCCCAGTCTCGAAGAATCATGTGACTTGGACAGTACAGGTGCTGAAACCTGATCTGAAACCTATTACACTGCTTGTGCAGGACTGAGCATGTGCGAGACCTGCAAGGCTGGAATCCAGGAAGTCATACAGTCTGGCTTCATGATGCCCACACTTAAGATGGCCCCAGTCAATTTCTATTTTATAAAGTGTCTAAATGCTCGAACAACCTAACAAAACTGACCTTAGTTTACAGACTAACTTTACTAGAATACATTAAGCTTGTGTATTACAGGGGTATTTATATTTAAAAAGTGAAATTGTGGCCGGAACTCCGCTTTAAAGTTCTTTCTAAATCCTGCGATAACTCGCGGCACCGAGGAAGTGACGGAATACCCGCACACTACCCGATGAATCCATATACAGGAGGCGGCCAGTGACATAAAGGATTACTAAGGTACAGTGGGTCAAAAAAAAACAAAAAAAACATGCGGTTTAGTAATTATGCATATGAGTGTATAATTTTCAATTTTTTTTGGTGGGGAAGTGGATCTTGGGTGGGAGTTCCCACACTTTTTTCACCAGGACTTGACCCCCGGTACACATATGGGATGTATTACATAGACAATTGGCAAGTGATCAAATTGCTGGAGACAACTGAGATGGGAGATCTAATTACAGACTGTTTGCAGGAATAAGTGCAAAATAATATAGCAAAGCCCAATTAGTAGTTAAAATGCAATTGATTAGTAATTAAAATTCAATTGGTTGAGAAACTATGAAGACCGAACGCAAGCGATTCTCATTCTTTTTAATTGTATGTGTGGGCATTATTTCACTGGTACTATGGCAAGAGTCCTACATTTCATATCTAATTTCAGGGATCATTGCAAATGAATTTATAACGAACCGTGCCAGGCAACTGGAGCTCTCTTTACGATCTGATCATTAAATTTAAGAGTCAACACGCTAAGCACTACAAATGGTGGTCCTGCCGAGAGGTTCTTTATTTCAGGTCATGAAATCAAGCGCCAAGCTCTACACTTACGGGGCTCCCAGTATTGACTATGTAGCCGTTCCCCATCACTGCTTACCACTTAGGAATTCCAGCCTGTGCATGGGACCCCATGGCAGCTTTATGACTGCTCTTTCATCACACCTTTAATGCTGAGACATTAAATGTGTTAAATTTTTGTATTTATGAATGTTAAATGTGAGTCTTACAAAGAATTTTATCTTTGATGGCCCTCAGGACTCTGCTTGCCCCACACCTAGGGTTAATACACGGGAATGCTGCAGAGGAGTCGCAGAACAGAGCGTTTGATTCTTGCGGGCCATTGAGACTTTGCAGCATGTTTTATACATGTGTTTCCCCCCCCTGCCTGTCTTGGAGTGTGTTGATGTTGGAACACGGTGCTGCCTCATTATTTATGGCGTGAAAGTGCTCGCTTCCTGCTCACAGGCTCAGGTAGCTTAGCAGCTCGCAGTGAGTACATGGGACATGTGAGTCAGGCAGCCGGCAAAATGTAGACCGCTGAGAGCACACATAACCTACCAGAACAGGGGCCTGCTCCACGCTACTGCTTACACAGCATATGTGGGGTACATCTCACATTTATACATCTGACATCTACTCAACGGGACTGCAAAGAAGCATATTATTCTTACTTAGAACAAAATATAAAACCGAAACCTCTGGGAGAATGTAATTTGCCATGAGTAATCTCAAAATCAGCCCCCTCCTGATTCACAAGTGTGGGAATCGGGGCTATCCTGGTAGAATACTTATCCAGAAAGGTGGACGTAATCAAACATTTAACCACTTCCTTACCGGGCCATAGAAATATGACGCCGACAGGAACCTTCCCTCCAGGTGGACGTAACATGACGTCCTTTCCTCCCGGCCGTCTAGGGGGCGTGCGCGCCCGCGGCTTCGCTCGTGACCCGGTGCGCGTGCCCAGCAGCCGCGATGTCCGCCGGGCACCCGCGATCACGGCAGGAGTGTGGATCTTAGGGTGACCAAGTGTCCCGGATTGCCTGGGACAGTCCCGCATTTTGCAGGTCTGTCCCGGGCACCTTCATTCCAGGACAATACAGTGTCCTGGAATAAAACTGACACAGCCACCCCCCAGAGCTGATCTGATGCCCCCCCAAAAAATCTGCCATATTGCCGCTTTACTTACTGACTGTACTTGTCCTGGCTGGGATGAGGCACAATCCCCACCCCCTGCTTGTGATTGGAGAAATCACAAATCCTGCCCCTGGTGTCTAATCACTGTAGGGACAGCTTTGGAACAAGGTAGAACGGGCCTTGGCTGGCCAGGAAAAGTACTGTCAGTGGCGATGCGGCAGCCTTTTTTGGGGGGGCTGTGATTCGTTACAGCACAAGGGGGGGGGGGTGTCCCTGAGTGTGTTTTTTTACAATACTTTACACTTCCTTCGTGAAATGGTAGGAGTACAGTGTACCCCATTACCATTTCACACAGGGGGGGGTCAGGATCTGGGGGTCCCCTTTGTTAAAGGGGTCTTCCAGATTCTGATAAACTTCCCGCCCGCATACCCCCACAACCACCGGGCAAGGGTTGTGGGGATGAGACCCTTGTCCCCATCAACATGGGGACATCCTCCCCATGTTGAGGGCATGTGGCCTGGTGCGGTCCAGGAGAGGGGGGGGCCGCACTCTGTCCCCCCCTCTTTTCTGCGGCCGGCCAGGTAAACGTGCTCGGATAACGGGTCTGGTTATGGATATTCAGGGGGAACCGCACGTCATTTTTGTTTTAAATTGACGGCGGGGTTCCCCTTAATATCCATACCAGACCTAAAGGGTCTGGTTATTGAATTTGCGGGGACCTCCGCGCATTTGTTTTTTCTAAAAGTCTGTGTCCCGTTTACTACAATGTGGTTCGGAGTTCAGGTTCGGGTTCCCGAACCCGAACTTTTTTTTTAAAGTTCGGGTTCGGACCCCCAACCCGAACATCCAGGTGTCCGCTCAACTCTACTGATGGAGCGTGCAAACGGTCGGATTTTCTGACAACAGCCTGTCATCACACAATTCCCGTCGGATAATCCAATGGTGTGTACGAGGCTTTGGTCTCACTGTGAAGAGGAATTATAATGTGCCCACCTCTTCTGCAGTGTACAAAAAATGTTATTTAAAAAAAAATGCCATAATTAGAGTAAATTTAGAGTATTTTTGCCATCCCTGCTCCTGGTAATATTAGGGAGGAGAAACCTAAAGAAAATCTTTAAAACCGCATTACACATGTGCTAGATTAATGCACATGCAGTTCATAATAGGATATGCGGCCCCGTATCTTTACAAGGATTTAATACTATTAAAAGTGAGTCAAGTTGTCAGTGGAGGACTATAGAAGAACTGTTTCAGTATCAGTTATTTAAGAGGGGCGATTATCTCACAATGGAGTGATTTAAGCCCTGTACACACGGGCCAGAATCTCGTCAGGAAAAAACGTTGTTTCTCCTGACGAGATTCTTAGCAAGAATCTCTTGCTGCCCAAGTTTACAGACACTCCATTCAAAAGAACCGCGGTTCTTTTGAATGGCAAGAATGCGGTGACGTCATCGCGTACAACGAACATGCGCTCGTCACATTCGATGCCGTCACCGCCATCTTGCTGCACCCTACCTATGCCTAGGAAGCTACCGCGCATGCGTTGAAGTCATTTCGAGCATGTGCAGGTTTCCACGGCGACAGGTAAGTATACGCATGTGACGGTATCGGTATGATATCCCCGTCAACGTTCCCTTCTTCCCATAACGAAAATCACCCCAATAGTCCACGAGGAGGGATATCCCTGGAATCGCCCAGAAAGCCACACATGCCAAGCTTACTGCTGGAACCAAGACACTTTATTGACACAAAAACTCAGCTTATATGTGGTTACAGCCTGTTAGGAACGCCCCCCTCACACAGTGGGGTTTCCCATACAGATTATAGGAGACAAGTCGGAGCCGACCATGCAGACACGTTTCTTTAGATAAAGACATCAGGGGAGTTAATTAATACACTGAAGCAATCAGAATAATTAACATACTACTTCTCTAATCATTTAGCCTGATGATACAATACACATCTTTTAAGGGTAAACACAGATCTTCTTTACACAACACAATAGATCAATTAACCTTTAGAATAGTGAGGGGACATTAGCACGTCAATAACCGGTCAGAGGAATGAATCACACATGAAATTCCTTTCTACCTCTACCCATGGCTAGCAGGGAGCAGTATACTGAGACATATAGGCAAATGTATCACAATGGCCCCCCTTTTGCTCCCTGCTCCGGCAAATCCGGTTGGACCTTCCCTGGTCCAGTAGGGTTGACGGGTTCAGAGCTTTTAGTCCGAGGTTAACTCCGTTTGGCATGACTGACCTCCCTTGGCAACTGCTTCAGACTCAGGTATGTCACCGGGTCGTCAGATCACACGCCGGTCAGTCCCCAAGTCTTTGTGCGATCTGCAAAGTCACCAGAAGTCAGTGTGAAGACAGCGAATGGGTCTGTGCGCCGCCGTCTAGGTGTCCCGCTATGGGAGGGGGCAGGTTATGGCTCTGAAGTGACAATCACAGGAGATTCATAAAAAGAAAAAGTTATATTTGTTGAAATGCTGTAGCACTGGTGCTCAGAGTCCGGGGGGGAGGGGACTCAGAGCCCCATAAGTTCAGCCACCCCCTGCTCCCTCCGCAGCCGCCGGTTCTCCTCTTGGAGCTTCTCCAGCTCCATCTCCAGTTCATGGAGCCTGGGGGGGTCAGCCTGCTGTGACCTCAGGTGGTTGTTCTCCTCCTCCATGCGGCTTATGCACTCCTCCAGCTCTATGTACTCACGGATCAGCTCCTGCTTGCTCATGTCCTGCAGGCTCTCCACGTGGTCCTTCATCATCAGGAACTGGGTGGTGGTGTAAGGGGCCACCGGTGGGCCCTTGGCGAACATCTCGGCCCGCATCTGGGACGCCCGCTGCGACTCCCTCTCCTCCAGTCGCTTCTTCTCCTCCCAGGTCAGCTTGTTATACGGCTTCCAGGACCTCTTCTTCTTGAAGGGTGGCCGGCGGTGCCTCTTTCTGCCCAGCTCCCTCCAGGGCCCCTCCGGCTCAGGGCTGGAGCCCATGACCAGCTGACAATGGTGTTCCCTGTTGTCCGTAATAGCAGATTGTACCATGAGGGCTTCGTAAGGGGTGCCCAATGGTTCTTCCCGACCCCGCTCCTGGGGATCCCAAGCCGCGTCTACACAATGGGCTGCTGCTGGTGGGCGGTACCCAGGTTGAGACCAATTTGACCTGGTGTTGTCATTCATGGGGCAATTCTGCTTGAAGTGACCCAGCTGTTTGCACCGGAAGCAGCGTTGTTCGTTGCCCTCCTGGCGTGGATAGCGAGGGCTAGATGTCACCGGTCTGTTAGGAGGTTGGTATCTAGCGGCTGGTGGGTGTGAGGGCACCGTTTGTGGTGGAGGTTGTTCCTGTGGTGTGATCTGGTTCGTCTTGCGAGTATCCGCATATTCATCCGCCAACTTAGCGGCCTCTGGTAGAGTCATGGGCCTGCGATCTCTCACCCAATCTTTGACATCCGTCTGGATGTGATTGTAAAATTGCTCCAGGAGCATTAGTTGCAAAATGTCCTCTGCGGTGGTGGCCTGGCTGCTGTTAGCCCAGTTAGAGGCCGACCGGGACAACTGGCATGCCCATTCCGCATAAGAGTCTTTCGTGGTTTTGCGTGAGTCCCTGAACTTCTGTCGGTGGGACTCTGGGGTTACTGCATAACGAGCCAGGAGCACTTCTTTAACCCGGGCGTAGCTATGGATATCCTGATCTGGCACGGTCCGGAAAGCATCAGAAGCTTTGCCTGACAGTTTGCCTGACAATATTGCGACCCACTCTCTTCTAGCTATTCGGTGCAGGTTACATTGTCGCTCAAAATCCGCCAGGAAGTTATCAATCTCACAGTCCTTTTCATCAAAAGCTTTAAAAGCGCTAAACGGAATCTTCCTTGCGTCTGCTGTGCTGTACTCACTGTTTGGAGAAGGTGCGGCTGCTTGTTGGACTGCTGCCAGTTTTAACTGTAGTTCTGCGTTTACTAACAGGTCCATCACTTTCAGCACCACATCCGGCGTTGGGTTCGGGCCGAACCACGCTAGATTCTCTCTCATTAGCTTGTTGGCTGGCGATTCCTCCTCCTGAATCACTGGTGTCTCCATCTCTTGTACTGCTGGCGTTGCTGCAATCCCGTCCTCCTGGTCTAGCTCCATTGATTCTGCTATGATGACCCGCTTGGTTTTGTTGCTAGCAATCCTTCCACGAACTTCCAGTAGTTCTTCCAGTGTCTGCTTGGAATCCGGGTGTAAAGGAGAGTAGAAGGGAAAATCCCGCTGCTGCCAACCAATTTGTGACGGTATCGGTATGATATCCCCGTCAACGTTCCCTTCTTCCCATAACGAAAATCACCCCAATAGTCCACGAGGAGGGATATCCCTGGAATCGCCCAGAAAGCCACACATGCCAAGCTTACTGCTGGAACCAAGACACTTTATTGACACAAAAACTCAGCTTATATGTGGTTACAGCCTGTTAGGAACGCCCCCCTCACACAGTGGGGTTTCCCATACAGATTATAGGAGACAAGTCGGAGCCGACCATGCAGACACGTTTCTTTAGATAAAGACATCAGGGGAGTTAATTAATACACTGAAGCAATCAGAATAATTAACATACTACTTCTCTAATCATTTAGCCTGATGATACAATACACATCTTTTAAGGGTAAACACAGATCTTCTTTACACAACACAATAGATCAATTAACCTTTAGAATAGTGAGGGGACATTAGCACGTCAATAACCGGTCAGAGGAATGAATCACACATGAAATTCCTTTCTACCTCTACCCATGGCTAGCAGGGAGCAGTATACTGAGACATATAGGCAAATGTATCACAACGCACTCTTGGGTTTCTCGGCAGGAACACAATAGAGAGCAGGTTCTCTATTTTTCTCGTCGAGATTTTAGGCAGTTTTCTTGAGAAACCTGAAAGCCTCGTACACATGCACGGTATACTCGGCAAGAAAGCTCTGCCAGCAGTTTTCTTGCTGGTTCTTGCCGAGGAAACCGAGTGTGTGTACGAGGCTTTCCTCTTACTTCCTGTGGGAGGTACCAACGAAAACATTTTTTTTTAGCTTTAGATATTTTCAATACAATAAAATCTATAGAGAATACAAACATTTGGTCCTGTTCTCCAATGACAATGATTCTACTTCTTTAGAACTATTTCCCCGTCTGTAAAGCATTTCCAAGGAAAAAAGTATACATTTTTTTTTTTTTAGCGCTACATATGGCAACTTGTGTTGGGAGTAGGGTTGTCCCGATACCGATACTAGTATCGGTATTCGTTCCGAGTATTTGCGGGAGTACTTGTACTCCCGCAAATGCCCCCGATGCCTCATCTGATACTCGCCCATCCCCCCCCCCGCCGTGTTATGCCTGAAGGGTTCCACATGTACTGGCACTTTAAGGCTGGCTCCACCCAGCAGTGATGACAAGGGTCAAGGGGCATAGTAGCCATCTTAGAGAGAGCACATGTAGGAGGCAGATAACCTGTACTGTCCTGAGATGCATGTTGCAGTGTACAGCCTGTACTGAAATAAACATCCATTGTTCCAGACCAGAGTCTTGTGTCCCTCACAACACAGAGGTTATAACACGCCGCCGCTACGCCGCATCCCCGATGCCGCCGCCGCTTGGTTAATACGGGCGGGGAACATTACAGCTTTCATTTGAATAGCTGTAGTGTTTCCCGCCGCGCCGCGTATAGACACTCCCCCTTGCTCGGGTGAACTGTCCAATCCCGAGCAAGGGGGAGTGTCTATACACAGCGCGGCGCGAAACACTACAGCTAAAGGGAGCTGCGGTGGCTCAACGCGATTGGCACTGCGCTGACATTCACCTCTGCAGCGAGGGGTTCGGATCCCGCTCTCGGCTACATGTGAATTGAGTTTGGTGGTCTCAGCCCGGCTCCCGGTGGGTGTGCTATGTGAGGTAAGCCTGCGCTAAGTACGCCCACCCCCCTCCCACAAAAACCACCACACCTACACATGCACTCGAAATTGGGTTAACACACACGCACTTTGACCATGCGGTCTCTAAAAGAGAGGCGAAGGACTAACGGGGCTGGTTGAGCGGGCTAATCCTCTCACTCCCTTATAGGGAGTCCCTCTGCCCCGTTGGGCTTCAAAGCGGAGCAGGTAGGGCGGGCTGTGTGGGAGGACCCCCTCACACACCCGCCATTGCCACCCGGGGCATGGAGAAAGGTGGCAGATTGCCTCTGGGGGAGGCCTGCCTACTCCCAACTCCTGCAGTCCGGCTCCTCTCTCGAGTACACGCACAAAATACACTTTAAAAAAAAAAAAAAAAGAAACACTACAGCTATTCAAATGAAAGCTGTAATGTTCCCCGCCCGTATTAACCAAGCGGCGGCGCGGCAGCATGTAGGTAAGGGGGACATGGCTGCATATATGGGGGGGACATGGCTGGATATGGGGGGGACATGGCTGGATATGGGGGGGACATGGCTGGATATGGGGGGGGACATGGCTGCATATGGGGGGACATGGCTGCATATGGGGGGACATGGCTGCATATGGGGGGACATGGCTGGATATGGGGGGGACATGGCTGGATATGGGGGGGACATGGCTGCATATGGGGGGACATGGCTGCATATGGGGGGACATGGCTGGATATGGGGGGACATGGCTGCATATGGGGGGGACATGGCTGCATATGGGGGGACATGGCTGCATATGGGGGGACATGGCTGCATATATGGGGGGTACATGGCTGCATATATGGGGGGTACATGGCTGCATATATGGGGGGGGACATGGCTGCATCTGTGGGGGGACATGGCTGCATTTGGGGACACATTTTAAAAAAAAGTATCGGTATTCGGTATCGGCGAGTACTTGGAAAAAAAGTATCGGTACTTGTACTCGGTCCTAAAAAAGTGGTATCGGGACAACCCTAGTTGGGAGGCCATAAAAGTTGAGTAGACTGACCTTTTTCTACCAGGGTGCTGTGGTACCCTGGTGTGCCTTTTGTGTTCTTCAGGGGTGCCTTTGCAAATGCCTAGAAAATGTCTCAAATTGGCCAGCAAGTCAGCCTGTTTGTTACTCGAAGCCACAGGTTTTATTGTGCAGCTTTATAATTTTGGGCACCATGTGGACCACTGGCATCCTAACAACGACTTCATATGATAAGGATGGACAAAGGGAACCTGTACAGCTTCCTTGTTTGCCCCTCTCCTGC
Organism: Rana temporaria; assembly: GCF_905171775.1. Taxonomy (NCBI): domain Eukaryota; kingdom Metazoa; phylum Chordata; class Amphibia; order Anura; family Ranidae; genus Rana; species Rana temporaria. The sequence goes on from NC_053489.1 coordinate 585,646,060, forward strand.
CCCTCTTTGTCAGCACTGGTGTCATGTTGGCAAAGAGAAGGAGAGAAAGTGAGGCAGACGATAAATTCTAGAATACTAGCCAGTACCAGTGTGTAAAGGCAGAGGAATAAATCTTCTCTAATGTTGGGTGGCCCCGGTGTGCAGATGCTGCAATATTTAAAACTATTAGTTTAGTTTTTTTTCCATTTTAGAATGATTGGAAGGTCTGTCGTTAGGGAGAAGAGTGAGAGGCCCACATCCCTAATTTAGTATTCCAAAATAGAAAAAAAAAGATGAATGGGACTTTTTAGGGCATCAATCACTACCGTATTTACCGGCGTATAACACGCACCCTAACTTTAAGAGGGAGGTTTCAGGAAAAAACTTTCCACAGCCCCCTGTGTATAACACACAGGCACAGTTTCCCCTCTATTTTCAGGGTAAAAAAGTGAGTGTTATACGCCAATAAATACAGTATATAAAAGAGTACATTTTATTATACAAAATTAAAAATATATTCAATAACACAATACAATAAAAAAATGAGATGCAGTTGACATGACAAATAACCATCTGATCAACACATTGGTTTGATGAAGATCGTATTAGCCCAACACGTTTCGAATTTACACAAATGTAAACCTTTTCTTCTTCAAGGGAAATTAAAGGGGTTGTAAAGGTTTGTTTTTTATTTTCTAAATAGATTCCTTTAAGCTAGTGCATTGTTGGTCCACTTACCTTTTCCTTAAATTTCCCTTCTAAATGTGTTTTTCTTTGTCTGAATTTCTCACTTCCTGTTTCTCCTCAGTAAGCTTGTCCCCATCATCCGAGCCGTTCTGGCTGGGGGTTAGTCAGCCAGAACAGCTTACTGAGGAGAAACAGGAAGTGAGAATTTCAGACAAAGAAAACAAAGAAATAAAAAATTTAGAAGGGAAATCGAAGGAAAAGGTACCATATTTATTGGCGTATACAGCGCACTTTTTTGCCCTGAAAATCAGGGCAAAATCGTGGGAGCGCGGTATACGCCGATACCCGCTTTCCCGCACCGAGTTTTGAATACTGCGCCGACATATACCGAGCGCAGTACACTCGGGTATAGTCGGGCAGTCTCGGCTCCTTCCGCGCTCACGTCCTGGACGTACAGGACGTCAGCGCGAGAGTTGCCGAGCATTGCCGACAATACACGAGTGTACTGCGCTCTGTATATGTCGGCCCAGTATTCAAACTCTGCGCGGGAAACGAGCGGGGAGGACGCCGCAGAAGGAAGCCGGACCCGACGAAGAGGACACCCGAAGCCGCAGACGGACGCCGGACCCGACGAGGCCGCTGATGGACGCCGCGCAAGACACCAAAACTGTAAGTACAAAAAAAACTTTTTTTTCCCCACAGGATTCGTGGCAACTTTAGGGGTGCGCGGTATATGCGGGAGCGCGCTATACCGCGATAAATACGGGAAGTGAATCTACAATGCACTAGCTTAAGCACTTAACAACCGAGGACGTCATATGACTTCCTCAACTTTGTGCGGTGATATCTGAATAATGCCTGCAGCTACAGGCATCATTCAGATATCACCGTCTTCAGCCGCCGATTCTCTGCACGATAAGAACAATCAACGCGCCCGGTCACGCCTATGGAGATTTTTAAGTTCCCGAAGTTTGGCGTCATTCCATAAGTGTGCGCAATTTTAAAGCGTGACATGTTAGGTATCTATTTACTCGGCGTAACATCATCTTTCACATTATAAGATGTGGGGTCTGCGCAAATACCGTGCAAGAAAAAAAGTTGCAATGACCGCCATTTTATTCCCTAGGGTATCTGCTAAAAAATATTTAATGTTTGGGGGTTCTGATTAATTTTCTAAAATTGTGATTTTTACATAAAGGAGAGAAGTGCCAAAATAGGCAATTATTAGGAAATAAAAAACGAACCTTTACAACCCCTTTAAATATCAAAATATAGTTATCAGTTAAGGTGAAAGGGATTGCATATAGAACCGCATCATTAATATTTAAAAGAGGAAAGCTTATCATTTGCTGCTATGATTCCCAGGAGGCAAGACGAACCAGGGAGGACCCCGCAAGAGTACCCACTCCCCCAGCTACTGAGGGGTAGATCATTGTGCCTATTGTTTAACCACTTGAGACCCGCGCTATTGACAAAATACATCAACAGCGCGGCTCTCAGGTGCCAACTGGACGTCTTTGGACGTCATTTCAAGTGCAGTACCCGCGCGCGCCCCTGGGGGGCGTGCAGCTGGTAAACACTGTCCCAGCGCATCGCTGAGAAGCCGATGCGTGTACCTGGCGGCCACGATGTCTGCCGGGTACACGCGATCGGCGGTAAGATAGCGGGGGTGTGGAGCTCTGTGTGTAAACACAGAGCTCCACGTGCTGTCAGAGGAGAGGAGACCGATCTGTGTCTTTTGTACATAGGGACACAGCATCGGTCACCTCCCCCAGTCACCCCCCTCCCCCCACACAGTTAGAACACACCCAGGTTACATATTTAACCCCTTCCTCACCCCCTAGTGTTAACCCCTTCACTGCCAGTCACATTTATACAGTAATTAATGCATTTTTATAGCACTGATCGCTGTATAAATGTGAATGGTCCCAAATTTGTGTCAAAAGTGTCCGATACGTCCGCCGCAATATCGCAGTCCCAATAAAAATCGCAGATTTGCGGCACTGATGGGCACTGATAGACGGCACGGATAGGCGGCATGGATGGGCTTGGATAGGTGGCACGGATGGGCACGGATAGGTGGCACAGATGGGCACAGGCGGCACGCATAGGTGGCATGGATAGGCGGCACAGATGGGCACAGATAGGAGGCACAGATGGGCACGGATAGGCGTCATGGATGGGCACTGATAGGCGTCATGGATGGGCACTGATGGGCATAGATGGGTACTATCGTATGTGTTGTACTAATGGATGCCAATCAGTGCCAAACAATGCCTCCCAATCAGTGATGCCCATTGTGGGCACTGATTGGCATCCATTGCGGCACTGATTGGCATCCATTTTTTGTGTCATTGTCATCCCTGGTGGTCTACGGTGGCATACCTTTTTTTTGCATCCCTGGTGGTCTAGTGGGCATCCCTGGTGGTCCAGTGGGTATCCCTGGTGGTCCAGTGGGCATCCTCGGGGGGGCTGTGCTGATAATCGATCACAGGAGCAGCCGATCGGCTGACAGACGCGAGTGAGGAAAAGCCGATTACCGGCTTTTCCTGTTTACATCGTGATCAGCCGTGATTGGACACGGCTGATCACGTGCTAAAGAGTCTTCGTGAGAGACTCTTTACCTTGATCAGTGTTGCGGGGTGTCAGACTGACACCCTGCAACAACGATTGCCGCGATGCGCACCCCCGGGGGCGCGCAGCGGCTCAATATCCTGAGGACGTCATATGACGTCCAGTTAGGATTCTACAACCACTTTGCCGACGTCAATTTGTCATTGGCGGGCGGCAAGTGGTTAAGTACCATTATGCGGCCAACTAGTGTATACAGTGAAACCTTGGATTGCGATTAATGTGGTTAAAGAGCGTTTTGCACTACGAGCACTGTTTTAAAGAAAATCTTGACCTGGTTTGTGAGTGTTGTCTTGTGAAAAGAGCAGGATTCAAGCCACAGTGGTGAGCAGTACCGCATTTGGTCTGAGGTGGGGGTGCTGGAGCCGAGTAGAGCCGATCAGCGCGGTTCTGAGCCGTTCAGAAATACTAGGAAAAACTCAAAAATACTCCCGAGCCTTTCCGAGTGCAGCCTAGCTGTTCCCAAGCCTTTCCGAGTATTTACAAGGCTCTCCAACACACCCCCACCTCTGGCCACATGCAGTATTGCATGCCATAAAAGTCAATGCAGAGAAAAATTATTTTAGTTTCCATTGACTTCTATGGTGAAACTCGCTTTGATATGCGAGTGCTTTGTATTACGAGCATACTCCTGGAATGGAATATGCTCGTAATCCAAGGTTCCACTTGTAGTTTAAAGTCAGATCACTAAAACTCAACTCAACATATTAATGGTCAAGAAAGACCTGATCATTATTATTTTGACTAAATGCCTTACCTTCTCTCTCTGACCATAAACCTTCACACCCCAACCCCTCTTCCCAAGTTATTACAAAACACTGAACAATATGGGGACAGGTGGCTTTAAAAATAATAGGCAACCACTGAGACAAGCCAGAGAGTCCTTGGCCCAGATTCTGAAAGGGTTTACGACGACGCAACGCCATGTGTGCCGTCGTAAGTCCTAATCTGGGCCGTCGTATCTATGCGACTGATTCTTAGAATCAGTTACGCATAGATAACCATTAGATCCGACAGGTGTAAGGCTCAGGGCCGTCTTTACCGCAGGGCAAATGGGACAGGTGCCCTGGGCCCTGTCACTGTTGGGGGCCCAAAGCAACCCCCTTAAAAAAAAAAAAAAAAAATTTTTTTTTTTTTTATTTTTTTTTTAGGGGTCCGGAGGCCCCCGGGGGCCCGGAGCCCCCCAGGGCCCCAGATGGCAACCCCCCAATTTTTTATTTATTTTTAAATAAAAAAAAATTTTTTAATAGATTTTTAATATATATTTTAATATATTTTTATTTTTTATTAAAGGGACAATTTTTAGGGGTCCCCAGGGGCCCGGAGGCCCCCAGGGCCCCAAATGGCAACGCCCCTTTTTTTATTTATTTTTAAATAAAAAAAATATATTTTTTTTAATATATTTTTATTTTATTTTTTATTAAAGGGCCATTTTTTTTAGAGGTCTGGGGGTCCCCAGGGGCCCGTAGTTCCCCAGGGCCCCGGATGACAACCCCCCTTTTTTTTATAAAAAAAAATCTTTTTTATATATTTCTTTATTTCAGATATAATATATATATATATATATATATATTATATAATATAAATGTTATTATTATTATTAAAGGACCTAGTGGTCCCCAGGGCCCCCGGATGGCAACCCCCCCTTTTTTTTATAAAAAACATTTTATTTCTTTTATATATATATATATATATATATTTTTTTTTTTTATTAAAGGGCTCAGAGGTCCCCAGGGCCCCATGTGGCAAACACCCTTTATTTTTTTTATAAATGTTTATTTTTTTATTTTTGTTTATATTTTTTTTTTATTGAAGGGCCTAGAGGTCCCCAGGGCCCTGGATGGCAACCCCCCTTTTTTTTTTTTTTTTTTTTTATAAATGTTTCTTTTTTATATATTTTTTTATTATTTTTTATTAAAGGGCCCAGAGGTCCCGGATGGCAACCCCCTTTTTTTGTAATTTATTTTTATTAAAAAAAAATTATTAAAGGGCCCAGAGGTCCCCATGGCCCCAGATTGCAACCCCCTTTTAAAATATATTTTTTATATATATTTTTTATTTCTTTTTTTCTTTTTATTAAAGGGCCCAGAGGATGGCTACACCCCTTTTTTTATATATATTTTTGTTTATTTCTTTTTTTGTAAAGGGCCCCCGCTTCTAAATTCGCGGCAGCCCCCCCCCCCCTACTTCTCAATTTCAGGCGGCAGCACCCCCCCATCCCGGTTCTCTGCTCCAGGGGGCCCATGCCTGAAGATGTGTAAGTGGCCCCATAATTCCTGATGGCGGCCCTGCCGCCCGTTAAGCCCCTGTGCTGCCCACAAATCAGGCTGAAAATCATCAGCGGCACGCAGCCAGTGACAGTACTGCTTACCTTCCCAGTGTTTTAAAATGTACAGCACCCCTGGCTTCCCTTTAGATGTGCACTTCTCCCTGCCTGCCACTGGGTGCTGCTTGTATATAAAACTGAATTAGAATGTGATTTTATAACATCCCCAGTTTGCTCTTCCCGAGGCTGACTTCTTCATGTCCTGCTCCTCAAGGTATGTCACTGTTTGCTAATCTATATTGTAAATAGAAGTTTTCTGTAGAGTGTGCCCAAAGTCTTTATAATATTTGATGATTCACTGCAGGTCTGGTCAGTGTTTTAAAAAGTTCCTCTATTTTACACATGGCATGGCATGGGGTCACAGCACCGTCTGTCCATTCTGCTTTAGCACCATGGGACCCCATGCCATGCCATGTGTAAAATAGAGGAACTCTTTAAATCACAGACCAGACCTGCAGTCCAGGCTGAGTAAGGCCTCAGAGCACATGGCATTACTGTCTGTATTTAACTGCTTGATGGGCTTATTTTGGGCCTGGCTGGTTCACATGTATGTGTTTTGGCGGCCCACATTTGCGCAGGCATAGCAGCCCATTCATTTGAATGGGCCGCCATGCCTGCGTTTCCTGCAAAGAAAAGCGCATGCCTCATGTAATAGGCACGCCTATGCCCATCAAGCACTGAAATACAGCACTGTCTGTCCATTCTGCTGTCTGCTGTGACTTATGTGCAGTTCCCGCACTGTCAAACTTGCTGCATTTTTAGACGTTTAGGTCACGCTTTTAAAAAAACATTGTGTTTGTGTGTGCAAGAACTGCAGGTAAGTAGCATGGTGCAAAAGCAGAATGGATTTCAAGGCAACTGTATTTTTAAAATGCTGAATGCACCTTTTTTCTGCAGGAAACAAAGGCATGGCAGCCCATTCAAATCAATGGGCTGCTGTACCTGCACAAATGAGGACCGCCAAAACATACATGTGAACCAGCCAGGCCCAAAATAAGCTGGAGGGGGGCCCAAAAAAAATGTTTGCCCTGGGCCCAAACCATATTAAAGACGGCCCTGGTAAGGCTCTTACGCTGTCGGATCTTAAATGCAATTTTTTTTCCGCCGCTAGGTGTCGCCTCCGTCGTTTTCCTGATTGAGTATGCAAATTAGCAAAATACGCGAATTCCCGAACGTACGCGCGGTCGACGCAGTGAAGATACAACGTTTACGTTAGATTTGCGGCGAGTAAAGTTGCCCCTGGTATATGAGGGGCAACCAATGTTAAGTATGGCCGTCGTTCCCGCGTCGAAATTTAAAACTTTACGTTGTTTGCGTAAGTCGTCCGTGAATGGTCCATTTACGTTCACGTCGAAACCAATGACGTCCTTGAGACGTCATTTAGCGCAATGCACGTCGGGAAATTTTAGGGACGGCGCATGCGCAGTACGATCGGCGTTGGAGGATTTGCCCTACGCCGTCGCAACTTTACAGGCAAGTTCTTTGTGAATAAAGCACTTGCCCGTAAAACTTGCGGCGGCGTAACGTAAATGAGATACGTTACGCCCGCGGAGATTTACGCCGAGATACGAGAATCTGGGCCCTTGTCTACTATTCCCGGTGTCATGCTGCTGCCAGCTCCACTCTATGAAAAGACTTCTGTTGATATCATAAAGCTGCCAACAAACTGTTTGCACATTTTGGAAAGTTGCATTTTACATGCTAAATGAGGAAAATCTCGGTTTCTGTCCCATGTATTCATTGGGAAAGAATGTTAAAATATGCAATAATATATAATGAACTTGCTGTGATGATTCCATTTACATTAAAGTGGAACTCTGAGCAAAACTTTGGTTTGGGTTACAGTGGGGAAAAAATTGGGTACTTAACCACTTAAAGTGGAGTTATTCTGAATCGGCTACAAAGGCTATGAATAATAAGAGGGGGAACCAATGCGCAAACCAACCTAATCAAGGATAATTCTAAACTACAATTAAAATAAAATTAAAATAGCAGCCACGACAAAAAGTGTTCTCACACTCAAGACCGATATGAATAATGGTGGGTGTAATGGCGCTAAAGACACTAAAAAAGTTGCTTAATCAATATATAATCCCATATATTAATAAACAAAAAAATCCGTGGTGAGTCCTCCAATGGATATAAATATAATGTGTTCCACTCTGAGTAAATCCTGGATTACCATCCAACATCAATAAAAAATGTGAAGGGTATCAATAGTGGTAAATAATAATAAATGATAAGTGAACAGCTGTGCTAAGTACTGCACAATGTTGCATCAATCCAAAAAAATATATAAATAATAACTAAATGAACATCGATAATTGTGAAAAACACATCCAATCTTATAAAACCACCAAAAAACGATAGTCCATTTAAAGTGCAGCGTGCAATACTTAAAGTGCAACAAATTCCAAAGTGATCCGTAATATTAATGAGACATGCAAAAAAATTAAAGCATGAAAAAAATATAAATATTAAAATCCGTGTGTGAAAAAATATATATCAAGTGAAGCAAATAACAATGTCTCTATAGTTCACCAAATAGGATAAAAAATGTAAAGGCAAAGTGATACTCATCAAATGTCACAATGCAAAAAAATGGTGAAAAAAACAGCAATAATGAATAATGTTCAGTGTAAAGATGTGCTCCAAATCACAGATCATTAATATCCATAGCATTCAGTGATCCATGCTGGATGTGCATACATGCTTAAAACACTTTCACCACCAGGCTTCCCAGAAGTGTCCAACAGACTAGGTGTTCCAGCCCCTTACCTCAGAGCGGCTTATATATAAGCCTAAAAGGATGTCTCACAGGCAGTCAGCTGTTCATCCAGCCCTTCAATCCCACGACTCGGTCACGGATACTTGCAGTCTCTCAGAGGGAATATAAAGCAAGGGGAGCATTTCTATTAGTACAAAATCGGCATGTAGAATCTTTGTGTCTCCCGCTCTACGGCCGCGAGCGGGTGACGTCACCAGCAGCTCCTCCACGTCCTCACGCGTATCGCAACTGATCAACGTTGCTTACTCATAGGGTGGAGAGCGGCTGGTATGGAGGTGACTTAAATAGCGCCAGAGGGGCTCTGTATACTCTCTGTATACCATCATCAACCATGAAGAAGCAATCCAAGCCACAAATTGGGCGTTAACTGGTCTCAGTGATCTAAAAAGTATACAGAAGAGCTTTATACTTAAGTGCTTGGAATATAGTCTTGATCACAATTATTTTTGGTACGGTGATAATTATTTTAAACAAATTTGCGGGATAGCAATGGGAGCCAAGTATGCTCCCAGTGTGGCAAACCTCTATATGGCGGAGTGGGAAGCAGAGGTTTTATATAACAGAAAACCACAACAACTACTTTTATATCGGCGTTTTATTGATGATATTTTAATTATTTGGTCAGGAGATAGGGAGAGCCTTTTAGATTTCGGCTTTTATTTAAACTCCAATGACAAAAATATTAAATTAACCTGGGAGATCAGTGACGAGAAAATTAGTTTTCTGGATTTGGAAATTGCAAGAGAAGGGGTTAAATTAGTAACCAAAACCCATTTTAAAACCGTAGACAGAAATAGCTACTTGCCCTTGGATAGCTGTCACCACACCCCTTGGCTGGAAAACATCCCCAAGGGGCAGTTTTTAAGACTAAGAAGAAATTGTACAAAGACTGAGGTATTTCTGGAACAAGCTAAGTTTATTGGTAAAAGATTTGTTGAAAAGGGCTATAAAGAGGACTATATTGAGAAAAAAATCAAAGATGTCGCGGCCCTAGACAGAATTACCCTTATCCAGGACTCTGTAAAGAATAATGCCTTTGCTGGAAAAGTACCACTGATAATGGACTATAGTGTCCAGCACAAGCAGCTTGAAGCAATTTGCAAAAAATATTGGCATATTGTGAAAGCCGATCGACATTTGTCATCAATTTTACCAGAAAAACCAATATTTACATACAGAAGGGCCCCCACCCTAAGAGACATGATAGCTAAGAATGTATTGGATCCACCGGAGAAAAAGAGTTTCTCATTTTTTAATGAAAAAGGATACTACCCCTGCAAGAGATGTTTTACATGCAAACATACAAAAGAGAGCAAAAAGAAAAAGGAAGGCTTTAAATCCAGTGTCACAGGGAAAGAGTATAAAATTAAAGATTTTATTTCCTGCGACACGGAAGGGGTAGTGTACCTTCTTGAATGTCCATGTAAAATACAGTATGTTGGCAGAACTAAAAGAAATTTATGGAAAAGATTGCGTGAACATACACAAAACATAAAAAATGGGTACCCCAAACACAGTTTGTCCCGCCATTACGAACGTTACCACAATAAAGACCCCTCCTCTCTAATGGTATGGGGCATTGAGAAATATAAACCGCACTGGAGAGGTGACAATAAAGTGCAAAAAATTAGCCAGGCAGAATCCCGCTGGATACACGAATTATGCACTTTAACACCTCATGGACACAATGTGGAATTTGATTTGAATTGTTTTATATCCAATTATTAGAAATTTTATCTCCTTCTCCACTTTTTTAGAAGTTTTACTATTTTAATGATTTTAAAATAAGTAGTTGTAATCTATTTTATTATCATAGATCCTGACCCCCATTCTTCATTTTTATTCTCATTTAGAATTTGTCCACATCAGTATTTTATTCGTTTTATTGAGCAATATTGGTCCACAAGCATTAGTCTTTTATAGTAACTATTGTGCGTGGTTATTGCTCTGACTGACCTGGATTTGTCTAAGATATAGTGTATAGTGAGCTATCTGGATATTAATGGTCAAACATCATGTTTTTTTCCTCGTTTGGTTATATATGGGAATTGTCTATTTTCCAGCTTAATTAGAGGTTGTCATTATCGTCTGCCTATGTTGAATACATCTTGTAATATCATGTATTGACCACCAGAGTGAGCACTCTGAGCGCGGTTGCATTAGTATTCATTTTATCTTTATTATATATTTTCTGCAGCCTTTTATACATTGTTAGAAGTCCCTGTACTTCACAATAGGAATTTGTTACTTTATACGTTAGTTTGGATGTTATTAGGATGCCCCTCTGGCGCTATTTAAGTCACCTCCATACCAGCCGCTCTCCACCCTATGAGTAAGCAACGTTGATCAGTTGCGATACGCGTGAGGACGTGGAGGAGCTGCTGGTGACGTCACCCGCTCGCGGCCGTAGAGCGGGAGACACAAAGATTCTACATGCCGATTTTGTACTAATAGAAATGCTCCCCTTGCTTTATATTCCCTCTGAGAGACTGCAAGTATCCGTGACCGAGTCGTGGGATTGAAGGGCTGGATGAACAGCTGACTGCCTGTGAGACATCCTTTTAGGCTTATATATAAGCCGCTCTGAGGTAAGGGGCTGGAACACCTAGTCTGTTGGACACTTCTGGGAAGCCTGGTGGTGAAAGTGTTTTAAGCATGTATGCACATCCAGCATGGATCACTGAATGCTATGGATATTAATGATCTGTGATTTGGAGCACATCTTTACACTGAACATTATTCATTATTGCTGTTTTTTTCACCATTTTTTTGCATTGTGACATTTGATGAGTATCACTTTGCCTTTACATTTTTTATCCTATTTGGTGAACTATAGAGACATTGTTATTTGCTTCACTTGATATATATTTTTTCACACACGGATTTTAATATTTATATTTTTTTCATGCTTTAATTTTTTTGCATGTCTCATTAATATTACGGATCACTTTGGAATTTGTTGCACTTTAAGTATTGCACGCTGCACTTTAAATGGACTATCGTTTTTTGGTGGTTTTATAAGATTGGATGTGTTTTTCACAATTATCGATGTTCATTTAGTTATTATTTATATATTTTTTTGGATTGATGCAACATTGTGCAGTACTTAGCACAGCTGTTCACTTATCATTTATTATTATTTACCACTATTGATACCCTTCACATTTTTTATTGATGTTGGATGGTAATCCAGGATTTACTCAGAGTGGAACACATTATATTTATATCCATTGGAGGACTCACCACGGATTTTTTTGTTTATTAATATATGGGATTATATATTGATTAAGCAACTTTTTTAGTGTCTTTAGCGCCATTACACCCACCATTATTCATAAAGGCTATGAATGTATTTTTCAGTAGCACATGGAGCTCATTGCCCTGAAGAGATTATCCATCCCAAATCACCTTTCCAGATAGCTTACTCAGTCACAACTCACATGAAAGAAGATCTGGCGATGTTTATTCGTCGTATGATCCGTAGAATGCAAGTTACAACAGGTAAAAGAACGATTCTTACATGCAGGTAGAAGAAACATACAGGTCACATGAAGTACAGCATTGAAATGACTGATACAGAAAAGAGGGGGAGGAGACTGAGCAGCATGCAAACTAAGGAATGCCACAAGAGTCAAACTAGATAGGGATTAAAGAGACAGTACATAATAAAAATAATATCATGTAACATGACACTCCCCGCCTGAAATCTTTAGATTTCAAAGTCTATTACATATATAAAGATAAGTCCAACTTGAACCTGTAGGGGAAGAAACGTTAAAGGTAAAACTGGTGTGTAAACCATAGATACGAGATACCCGCAAACACAAGAAGGTATGCAGTAAATGAACAATGAAACATGAAGTCCAAAAAACAGATGGCTTGAGTCCTGCAGTCTATCGTTTATAATCGTGGGACTTCAACAGTAGCACAGTCAATAGTGATAGTGATATTCTCCCCGCCATAGCAGGTATAGCCGGTACTCCTGCCTAAGTCACTCACTTGGGAGAAGAAGCACCAATTCCGTGATTGGTCGTGAGAAAGTCCGAGCAGAACCTCCTTTAGTTATCTTAATTTCAACCTTTCGAACCTTTCCGTCATCGCTGGGCATTACGCTTGTTACAAGACCCATAGGCCACTCATTGCGACGGACTTCTCTATCTTTCAGAAGAACAAGGTCTCCTACTTTGAGGTTGGGCTTGGGTGTTTGCCATTTGGAACGGCTTTGAAGGGTATGCAGGTACTCCTTTCTCCAGCGGTGCCAAAACACATTGGCTAGGTGTTGCACCCGTTTCCATTGACGCCTATAGATATCCTTCGGGTCAATCTCGGCAGAAGATATCACGGTAGTTCCAACCTTCTGAGTAAGGAGTGTGGCTGGGGTAAGGATCATTGGAGCATCAGGATCGGAAGATACTGGTACTAGAGGCCTTGCATTAATGATGGCGGATACTTCTGAGAGAAAGGTACTCAAAGTCTCGTGAGTCAATAGTGAAGACTTGTGGTCCTGCAACATGGAATCGAGAATTCTTCGAGCGATTCCAATCATTCGCTCCCAGGATCCTCCCATATGCGAAGAATGTGGTGAATTAAACAGCCAAGTACATCCATTGTTTGCTAAGAAATTGTCTAGTTGAAGTTCTTTACAGGCTCCAACGAAGTTGGTACCACAGTCGGATCTTAGCTGTTTGACAGGTCCTCGGATGGAGAAGAATCTTCGTAAAGCGTTGATGAAACAAGACGAATCCATTGACTCGATCACCTCGATATGTACAGCTCGTACGCTGAGACAGGTAAACAACACAGCCCACCTCTTGCTATTGGCTGCTCCACCGCGAGTCCTACGAGTTACCACAGTCCACGGACCAAATACATCAACTCCAACGTAGGTGAAGGGTGGATCTGTACTTAGGCGATCAAATGGCAGGCTTGCCATTTGTTGTAGTTGGTGTCTACCTCTTAACTTGCGACACTTGACACATTTAAAAAGCAGGGAAGAAACACATCTCTTCATTCCAACAATCCACAAGCCAGCTGACCTGATAGCGCCTTCTGTAAATTGTCGGCCTTGGTGCTGTATTAGTTCGTGATGGTGCCGTATTAGAAGAGTGGCAATGTGGTGCTGACCTGGTATGATGACGGGGTTTTGTTCCTTGCTGCACAGGTCAGATTTCTCTATTCGACCTCCAACTCGTAGCAACTGATTGTCATCGACTACAGGGTTCAGATTAAATAGTGAACTACCCTTTGATAGAGGTATTCCACCTTTGAATCTGTGCAACTCTTCCATGTACACTTCTTGTTGTACACAGCGAATGATAACCCTTTCCGCCTGCTCAATTTCCGTTGCAGTAGGGAGGTTGGTACAGATATGCCAGCCATGACATTCTGAAGTTGAGCTCCTTTTAAAACAATGGGCAATGTGTATCAAATAAGCAACGGCCCTAACAGCTGATGACCAGGTTGAGAAACGTTCAAAACGATGCGACTTTAGTTTTTGTTCTGAACTCGCAGAGGTACACAGTGTGGTGTACATAGACCTGATTTCTTTATCATCGTCAGGATGTACCAGTTCATAGGTAGTGTCCGTGGAAATTGAGTAGGAGTTTTCAGAAAGAAATCTTGGAGGCGACAGCCACAAGCAGTCGAGGAGAGCTACTGGAGATATAGCTCTTGTCCCACAATCGGCAGGATTAAGGTCAGTGGGAATATGGTGCCACTGCTTTGGCAAGGAGAACCTTCTGATACGTTCTACTCTATTGCTGACGTACACGTAAAATTGTTTAGTTTGGTTGTAAATGTAACCAAGCACTATCTTGCTGTCTGTGTAAAATGTGAAGGAATCAATGTTAATGTCCATTTCACTCTTTATGACTTCAGCTATTTCCACTGCTAGCACAGCTGCACAAAGTTCAAGTCTGGGTATGGTATGTGCGGGTTTTGGTGTTAGCTTTGTCTTGCCTAGAACAAAGTTGCAGTGTATGTCTCCATTAACTCCTGAGGTCTTCAAATAGGCCACTGCAGCTATAGCTTCAACTGATGCATCAGAGAAAATATGGATTTCCCTCTGGACAGCGGCTGAGATGGAGACTGGGGCATAGCAACGTGGAATTTGGAGCTGTTCTAATGTCTTCAGAGAACCTCTCCATTTCTCCCATCTTTGTTGTTTCTCAATAGGTAACGGAGTGTCCCAATCTAGGTTATCGGTAGTAAGCTGTCTTAATAACATCTTACCTTGGATGGTGACTGGGGCTATAAATCCCAGTGGGTCGTAGATGCTGTTCACTACGGACAAGACTCCTCTCTTGGTGAAGGGTTTGTCACAGGTTGACACCTGGAAGGTGAATGTGTCTGCCTTGATGTTCCACAGCAGACCTAGACTTCTCTGTATAGGGGGTGTGTCTGACCCAAGGTCAAGGTCTTTCACACTGGCGGCATAGTCCTCAGGGTGAAATGCATTCATTAGCTCTTGGCTGTTAGATATAATTTTGTGAAGTCTCAAGTTTGCTACAGCTAGCATCTCCTTTGTTCTGGTAAGAAGATTAATTGCTTCTTTAGCAGTAGGAAAGGATTTGAGCCCGTCATCTACGTAAAAGTTCCTTTCAACAAATTGACGAGCATCGGATCCATACTCAGCTTCTCCAAGCTGAGCTGTCTTTTTTAGTCCATAGATTGCTACAGCTGGGGAAGGGCTGTTCCCAAAGACATGTACCCTCATTCGGTAATCAATTACCTCTTTGTTGATGTCGTTGTCCTTGTGCCATAGAAACCTGAGGTAATTCCTGTTATCTTCCTTGACGATGAAGCAGTGGAACATTTGTTGAATGTCGGCCATCACCGCTACAGGTTCTTGACGAAAGCGAATTAGGACTCCAATGAGGTTGTTGTTCAAGTTGGGCCCTGTGAGGAGCATGTCGTTAAGTGAGAAGCCTTCATGTTGGGCACTGGAGTCAAAGACAACTCTGATTTGGTCTGGCTTTCGTGGGTGATACACACCGAAGGAAGGGAGGTACCAGCATTCTTCTCCTTCTTTCAATGGGGGTGCGGGTTCGGCATGACCCCTGTCAAAGATATTCTGTATGAAGTCCACAAAATGTCTTTCCATCTCTGGCTTCCTGCTTAAGGTACGCTTTAAGGAGGAGAATCTTTTGACTGCTTGATGTAGATTGTTTGGTAGCTTCTCTCTCGGGAGGCGAAAGGGTAGGGGTGCTACCCAGCTATTGGAATCTTCCTGAAAGAACTCATTGTCCATTACTTTAAGGAATTCTTTGTCTTCTGCCGAAGGAGCCAACTTGTCGTCTTCACTGCTTACGTTGAAAACTGTAGAACCGAAGCTGTCATCGTAGGTGCGGGAAAGGTTTGTGTTGCAATGTCGCAACTTGCAGCTAGTTACCTTCTCCTTTACCCAGTAGTGATGTGGGCATGGCTCAAAGTGAGTATTACGACCATTTGGCAATACATTTGTCTTGAATGAAGAAATGTTAGTAGGCCTTTTCATTTTGCCTATACAGACGTTGCCTATGATGACCCAGCCTAAGTCCAGGTACTGGGCGAATGGGGCCTCTGGAGGTCCGCTGACCTGCCTGTGTACCTTGTGGATCCTTAGAATATCTCTTCCCAGCAGAAGAAGGATTTTAGCATCTTTGTCAAGTGGTGGGATTTCACTGGCTATTGACCTTAGATGAGGGTGGTAGAAGGCAACTTCTGGTGTAGGTATTTCTTCTTTGTTGGCTGGTATCTGGTTACACTCTACAAGTGTAGGTAAGGGTAATTGTAGGTTATTTTCTAGGGAGGACACAATAAATCCATGAGCCCTTCTTCCAAAAACCTCTGTAGTTCCACTACAAGTGCCTAATGTGTAAGGGTGAACCTCTCCTTTTGTGCAAAATAGATCGAACAGTTCGGATCGTGCAAGCGATCGATTGCTTTGATCGTCTAAGATAGCATACACCCTTAAAGTCTTTTCTGGCTGATCCTTGTGATGAATATTCACTAGGCATATTTTAGCGCAAGATTTGTCACAGTGGTCTTCCCCACAGACTTCAGTGCACGAAGAAAATACCATGGTGGAATTAGATACGTGATCTGTACTCTTCCCGCTGTGGTTCTGCCCAGGAGGAAGGTCTGCATGTTGTGAAGGATTGGACTCAAGGGGATGGAGTGCTTGCACGTGGTCCTCGGAACCGCACTCTATGCACTTGATAGGAGTTTTACATTCCTTGGCAAAGTGATCGGTGGAAGCACAGCATCTATAACATACCCCAAAAGTCTTTAGGAGTTCCTTTCGTTCTTGTAGGGGCTTCTTTCTGAAACCGATACATTTTTTGAGGGGATGAGGCTTCTTGTGGATGGGACATAATCGGTTTGGGTTTTCGATCTTGCCGCTCTTGTTTGGGGCGGGAGTGGGAATAATGTCTGTCTTCCTAACAGACACGGGACCTCTGCGGTTCCTGTAGCTAGTATGTAGGTTGTCACCTTTAGGTGAGGGAGTATTGAACTCGCTGAATGCAAAACTAGGATCGTTCTTGGTGTCAGCAATGTTCCTGACGAAGTTGCAGAAGTAGGAGAACGGGGGAAAGGAAACCTTGTTTTCCCGTTTGTATGATGACCCAACTTGGATCCACTTTTCTTGTAGGCCATGCGGAAGCTTGCAAACGATAGGGTTAACTCCTCGAGCAGTGTCCAGGTAACTGAGGCCAGGTAGCTTAGGGTCAGTTTTGGCAAGCTGGACTTCGAGAAGAAGGTCGCTGAGTCTCTGGAACTCTATATTGTCCTTACCAGATATCCTTGGGAAATTTTCCAATCGTTTGAGCAATGCATTCTCTATGGCTTCAGGACTACCGTAAGTCTGTTCTAGACGCTCCCATGCTGCGGTGAGACCTGCAGTTGGATTGTCGATGTAAACTGACCTGAGGCTCTTGACACGTTCTGTTGACTGTGGGCCAAGCAACCCGATCAGCAGATCCAGCTCACGATCGGCAGTAAAACCGATACCGCCTAATGTAGTTTTGAAAGCGGCTTTCCAGCTTCTATAATTTTCAGGATGGTCGTCGAAGTTTACTAGGCCTGACTTGGCGAGCTCATGTCGAAGTAAGTACTTTACTACCTCTGTTGCCTCTGACTTTACATAGGAGGTTGCTGGTTGATTGTTGTGGATAGCATTGTTTATGGTATCGTTGCAAAGAGACGTGGGAAGATATGGTGCAGCAAGGGCATTCAGCTGAATTGTTGGGTGAAGGTCTGGAACAGTACTGTTAGCAGGAGGCTGGCGACTTGCTTGCGGATTAGTGTGCCGTTTTGTGACATATGCGGGATCAGCATGACAGTCGGGAGCTGCACTGGGGTGGGTTTGCATGTAGGAAGTGGCTGGAACAGCTTTTACCTGATGATGTGGTGAAGTCCTTGCGTTGCCGTGAAACGTGGAGGTAATTGAGTGTTCACTGCTGTGGTTTAGAACATAGTTCTTAGTGCGTTCAAAAGGATCTTCTACATCTGCCTTGACGCTGACCCTTTCGCTAGCATCTTCATCTGCACCGATAGCTTGTTCCAAAACCTTTAGTTTTGCTGCAGCTGCCTCGTAGTTGCTCTGTTCCTTTAAAGCTTCAATTGCTGCCCTTTGACGTGCCGTTTGAGCTTCTATTGCTGCCTTTTGATGCGCTGCCTCGGCTTCCATTACTGCCTTTTGATGCGCTGCCTCGGTTTCCATTTCTGCTCTCTTTTTTGCATATGCGGCCCGTACCTTGATAGCCTCTGCTTCGGCGCGGGCATTCATTAGCTGTTCACTAAGCGTTGAGTGCCTTGAACTTCGGGATCTAGAGGAACCTTTAGAACGTCTGGTGGATACAGATTTGTGAGATACAGTGTCCCGTGGCAGCATTAATTTTGCTTCTGCCTTTGCTTTAGTTCGCTGGATAAAGCTTTCTCTTTCCTCAATAAGAAGCTGGGCATTGTTAAGTTGCTCTAAGGACTCCTCAGTGTTGATGCTTTGCAGAATAGTTTTATATTCGTTGCTTGTAGTCTGGTACAGTTCGTATGAGGCAGAGAGATGCTTTATGGCGCCCTCTAGTTGCAGTACCTCATGGCTGGGACATGAAATCACATCAATGTGGGTGAGGATTTTATCCCAAATCTGCTTCAAACTGGTTGCTAGTTCAGTTCTCATGGATTCATAGTTCTCTTTAACCTTCCAAGTGGGTTTCACAGAGCGTTTGGTCAATGCAGTGGACTCTGGGTCCTCATCCTGGCTTTCTCTGTGTGAAGCATGCTGTGGTGTTTCATCACACACTGAGCCCTTTCCACTCATGATGGCCTGCAGTACACAGGCTTGACTGTAGCAGTGAAGAGTGTCTGTATACTGTGAGGAGCTGTAACAAGCTGTGCTGGGGTTGTATGCAGAATTCTCATGCAATACACACAGTTACACTTCACTATGATCTGTCCTGTGACGCAGTTATCTCTGTGCAGGCTGCTGTATACGTTCTTTTACTATTCTGAATCGGCTACAAAGGCTATGAATGTATTTTTCAGTAGCACATGGAGCTCATTGCCCTGAAGAGATTATCCATCCCAAATCACCTTTCCAGATAGCTTACTCAGTCACAACTCACATGAAAGAAGATCTGGCGATGTTTATTCGTCGTATGATCCGTAGAATGCAAGTTACAACAGGTAAAAGAACGATTCTTACATGCAGGTAGAAGAAACATACAGGTCACATGAAGTACAGCATTGAAATGACTGATACAGAAAAGAGGGGGAGGAGACTGAGCAGCATGCAAACTAAGGAATGCCACAAGAGTCAAACTAGATAGGGATTAAAGAGACAGTACATAATAAAAATAATATCATGTAACATGACAGGAGTTCCACCCATTTTTTTATGTTTGTCTGTGCTGCATGCTCTAATCTCATAGTGTTCAGAATGGACAATTTTTATTTAATTTGTTGCTTGTAAATACCTTTATTTTGTAGTCCTTCATTACTTCCTCCTCCTTATTTGCCTAGGCTATTTGCAAGGGTTTCTGGGATAGGCATCATGTTTCCCAGTAGTCCTTGCAAACCTGACTGAAACCTATTACATTGCTTGTGCACTAAGCATGTGCGAGATATGCAAAGCTGAAATCCAGGAAGTCATACAGTCTGGCTTCATGATGCCCACACTTAAAATGGCCACGGTCTATTTCTAGATTATAAACTATCTAAATGCTGTAACAACCTAACAAAACGAACCTTAGTTTACAGACTAACTTTACTAGAATACATTAAGCTTGTGTATTACAGGGGTATTTATATTTAAAAAGTGAAATTGTGGGTGGAACTCCCCTTTAAGACCCGGACCAATATGCAGGTAAAAGACCTGGCCCCTTTTTGCGATTCAGCACTGCGTCGCTTTAACTGACAATTGCGCAGTCGTGCGACGTGGCTCCCAAACAAAATTGGCGTCCTTTTTTTCCCACAAATAGAGATTTCTTTTGGTGGTATTTGATCACCTCTGCAGTTTTTATGTTTTGCGCTATAAACAAAAATAGAGCGACAATTTTGAAAAAAATTCAATATTTTTACATTTTTGCTATAATAAATATCCCCCAAAAATATATAAAAAAACATTTTTTTTCCTCAGATTAGGCCGATACGTATTCTTCTACCTATTTTTGGTAAAAAAAATCTTAATAAGCGTTTATTGATTGGTTTGTGCACAATTTATAGCGTTTACAAAATAGGGCATAGTTTTATTTCATTTTTATTAATATTTTTTTTACTACTAATGGCGGCGATCAGCGATTTTTTTAGTGACTGCAACATTATGGGGGACACATCGGACAATTTTGACACATTTTTGGGACAATTGTCATTTTCACAGCAAAAAGTGCTATACAAATGCATTGTTTACTGTGAAAATGGCAACTGCAGTTTGGGAGTTAACCACTAGAGGGCGCTGAAGGGGTTAAGTGTGACCTCATATGTGTTTCTAACTATAGGGGGGCGTGGCTGGACTGGACGGGTGACGTCATTGATCGCCTTTCCCTATATCAGGGAACAGACGATTAATGACAGTGCCACTGTGAAGAACGGGGAAGTTGTGTTTCACACAGCTCTCCCCGTTCTTCAGCTCCTGTGACCGATTGCGGGACGACTGCGGCGATCGGGTCCGTGGGTCCCACGGCCGCGGAGCTTCGGACCGGGTTGTGGGCGCGCGACCCACGGCTGGGCACTTAAAGAGGACATACAGGTACATGCTTGTGCCCAGCCGTGCCATTCTGCCAACGTATATCGGCGTTAGGCGGTCCTTAAGTGGAGGTCCCACTTAAATAAAAATAATAAAAGCCAGCAGCTACAAATACAGTAGCTGCTGACTTTTAATATTAGGACACTTACCTGTCCATGGTGCCTGTGATGTCGGCAGTCCAAGCCAAGCAATCGCTCAGCTCTCGGCTGCCCCCGCTGCCATCCTATGTGAGGGAATCAGGAAATGAAGCGTTGCGGCTTCACTTCCCGATTCCCTATGGCGCATGCGCGAGCCCCGCTGCGCTTCTTCACTGGTCCCCGCTGTGTTCTGGGAGCCGTGTGTCTCCCAGAAGACAGCGGGGGTACAGAGTAGGCGCCGGAAGTGGCGTAGATCACTGAGGTGATCTATGCCAGGAAGTAGGAGCAAATACCTGTATTAGAGACGTATCTGCTCCCCCTCCCCCTGAAAGGTGCCAAATGTGACACCGGAGGGGGGGAGGGTTCCGAAATGTTGAAGTTCCATTTTTGGGTGGAACTCCACTTTAATGCTTCCTAGGAATCTGAACCAAGTAAATCTTGAGAAAGTGTTATTCATTTTCTTTGTATCTTTTCATTCGTTTTTTGTTTGTTTTTTATGACTGTTTTATCTTTAAAGATAGCCTGCAGTTTAATTTTTGTCTTATTCAATAACACATTTCATAAATTCATGGCAACAAATCAGCAATCAAGTCTGTTTACTTCAGCTTTTAGAAACTCACATTTGATTGGTCAGTGTGTTTTACTGCACAATTCTTCTTTTGTATGTCAATATGCAAGTACTAAAGCACGAACACAAGAAAATATACAGTACATATCCCATACAGTATACAGTGGGAATATCAATATATCAACGTTTTTATATCTGGACATGTTTTGGGGGCATTGCAAGAAAGGGAGGATCAGAGAAGACAGGATCAAACAGCCTTTTTACACAATGCAGAGGATTAACCCCTTAGGTTCCATAGTGAGTATAACAAGCATGCTTTACTGCATATACAGACTGATTTTATTGTTGTGGGTTTACTAAAAATTTAAATTGTCCAATCGGGTACAAAGGAAAATCCAGAATTTTTCAATTTCACTGCAGATGATTGGCTAAACCCAGTTTCTTTTTACTCAAATACCATCACATACTTTTTGCTCCTATCACCTGCTGAGTGCCCCCATAGTGAGACGTTTGCTATGGGGACACTTGTGTGTTTGCTCCTGAGTCCACTGACACACAGAGTCGGCTCGGCCCCATCCCTCATTTTCTCTTTAGTGGCTGTGATTGACAGCAACAGGAGCCAATGGCTCCCACTGCTGCTTCTCAGTCCAATTAGGAGGGGGAGAGCCAGTGCTCTCGTACATATCACTAGATCAAGATTGGTCTCAAGTAAGTATAAAGGGGAGCTGCTTGCCGAAGGTTTTTTACATTAAAGTGGATGTAAACCCGATTCATGAAATTTGAGCTGGGCACATATATCTTCAGTATTTTGTTATCTCTCTTCAAATAGCTAAGTCTTATAGCTCTCTCCTGAACGGTTCCTCTGTTATCAGCCTGAGAACTCCTGACATATTTTTTTACTTTTTAGACAAAAGCAGCCTGAATCTTTTGTCAAAAGAGGTTGCTAAAATAGAGTAGCAGAGAGCAGCTCCCATTACAAAACAGCTCTGAGAGTCTCTGCCTCTGAGGAGAGGGTGTGTGCCTTTCCTCCAATCAGCTATCTTAGCTATCTTGGCTGTATGCCCACACATCACACTCTGTGTTAACCAGGAAGAGAAAATCTCCCAACACGATCTCAACTTTCTGAACAGTATATAAATGTGAAGACAGCAAATATACATATAAAACCTATGTAGGGAGATTTGGTTCATCTCTGCGTATCATCTGAGGCCAGGGCCGCCATCAGGAATTATGGGGCACCTTACATAGCTTCAGGCATGGGCCTCCTGGAGCAGAGAACTGGGGGGGGGGGGGGTGCTGCCGCCTGACAAAAAAAGGGGGGTTGCCATCCGGGACCTCTGACCCTTTAATAAAAAATAAAAAAGAAAGAAACCTCTGGGCCCTTTAATAAAAAAGAAATAAAAAAAATATATATAAAAAAAATAAACATTTATAAAAAAAAAAGGGGGGGAGTTTCCATCCAGGGCCCTGGGGACCTCTGGACCCTTAAAAAAATATATATGTAAACAAAAATAAACATTTATAAAAAAAAAAAGGGGGGTTTGCCCTGGGGAACTTTGAGCCCTTTAATAAAAAATAAAAAAAAGAACTAAAAAGAAAAAAAAAGAAATAAAATAATATAAAAGAAATAAAAAAAATTTATAAAAAAAGGGGGGTTGCCATCCGGGGCCCTGGGGACCTTTGGGCTCTTTAATAATTATATATATATATATATATATATATATATATATATATATATATATATATATATATATATAAAAATATATAAAAAACTATTTTTTTTATAAAAAAAGGGGGTTGTCATCCGGGGCCCTGGGAACCTCCGGACCTCTAAAAAAAAAAAAAAATTGGCCCTTTAATAAAATATATATATATATATATATATATATATATATATATTAAAACATTTTTTTTTTTATAAAAAATAAATAAAAAAAGGGGGGGGTTTTCATCTGGCCATTGGGGACCACCGGGCCCCTTACAGGTGTACTGCCTGTACCCCCCTGATGGTGGCCCTGTCTGAGGCTGTTCACTTCACTGGGTGTATGGAGGGTTTACATCCACTTTAATGCATAGAATGCATTTTACATGTTTTGTAAACTGTTTTAAATTTTTATGCTTTATATAAAACCAAGAGGTCCCAGGGTCAGCTTTTACCACTAAATGGAGAATGTACACGTCAGCGTGCTGCACTGCCTATGAAATACAGGAGGTCCCGGTATAATATTACAACACTCAGCCATACAGAAGAACCCCCCAATGCATTGCATAAATGTTTTTACTGAAATGTATTGCTAGCCATGATTGTGCCAAAGGCCAACAAATAATTTTTTCTTTTATTTTTTACCTCAAGATGATTTTAGGATTTAGATCAAGATATAAAAATATAAAATGCCGTCTAGGGAGCTATATAGGGAAATTCACACTATAGAATGATGAATTTGCCAAATAATTCTTGCAGCTTCTGATTATAAGTCTGCAGGGCAGTTGTTGGAGCTTTGGAGTATTTGCCCAGAATGACATAAGAGCTGCTATTGTGTCATTGCTTTATAGTTCTGTTCCCTAGAAAGGAAACTTTACAGCTGAGAAAGAATATAAATGTCTGATCCAACAAAGTCTTACAAATAGCTTCTATTACCCACACATAGGCATTTGGCAGATGCTTTGATTCTGAATCAGCCACTGGCTTCTATATATGACTGGCGCTACCACGGTGTGATCTTTCCTCTTCTGGCTATAATCCCACTTTGAAGTCATATCTTGTAGCGTAATGCTACCTACAAGCATTAGCCTGCAGATGACTGCGTGCAGAACCCGGACGCCAAACACAAAATAATTCTGCAAACTCACAAAAGGAAATTCATATTTGTACCTAAGAAATTGGTATCAAACCCATTTGTTTTTCCCACTGTTTTCACCTGGTGATCTGGCCAGTAATAAACCCCCTGTATTAGAATGCCTCCACTCTGGATGAAGAAGCACAGGGGCACCCTTGGACAGGAGAATTCTCGGTCCAGAGGGAATTGTTAGATGTACTACCAAATTTAGACACATTAACAAACTGAAGCCAAACTCTGGCTATAGAATTCAGTTACAGAAGAGCTGCACGATTCTGGATAAAATGAGAATCACCATTTTTTTGCTTAGAATAAAGATCACGATTCTCGCAGTGTAACGTCTTCTTTCACATTATACAAAAAAATAATTGGCTAACTTTATTGTTTTTTTTTTGTTTGTTTTTTGTTCATTAAAGTGTATTTTTTTTTTAATTGCATTTGAAAAACCGCTGCGCAAATAAGGTGTGACATAAAATATTGCAACAACCATCATTTTATTCTCTATATATCAAGTAATTTTCAAGTGTTTCAAGTAATTTTCTAGCAGAAAATAATGATTTTTACTTGTAAGCAACAAATGTTAGAAAAGGGGTTGGTCTTTAAATGGTTAAACCTCCCTCATCTACACGCCAAGTTCATTCCTTTAACTACTTGCTTACTGGGAACTTAAACCCTCCTCCTGCCCAGACCAATTTTCAGCTTTCAGCGCTGTTGCACTTTGAATGACAATTGCGCGGTCATACAACACTGTACCCAAATTACATTTTTATAATTTTTCCCACAAATAGAGCTTTCTTTTATTTTTTAATATTTTGTTATAAAATTTAGCAAACTGGTAATATTTCTCCATTGATGTACGCTGATGAGGCTGCACTGATGGGCACTGATAAGGTGGCACTGATAGGTGGCACTGGTGGCCACTAAGAGGTGGCACTGATGGGTGGCACTGAAGGGCATTGATAGGTGACACTGGTGGGCACTGAGAAGTGGCACTAATAGGTGGCATTGATAGGTGGCAGTGATGGGCACTGATGGGTGGCAGTGATGGGCACTGATGGGTGGCAATAATGGGCACTGATAGGTTACACTGATAGGAAGCATTACTAGGTGGCACTGATGAGGCACTTATTGGCACCACTGGGCATTGATAGGTGGCACTTGTGGGCATTGATAGGTGGCACTGTGGGCATTGATAGGTGGCACTATGGGCACTGGCACACGTGCCTGGAGGCACTAGCAGGTGGGCACAGATGAGGCAGAATTGCCTCTTCCTCTTCGGGACCGATGTCCCTTGTGCACAAGCCGGTGATTGGCTTTTTTTTCTCCTCACGCTGTCAGCCGCTGTTACCGATCCTTTGTTTACATCATGTGATCAGCTGCCATTGGCTGGCGGCTGATCACATGGTAAGGGGTCGGGACCGGCCCCTTACACGTATCTGTGATCACCTGAGTCGCAGTTACTCGGTGATCACAGCGCGCACCCTGCGCGTGCAAAGGGGAGGACGTCTATTGTCCTTCCGGATTTTCAGGTCCGCGCTGTAGCCGTCATTCGACTATAGGGCGGGCCTCTAGTGGTTAATGAAAGAACGAAAAGATAATTTGTTTCTACATTCAAGTTATTCAAGTGTTGCGATAAAACTTGGCAGGCTGCCTGGATTTTTTATTTATTTTTTCCAGCTGTGAGAACTCGGGACATGCTGTTTTGAAGATCAGAAAGGGAAAAAGTTTGCGATTTCGATTAATCGTAGAGCTCTAAGTTAGAGCAAACAGTATTTTCCTTTGGAATTAAGGTTTTATTTAATATTTAAAAGCTGATCATTGTAAGCACAGTAGTAAATAGTTTGTCATAACCTTCTAACTACTACGTCTGCAGAGCAGCGTGTTCTGTTATATAACAACAGACTTGCTGGCCAGATCACCAGGTGAAAATAAAAAAAAAAGAAACCTTAAAAAGAAAACGAATGCAGCCATCACATGTATAAGTTGAAAAGTTGCAATATAATGAATGTGTGTTTTTGGGTTTTAATACTGCTTTAATGTCGCAAGCAAACTCAAGGTTACTATGAATTTGTTCAAAAAGAGATGGGAAGGTGGCCCTGCAGTAACAAGGTTATGTGTAGCAACAATCTGCTGAAGTATCTTTATACCCAACCTGCACTGTCATATACAATATATGCATATATACAGCAGCCCTCTAAAATTCCACTCATCTGCTTGCATTTTGCTGGCGAGGGTGGACAGCCGGGGACCGGGGGGGGGGGGGCGAGCAGGCGGGTTGTATGGGAGCCGTACGCGGAGGGGAAGAGAGAGGGAAGCAGCCCTTCCTCCTTCCTAAAACATTTTAGTGTCACTTCATGAGATCATTTATGAGGACGTGATTAGGGTAGGGGTTGGGTGGAGCACCTGGTGGTGAGTAACCCTTGGGGCCATACTAGTAGCTCAGGACTTGAAATTTTGAGCCCTGTCAGTATCTCACAAAGTGAGTACACCCCTCATATTTTATAATATCTTTTCATGTGACAACACTGAACAAGTTATGCTTTTCTACAATGTAAAGTAGTGAGTGTACAGCTTGTATAACCGTGTACATTTTCTGCTCCCTTAAAAATAACTCAACACACAGCCATTAATGTCTAAACCGCTGGCAACAAAAGTGAGTACACCCCTAAGTGAAAATGTCCAAATTGGGCCCAATTAGCCATTTTCTCTCCTCTGTGTCATGTGACTCGTTGGTGTTACAAGGTCTCAGGTGTGAGTGGGGAGCAGGTGTGTTCAATTTGTTTTGGGCCCAAAGTGTCAATATTTTGTGTGGCCACCATTATTTTCCAGCACTTCCTTAACCAGCATGGAGTTCACAGGTTGCCGCTGGAGTCCTCTTCCCCTCTTCATGATGACATCACAGAGCTGGTGGATGTTAGAGACCTTGCGCTCCTCCACCTTCCGTTTCAGGATGCCCCACAGATGCTCACTAGGGTTTAAGTCTGGAGACAGTTTCTTTAGCAAGGCAGTGGTCATCTTAGAGGTGTGTTTGGGGTCGTTATCATGTTAAAATATTGCTCTGTGGCCCAGTCTCCGAAAGGGGGGGGATCATGCTCTGTTTCATTATGTCACAGTACATGTTGGTATTCATGGTTCCCTCAATGAACTGTAGCTCCCCTGTTCCGGAAACACTCAGCCCCAGACCACGAAACTCCCACCACCATGCTTGACTGTAGGCAAGACACACTTGTCTTTGTACTCCTCACCTGGTTGCCTCCACACATGCTTGACACCATCTGAACCAAATAAGTTTATCTTGGTCTCATCAGACCACAGGACATGTTTCCAGTAATCCATGTCCTTAGTCTGCTTGTCTTCAGCAAACTGTTTGCAGGCTTCCTTGTGCATCATCTTTAGAAGAGGCATCCTTCTGGGACGACAGCCATGCAGACCAATTTGATGCAGTGTGTGGCGTATGGTGTGAGCACTGACAGGCTGAACCACCCATTCAACCTCTGTAGCAATGCCGGCAGCACTCATATGTCCATTTCCCAAAGACAACCTCTGGATATGATGCTGAGCATGTGCATTCAACTTCTTTGGTTGACCATGGCAAGGCCTGTTCTGAGTGGAACCTGTCCTGTTAGCTGTATGGTTTTGGCCACCATGCTGCAGCTCAGTTTCAGGGTCTTGGCAATCTTCTTAAATAATTTATGATTTCTTGGCCATTTTTCAGAAAATATGAATGATAACACAAAAACATTTCTTTCGCTCATGGTTAGTGTTTGGCTGAAGCCATTTATTATCAATCAACTGTGTTTACTCTTTTTAAATCATAATGGCAACAGAAACTACCCGAATTACCCTGATCAAAAGTTTACAAACCCTGGTGATTTTGGCCTGATAACATGCACAAAAGTTGACACAAAGGGGTTTGAATGGCTATTAAGGTTAACCATCCTCATCTGTGATCTCTTTGCTTGTAATTAGTGTGTGTATAAAAGGTTAATGAGTTTCTGGACTCCTGACAGACCCTTCCATCTTTCATCCAGTGCTGCACCGACGTTTATGGATTCTGTGTCATGAGGAAAGCAAAAGAATTGTCAAATCTGCAGGAAAAGGTAGTTAAGTGTATAAAAAGATATCCCAGGAATTGAGAATGGCAATCAGCAGTGCTCAAACTGTAATCAAAAAGTGGAAAACGAGGGATCAAATTGAAACCAAACCCCGGTCAGGTAGACCAACTAAAATTTTAGCCACAACTGCCAGGAACATTGTTTGAGATGCAAAGAAAAACCCACAAATAACTTCAGGTGAAATACAGGACTCTCTGAAAACATGTGGTGTGGCTGTTTCAAGATGCACAATAAGGATGCACTTGAAGAAAGATGGGCTGCATGGTCGGGTCGCCAGAAGAAAGCCATTACTACGCAAATGCTACAAAGTATACCGCTTACAATACGCCAAACAGCACAGAGACGAGCCTCAATCCTTCTGCAACAAAGTAATTTGGAGTGATGAGACCAAAATTTTGCTTTTTGGTCACAACCATAAACACTACATTTGGAGAAGAGTCAACAAGGCCTATGATGAAAGGTACACCATTCCTACTGTGAAACACGGAGGTGGATCGCTGATGTTTGGGGATGTGTGAGCTACAAAGGCAGAAGAAATTTGGTCAAAATTGTGACAAGATGAATGCAGTATGTTAGCAAAAAATACCGGATGAACATTTGTATTCATCAGCCAGGAAGCTGTGCATGGGACGTACTTAGACATTTCAACATGACAATGATCCAAAACACAAGGCCGAGTCGACCTGTCATTGGCTACAGCAGAATAAAGTGAAGGTTCAGGAGTGGCCATCTCAGTCTCCTGACCTCAATATCATTGAGCCACTCTGGGGAGATCTCAAACATACAATTCATGCAAGACAGCCCAATAATTTAAGAATTTACAGGAACTGGAGGCTTTTTGCCAAGAGGAATGGGCAGCTTTACTATCTGAGAAGATAAAGAGCCTCATCCACAAATACCACAAAAGACTTCCAGCTGTCACTGATGTTAGAGGGGGCAATACACTGTTTAAGCATTGGGGTATGTAAACTTTTGATCAGGGTCATTTGGGTAGTTTCTGTTCTCATTATGATTGAAAAAGAGTAAACACAGTTGATTGATAATAAATGGCTTTAGCCAAACACTAACCATGAGCGAAAGAAAAGTTGTATTATTCATATTCTCTGAAAAATGGCCAAGAAATCATAAATTCTGCCAGGGTATGTAAACTTATGAGCACAACTGTATAGCTTAGGCCATCTTTATGTAGAGCAGGGGTGCCCAACCAGTGGCCCGAGGGCCACATGTGGTCGTGGAGCCCTCTGATGTGGCCCGCAACCTCCTGCTCTGGGATGGAATAAAGTAGAATAGAATCCTGTTATTAAAGGTAAGTTTATTCCTAAAATCACATTGTATTTAAGGGCATATCTGTTCTGCAGTGGTTACTGGGCTGCTTTCAAACTGATCTGCAGGTGCAAAGCAGTGCACCTGCGGGTTACCTGTACTGAGCCATAGACTTCTATTACCTGCGAGTTTGGTGCGCTTTCTGAAAGTGCACAACACCTACAGGATATAATAGAAGTCTATGGCAAAGTGCAGCTAACCCACAGGTGAACTGTGCTGCATCTGCAGTGCAGGTACGCAACAGTGTATCAGTGTGAAAGCAGCTATTGGGCCCTTTCACACGATCAGTCCGACCCAATCGGACCCTCCATTCACCTCTAAGGAGTGGCAGATGTAAATGGACTTGTGTCTGTTTACAAACGCCTACCACCAATCCAATCCGCTAAAAAAAAATAAAGAGTAGAGTGGGCTCTATAGAGTAGAGTGGGCTTCCCTCCACCCGCTCCACCCATTGTGGCCTTTGATCGGTAACTAAGTCGTTTACGTGGCCCTTGCTCTTCAAAAGGTTGGGCACCCCTGATGTAAAGCAACAATTCTTTTTTTTCAGATCCACAGACAGTTCTTTGCCATGAGGTGCCATGTTGAACTTCCAGTGACCAGTATGAGAGAGTGAGAGCGATAACACCAAATTGAACACACCTGCTCCCCACTCACACTTGAGACCTTGTAACACTAATGGTTCACATGACACAGAAGAGAAAATGGCTAATTGCGCCCAATTTGGACATTTTCACTTAGTACTCTCATTTGTTGCCAGCGGTTTAGACATTAATGGCTGTGTGTTGAGTTATTTTGAGGGGACAGAAAATGTACACTGTTATACAAGCTGTACACTCACTACTTTACATTGTAGCAAAGTGTTATTTCTTCAGTGTTGTCACATGAAAAGATATAATAAAATATTTACAGAAATGTGAGGGGTGTACTCACTAGTGTTGGATACTGTAGGTATCCTTTGTGTATGCATTTGTAGAAAAATGCCTTAACTTATGATTATTTTATTATTTTCCCCATAGTTCCATTGAGATCATCAATTATGGTCATAGGTGCACCAAGGAATGCCTAACTGTCATGGGAACATACTTCATATTCCCATCGCACACATTCCTGGATCCACTCTTGGGTTTGGGTGCTTGTAGCAACAACCAGCTGGATACTGGTACTGGTACTGGTACCCACCCTTGACCCCAAAGACCCAAACAATCGTCGACCCATAACAGGCCTAAATGTCTTCTCCAAGGTTATGGAGAAAGAAGTTGTACAACAGCATTTACAGTAGACACCCACAAATTACTCGATCCTTTTCAATCGGGTTTCCGTCCTGGTCACGGAACTGAAACAGCACTTCTCAAAATATGGGATGATGCTCTCGAAGCAGCAGACGGAGGAGAATCTTGTCTTCTGATACTGTTGGACCTAAGCGCAGCATTTGATACTGTAGACCACAAATTATTGCTGACTCGTCTAGCTGAAGTAGCTAGAGTGGCTGTCTCAGATTTACCCTTGTTCTCCTCCTCCTTGGAAAACCGATCTCAAATAGTGAAACTGGGTCCTTTCACTTCTAACAAACGCACAGTGTCATGTGGAGTCTCTCAGGCATCCCCCTTGTCACCCGTACTATTCAATATCTATCTCCGCCCTCTTTTTGAAATCATCAGTAACCAGAAGTTACTCTACCACTCCTACGCGGATGACACGCAACTATATTTTCGCATCTGCAACAAAACAATAAGGATAGTTATCTCGGACTAGAGAAATGCCTTACTTTGATAGAAAATTGAATGACGGAGAGTTACTGTACCTTAAACTCAACGGCTCAAAAACAGAACTTCTCCTGTTTCACGCCAACCCGAAAGAGACTTCCCGCACCAATATGGACACCGCCGCCCATTCTGGGACAAACCATCACCCCCAGCACCAAAGTCAAAAGTCTCGGAGTCATCTTTGACACCCACATGACAATGGATGCACAAATAGGGTCAGTAGTCAGCGGATCCCACCATCTGCTGCGCCTACTACGTAGACTCATTCCCTTTATCCCGAAAGAAGACATAGCAGTCGGGGTGGGGACACTTATCAACTCCAGACTCGACTATGCAAATGCCCTCTACCTCGAACTCCCAAAATACCTAATCACTCGTCTGCAAGTCGTTCAAAATACGGCCGCTCGACTCGTGACTGGGAAAAAAACATGGGAATCAATCTCACCTTCACTGAGATCCCTTCATTGGTTGCCAGTAAAAGACAGAATCACTTTTAAGGCACTCTGTCGAAACACATAAGTGTGTTCAAGGAAATTCCCCCCAATATCTATGTGAAAAATTAAAATGTCACAACACCAATCGCGTTCTGCGATCCACCAACCAAAATCTACTCCAGATACCCAAAGCCAGATACAAGTCCAAAGGAGAACGAAGATTTGGAATCCAAGGACCTAGACTATGGAAGGCTCTACCAACCAGCATCCGGTTGGAGGTGAATCACCTGGCCTTCAGAGAAAAACTCAAAACCCATCTTTTCTGAGGGCAAAAGTACAGTAGGGAAAGGATACTAAGCGTGCAGAGGCGATTCAGTTCGCATGTGTTGCGCTATATAAGTTTCTCACTCACTCACGTTACAGTAGAAATATTTGCCAGCATACCATGGAACGATGTAAACAGCGTCCAAACGGATGTTTTATTGCATGATCACAACACAAAGAAAGTGCAACGTTTCGGAGCCACGTAGGGCCCCTTCGTCAGGCATGTCACATTCCCAGGTATCAGACAAATAGCAGCTGAAATCCCTATCTACTTTCAAATTGCTTATCCTTTCTAATAAAAATGGCAAACTGGTGTGTCTGTGCTGTGTCCCTCTAATTTCTCCCTTTAGGGCAACTCTTACGCACTGTAGAACATTTGTGCCATCCACGTTGCCTGAAGCCCAGTCTGAAGCTCTCACAGTAAAGATGTGAGGAGTTTGGTCATTAGTTTGCCACCAAAAGCATTTCATTCAGAGATTGAAATACTTCTGGAAAATCAGCAGACCTCTCAGAGTCCAATAGTACAGTCTCTGAGGCAATATGCCTGCCACTGACACCAATGATGGGGCATATTTTCATCAACAAGCCTTTGGACAACATTTTATAGTATTGATGTTGAGGAATCTGTGATAATCATCAAAGGACTTTATGCAACAACCACATATGACCTTGACTCCGGTCCAACAGGCTCACAATTAGCATGCATTAGCCACAGTAGTCTAGTGGTCCAAAAATGTACAGTGCTCTCTCAAAATAGGGATATTCCCACGCCAGCTTTAAGTGACATTATCCTTATTCTCCAAAAATAATCCATACACATCCACTATTTAATAGCCTTGTAATCTGATTTTTATCGTTTTTACTGTGTTTTTCTGCCTTCTTGTAACATCCTCCAAAAGCAAACAAACCTCTCCTTTCCCCTCAACTTTCTTTGGAATTAATTGTGGTCATGTGCACTTCTCCATGCACACTAAACATTTCATAGTACCTAATCCATATTACCTAGTCCACCTCGGGAGCGAGCAAGAGAGGGTGGTTATTTACCTGCTCTGTGCAAAAGTATTGCACAGAGCGGCCCTGAACCTTCTCTTCTGGTGTCCCCTGCTGGCACTATCTGCTCCTCCTCTTCTCTGAGTGCCCTCATAGCAAACTGCTTGTTTTTGGGGCACTCGTGCGGGCATGCTTCCAAGCAGAGCTGTGTGCGTCCATAGACACACACAAAGCACAGCTCGGCCCTGCCCCGCCTAATCCTTTACAAGATTTAATTGACAGCAGCAGGAGCCAATGGCCTCTGCTGCCGTTTCTGTGTCCTGTAAATATGGGAAGATAGAAAAGTGCTGCTGCAGACGGGCACAGCTGGTCATGGAAGGTTTTAATGCCTTAATGCAAAGAATGAATTAAGGTAAAAAAAAGTTATGCCTTTGCATCCACTTTAAAAATACATACTTGAATAGATATTTTTAAACCAAGTTTAGTGTCACTTTAAGGGAACTATTCAGGTCATTGCTAAAAAGCCTTCCCTGGATCCAGAGATCTTGGCCAATAACAGACAAGTGTTGAATTGCTTCTTTTAGGTAATAAACAAGCAGTCACTAATAGGCTGGGAGACTGGCAGTCAAATAGCAATATCTTACACAAATTTCAATCTGGTTTAAAAAAAAATGGGATTAGGAGACGGCACTCGCCCACCTAATCAATGACTTATTGATGGCTCAATAAATTGAACCAAAGAAGAATGCTCCATCCTCACGCTTCTTTATCATTCTACCACATTTGACACTATAGTTCAGTGGTCTCCAAACTGCCGACCCTGGGGACGGATGCGGCCCTTTGCTTGCCTTTATCCGTCCCTTGAGGCATTATTCTTGCCACTGACACCAATGATGGGGCGGCAAAATTCACTCCACTGCAACAAAAATGGTGCCTCGGCCAGCTTGCCTTCCCATAGTGTATCCTGGTGCCATCCCTACCCAGGTAATTGATGCACACACACCTGGCTATCCGCATTATGTAAAAGAAAACATGATTTATCAGACCAGGCCACCTTATTCCATTGCTCCGTGGTCCAGTACGTGACCATTGTCGGTGCTTTTGCCTGTGGAAATGGGCCAGCATGGGCACCCTGACCGGTCAGTGGCTGCCCAGCCTTATACACAACAAACTGCAATGCATTGTGTGTTTTGACACCTTTCTAATAGAACCAGCATTAACTTTTTCAGCAATTTGAGCTAGAGTAGTTCTTTGATTGGATTGGACTACACAGGCCAGCCTTTGCTCCCCACATGCATTAATGATCCTTGGCCACCCATGACCCTGTCACCAGTTCAAAGCTTTTCATTCTTGTTCCCCTTTTGGTAGGTCCAGACCACTGCAGACCTGGAACATCCCACAAGAGCTGCAGTTTTGGAGTTGCTCTGACCCAGTCATTTAACTATTACAATTTGGCCCTCTGCAAACTCACCCAAATCCTTACGCTTGCCCATTATTTCGGATTTCAACTGCAGGGACAACATGTTCACTTGCTATGCAATATATCCCATCCACTTTCAGGTGCCATTGTCACGCGATTATCAACTTTACCTGTCATGATGCTATGACTTATCAGTGTAATATACCAATTCGATGAAGTACATTTTACAAATTGTGAAC
Source organism: Rana temporaria (assembly GCF_905171775.1). Classification (NCBI taxonomy): domain Eukaryota; kingdom Metazoa; phylum Chordata; class Amphibia; order Anura; family Ranidae; genus Rana; species Rana temporaria. The sequence continues at coordinate 585,680,844 of NC_053489.1, forward strand.
CTGTGTGAACAGCCAATTATGTGCAAAGAAATTTTAGAAATGGAAATTTGCCTTGCACATCATTGGATGATTGTAGCACATACAGCTTTACTAAGTGAAGAGTCTGCTTCTTTAGTAAATTAAGGAATGTATAAAGCAGGGGTCTCCAAACTTTCTAAGCAAAGGGCCAGTTTACTGTCCTTCATAGTTTACGAGGGCCGGACAGTGGTCAGTGGAAGTCGAAAAGGTCCAGATTTCAGTGGGAAAAATGAACACCCCATTGTTTGTTTCAGTGGGAGTAATTGTGCCCCGTCATTGGGTCTCATTTTTGTTGTCAATACTGATGTCATTTTGCCCCATTGTTGGCATCATTGAGAGGAATTGTCCCCTATCATTGTCATTTTAAAGCGGATGTGCCATGGGAAAAACATATTAAAAGCCAGCAGCTACAAATACTGCAGCTGCTGACTTTTAATATTAGGACACTTACCTGTCCTGGAGTCCAGCGCCGATCGCAGCAGAGCACGAGCGATCGCTCGTCTCTCTGCTGCTCCCCCTGCCATCCACGCTGAGGGAACCAGGAAGTGAATCGCTGTGGCTTCACTGCCCGGTTCCCTACGGAACCGGGCAGTGAAGCCCCATGGTTGGTGTAATTGAGAGAAAGTGTGCCCCATTGTTAGTGTCAGTAGGAGAAATTATGCCACATTGTTGGTATCAGTGGATAAAATAGTGCCCCAAGGGCCGGATAAAAGCAAGCAAAGGGCCGCATCTGGCCCCTGGGCCACAGTTTGGAGACCACTGGTATAAAGCAATGTAAGGTAGATGTTAGATGCGCAATTTATTTATTTATTTGCAGCAATTAACCCCCAATTTTAATTAGTAGTTTATTGCTAAGAAATGCATGATTTTCTATGGGATCACTACTCTTAAGCCCTGTACACACGATCGGTCCATCCGATGAGAACGGTCTGATGGATTTTTCCATCAATTAACCGATGAAGCTGACTGATGATCAGTCGTGCCTACACACCATCAGTTAAAAAAACGATCATGTCAGAACGCGGTGACGTAAAACACAACGACGTGCTGAAAAAAACGAACTTCAATGTTTCCAAGCATGCGTCGACTTGATTCTGAGCATGCGTGGATTTTAAACCGATGGACGTGCCTACTAACGATCGTTTTTTTTCTATCGGTTAGGTATCCATCGGTTAAATTTAAAACAAGTTGGCTTTTTTTTAACCTATGGATAAATAACCGATGGGGCCTACACACGATCGGTTTGGTCCAATGAAAACGGTCCATCAGATCGTTCTCATCGGTTTGACTGATCGTGTGTACGCGGCATTACAAAGTGTTGCTGCTCTGATGCTCACTGATCATAATTAAGCAGTGTTTTGTGTCAGTGAAAAAATTGCCAGTGACAGCCGATCTTAATGCATCTCTATGTAATGTTGCTCAGATCGCTGAAGGAGAGTGATATTTAGCCATTGCAGAACACTATTCAACGCTGTAGCATGATCGCTAATGACTCCAGTGATTGCTGCAAAATGGCTGGACATCAATCTCTACTACAAAACCCCCCATCTGCCATCAGCTTAAAAATACATCTGATCCTGGGCTGGTGTATATAATCTCAGCCATATGACATACATGTATAGATAGCGATTCAACAGATTCCTCCATTCATACTAACACTATGCATGGAAAATCCCCCCTGCCAGGCTATTATACTGTGACAACCTGTACAGTGTCTGATTCTGATTGGATGCAGGTCATGTTTGGTTGACAATTTTACAACAAGCTCCCTCCACAAAAGTTGACTGAACAATCGACTTTTGCCAAATGGAGTGGTGTCGGAAAGCCCATACACTGCTCAAGCTTTGGCTAAGCCAGCAGGAATTTACTGAATTTTCGAGCAGTCTGTGGCAAGCTTAATTTGATTATTAATATATTATTTATTTATTTATAATTTCTATAGCACTTTTCTCCCTGGAGACTCAGGCCGCGTACACACGATCGGTCAAAACCAACAGGTCCGTTTTCATCGGTCCAAACCGATCGTGTGTGGGCCCCATCGGTCAGTTATCCTTCGGTCAAAAAAATGAGAACTTGCTTTAAAATTTAACCAATGGATGCCTAACCGATAGGTTAGTATGCAAAAGCATCGGTTAAAAACCCGCGCATGCTCAGAATCAAGTCGACGCATGCTTGGAAGCATTGAACTTCATTTTTTTTCAGCACGTCATTGTGTTTTACCGCGTTCTGACCCGATCGGTTATTTAACCTATGGTGTGTAGGCACATCAGACCATCAGTCAGCTTCATCGGTTAACCGAGCACAACGGTCCTTCGGACCGTTCTCACCGGATGGACTGATCGTGTGTACGCGGCCTTAGAGTGCTTTATCTGCTGTTGGGGAAGATGGTGAAGAAGGCATCTTGACCACACTCAGTAGAACAAGCCAACTTGTTTTAAATTTAACCGATGGATACCTAACCGATAGAAAAAAAACAATCGTTTGTAGGCACGTCCATCGGTTAAAAATCTCTCAGAATCAAGTCGACGCATGCTTGGAAGCATTGAACTTTGTTTTTTTCAGCACGTCGTTGTGTTTTACGTCACTGCGTTCTGACACAATCGTTTTTTCAACTGATGGTGTGTGGGCACGACTGATCATCAGTCAGCTTCATCGGTTAATTGATAGAAAAATAACACTAGCACCAATGTAGAGATGAGCCAACTATCCTACAAGCATGTCTTTGGAGTGTGGGAGGAAACTGGAGAACCCAGAGGAAACCCAACCAAGCTCAAGGAGGGCATGCCGTGTCCTGACCAAGAATTGAACCAAGAATTTCAAGGCAGACGTAACATGGACTGCTACATTCTCTATCATTTCTCATTGTTTATAAAATAATATTTTTCTTGAAAAAAAAAATATTTTGAAAACCTATTACAAAGTTTTGAAAATATAAAAAGTAAGACATGCAAAAAATCAGTAAGGAAGGGATTGCTTGCATTTGTGTAAAAAGCCAGGAGCCAGTTAGTAACAAGCAAGCAGCAATGGTTATATCAGGGGCAGGTGACAGTAGGTATAATGGAGAAGTCTTGGGTACAGCTGGCAGAAGATGCAATGATGGGGAAATCAGAGGTACAGTTGGCAGTATGTGCAGTGATATTAAAAGGCTGGTACATGTGGTAGTAGACACAGTTAAGAGTAGGTGCAGTGATGATGTACAGGGGGTACAACTGGCAGTAGGTGTACTAATGGGGAAGTTGGAGGTACAATTGGCAGAGGGAAGCAGCGATGGGTGTTGTGGGTATAGCTGGCAGTTGGCTCAGTGATGATAAGACAGGGGTACAGCTGGCAGTGGGTGCAGTGATCGGTAAGTCAGGGTACAATTGACAGTAGGCACATTGGTGTTGGGGATACATTTGGCAGTAGTTTCAGTGATGGGTAAGTTGGGGAAAAATTGGTAGTAGGTGCAGCAATGGGTAAGTTGGGCTTACAGTTGGCAGAAGGTTCAGTAATTGGTAAGGCAGTGGTACAGCTGGCAGTAGGATTAGTGATGGGGAGGTTGGGGTGAAGTTGGCAGTAGGTTTAGTGATGGGTAAGTGAAGGTCCAGTTGACAGCTGGCTCAGTGATGGGGAAGTTGAGGTACAGTTGACAGTAGGTTAGGTAATGGGTAAGTCAGGTTACAGCAAGCAGTACAATCAGTGATTGGGAAGTTGGGGCACAGTTGGCAGTAGGATCAGTGATGGGGATAGCAGGCTACATTGGCAGTAGAATCAGTGATAGGGAAGTTGGGGGTACAGTTGGCAGTAGGATCAATTATGGTGAAGTGGGGGGACAGTTGGCAGTAGGTTCAGTGATAAGTAAATGAAGGTCCAGTTGACAGCAGGCTCAGTGATGGGTAAGTCGGGGTACAGCTGGCATTAAGATCAGTGTTTGGGAAGTTGGGGCACAGTTGGCAGTAGGATCAGTGATGGGGAAATTGGGGGGTCCAGTTGGCAGTAGGTTAAGTGATAGGGAAATTAAGGTCCAGTTAACAGTAGGCTCAGTGGTGGGGAAATTAGGGATACAATTGGTAGTAGGATCAGTGATGGGGAAGTTCTGGGTACAGTTTGGCAGTGGGATTAGCGATGGGAAAGTTGGGGTACAGCTGGCAGTAAGATGGGTGATGGGCAAGTTGGTGTACAGTTGGCAGTGGGATCAGTGATGGAGAAGTTGGGGTACAGTTGGGATTATGTTCAGTGGTGGGGAAGTTGGAGGTACAATTGGCAGTAGGATCAGTGATGGAGAAGTCGGGGTACAGTTGGCAGTAGGAACAGTGATGGTGAAGTCGGGGGTACAATAAATGCCCCCAGCAGGCTTACTCACGTGCAGTGACCCCGGTGTCCTCCAGCTCCCGATCATTGGTACAGCCGCCTTGCTCCAGCCTGGCATCAGACGCCGCACAGCAGTAGCGCAGTACACACGATCCGCAGCAGATGGTGGCATCCACCGTATCGAAGTCCTCCGGACACTGGAATCCCGCCTGGTAATTACCGGCAGCGTCCACCCAGCCGTGACAGTACTCCCCCTGAGCCCTGGCACTGCCCCAGGTCAGCACGGCGATCACCAAGTAAGCTGCTAGTAAGCCCATAGTAGTGCCCAGTGCAGACAAATGTCGGCTTCTTCTACAGCAGAGAGCGGCTTCTCACCCGTCCCCGGCCGGCATCCACCTCTTCTATGGGAAGCATGCTGTGCGCCCCGACACCGCTCTGACCGGGGAGCCTGGGCACAGCTCTGACCGGGGTGCCTAGGCACAGCTCTGCCCGGAGAGCCTGGGTACAGCTCTGACCGCTGAACCTAGGCACAGCTCTGACCAGGAAGCCTGGGCACAGCTCTGACCGGGGAGCCTGGGCACAGCTCTGACCGGGAAGCTTGGGCACAGCTCTGACCGGGAAGCTTGGGCACAGCTCTGACCGGGAAGCCTGGGCACAGCTCTGACCGGGAAGCTTGGGCACAGGTCTGACCGGGAAGCTTGGGCACAGCTCTGACAGGGGAGCCTAGGCACAGCTCTGACCGGGGAGCCTGGGCACAGCTCTGACCGGGAAGCTTGGGCACAGCTCTGACCGGGAAGCCTGGGCACAGCTCTGACCGGGAAGCTTGGGCACAGCTCTGACCGGGAAGCCTGGGCACAAGCTCAGTCTGGAGGAGAGCGGTCACCATCCGATCCTGTACGCTGACATCTCCCAGCCTGGAATCCCGGGGCTGCTGCTTTCTCTCAGCCTCTGGTGGTCTCCCCCCTGTCTGGCAGCCAGCAAGAGCCCCCCGGCTGTCACTCCCAGCCCCCGGGGTCACAAGGCAGCTAATGAGAGCAGCTCCCTGCCACTCACTGGCCTCCATTGTCACCAGCACACAGGCACTTCTCATCTCCCCCCTGGGAGCTGCCAGCACAATGCAATCCAGAGCACAAGCCCCCCTCATTACTCACTATTTATTTTTAAATGCAGGCTAATTTCAAGTGGATTTTTTTTTTTTTGGGGGGGGGGGGGGCTGAAAAGAAAAAGCCACCTCATTCATCCCAAGCAGGGGCCACTCTCTCCTTTGCAGCCTTTGCATCTGATTTTCTGTTATAAAGTATAATAACATTTATCTGATGTCATTGGATGTGCACCCCCTGCTATGAATGTTTTACTAATCCATCACATGCATTTATTAGGGCTTTTCATAAATTACACCATGCACAGGTTGGTGCCGGGGAGGCTAAATAATTCATTGCGGTAATGTATTAAAGTTTGAGTGACCACCTGGTACCAGATTATCACTGGGGGTCCTGCCAGGTTGGATTTTATGCTTTTCATTCCAATAGATTTTTTTTTCTCCCTTGTTAGGAAGCAGTCAGTTTTCTGATATGCAGAGTTGTAATTAAACCTTATACATTTCCAATAATGAAGATCCAGTGTTATCACGTTCATTAGAAAGGCGCACCCATCTCTATATAAGAGGACTTCACCTATTCCTTATGTTTGTACAAAAAAATGATTCATTCCAACTATTGCCTTGTATATTGTCTACTCACTGGGGGGCATTCAGTAAAGCATTTATGACACTTTTCTGGCTGCATGGTCCCTTTAAATTGTCCTGCGCCTTTTCCATGAAAGCCATATGAGATGTGACAGTTTCGGTAACAGATACGACACATACGCCAGATTCAGGTAGTTTTTATATTCGCGTCACTTTTAAGTCAAACCGCCAGTTCATAGATAACAAAACTGGAGGCAAATAACACCAACCTCATCCTTCCATTTCGCTTTTAAATGTCCTTATTTCTTCTGAGAAATCCTCACTTCCTGTTCTTCTGTTTGTAACTCCACACAGTAATGGAAGGCTTTCTCCCTGGTGTGGAGAAAGCCTCTTGAGGGGGCGAGCAGGAGAGTCAGGACGCTCTCTACTGCAAATAGAGAAAGGAGCTGTGTGTTAGTGGGCATCCTGACCCTCCTGCTCGCCCCCTCAAGAGGCTTTCTCCACACCAGGAGAAAGCCTTGCATTACTGTGTGGAGTTACAGACAGAAGAACAGGAAGTGAGGATTTCTTAGAAGAGATAAGGACATTTAAAAGTAAAATGGAAGGATGAGGTAAGTGAAGGAGGACTGCACAAAGGTAAAGGAAGCTATTTAGGGAATATTTTTTTTATCTTTACAACCCTTTTAAAGCTGGCCAGAGTTATTTGAGGGTTTTGTGTGTTTAACCACTTGCCTACTGGGCACTTTCACCCCCTTCCTGCCCAGGCCAATTTTCAGCTTTCAGCACTATCACACTTTGAATGACAATTGCGCGGTCATGCAACTCTGTACCCAAATTACATTTTTATCATTTGTTTCACACTAATAGAGCTTTCTTTTGGTGGTATTTAATCACTGCTGGGTTTTTTATTTTTTTACAAAAAAAAGGACCGAAAATTGTGAAAAAAATATAGTTTTTCTTAGTTTATGTCAGTAAATGTTCTCCTTCACTGATGTGTGCTGATGAGGAGGCACTGATAGGCTGCACTGATGGGCACTGATGAGAGTTGGCATTTATGGGCACTGATTAGGTGGCACTGATGAGGAGGCACTAATATGCCGCACTGATGGGAACTGATAGGTGGCACTGATGAGCACTGATAGGCGGCACTGGTGAGCACTGATAGGCAGCACTGATAGGTGGCACTTATGAGCACTGAAAGGCAGCACTGATTGGCATCTCTAATGGGCACTGATTGGTGTCACTGATGGGCACTGCTGGGGTTTTACTGTAATCAGAGCACTGATGATTAGTGCCCTGATTACCTGTGCTAGTCTCCCTGGAAAAAGATGCTGCTGATCGGCTCTTCTCGCCACACACTCTGTCAGTGCACTTTCGCATTTACATGTGAAGAATTGTGACTGGACACAGCCGATCACATGGGTAAAAAGCCGCGTCATCAGCTTTTTACCGAGTTTGGGGTCACACCGTGTCCCAGGAAAACGCCACGGCCCGTGATCATCGCTCTGCACACCCCCGCAGGCACGCAAGAGCAGCTGTTCTGGGGCACCGTCATATGACGTCGTCCCAGAACAAGAGCCGCACCGATCCGCTGTCATTTGACGGTGGGCAGGAAGTGGTTAACTTTATTAATGTGTCTCATATTTATTTAATTGCCTGCTTCAATTTAGTAATTTTACCGCTTGAGAATCGCACACCGCACTTCTACATGCACCTAATTTTGTAGTTTGGGGTAGGGAGTGCGCGTACCGCCTCCACCCCAGCTGTGCTGTCATTTGCTTCAGCACAAACTGATCAGCGGGTCCTTGCCAATGATTTATGTCTGGGACCTGAAGATTGGCTGAGTGAATGGCAGAAGAGAGCCCTGTGTTGTTAAACAACACAGGTACTCTCTACAGACAGCAGCAATGTGCCTTTTTTTTCTCCCTGCAAAAACTGGCATGTCGCTTAGTAAAAACAGCACACAGTAAACATTGTTAGGCACACAGGTAACGCCTTAATTGTACAGAAATGTTAACACCTAATCAGCCAGTGTCATTAGTAAAGCGACCGTGTATCTTATAAGTACTGATCGCTATATCAGTGTCACTAGTGATGTCAGTGACAGTACAGAAAGCTCCAACCGATCTGAAAGTGGTGCAGTCTGTCCAGCAATCTCTTGTTGTATGCAGATCTATTGGGCAATAATAACTTCATCATACGTGAGGCAATTCACACTGTCAGCACAGTCAAACTGCTGCCGATCAGGTTCCTTGGCCGCCATCTTTTCTCCGGTCCACCTTTTCCTACACCACTCCCGGGGATGTCACTGTCACAGCCCCACTATAAAGCTGATCACCACCATCACGAGTATAACAATAAATAAACATTCCAGTATATAAACAACCATTTGTAGACCTTTTAACTTTCACACAAACCAATCAATATGCACTTACAGTGAACCTTGGATTCCATTCCGTTCCGCTGGCTCTGATAGGCTCTTCCAAACACCAACAAACTGCTGTTATTCTGATGGCCGGCACTCACCAGGGGGCCGGCCATCTAAATAGTGGGCGGCAGCGGAGACAATACATAGAGATTCATGCATTGCATTAATCTCTATGTATTGTACACCTGACGGCGCAGGGGAGAGAGGGGGCGGCGCTCTTGTGCCCACTATGGACATACCACTGCTGTGCCAATGCATGGTCCCCGAAAAGCACTGGCATTTGCTCCCACTATGTTTGAAATAAAACTATATTTTGGACTCTAATACTTTGCAGTGTTCCTTTAATCTTCAGATTCACGTCTGGCTGTTATTTGCAGACAGCTGTCACCTGCGGCTGTCAGAATACCCGAGCAGTGACTACATCTGGTTGGATATTTTCACCTGGATGGTTTTCAGATCAAACAATGTCAGGCTGACGGGACCACCCACAGCTTTCATTTTAGCTGGTTCATTAGAAACCTGGGCAAATGTTCCATGTATGACCAGCTTAAAGGGGTGGTTCACCCTAAAAACTACTTTTTTTTATTACACTGGCCCCCCACATTACAATACGATTAAGGCTATTATTATTTTTTTTTTTATGCTGTACATACCTTTGTACAGCATATTCACCCGTTGCTTCGGGGTTGCGAGTCCCGCGGGAGTGGGCGTTCCTAACATGTCTGTGATTGACATTTTGACCAAAAACGAGCTCCCCCCATCGCGTAAGCCGCGTCACGATTGGCGAAAGGAGCCGAACGGCGATGCGCATGCGCAGTATAGCGCCGACTCGCCGTTCGGCTCCTTTCGCCAACCGTGACGTGGCTTACGCGACGGGGGGAGCTTGTTTTTGGTCAAAATGTCAATCACAGACATGTTGGGAACGCCCACTCCCGCGGGACTCGCAACCCCGAAGCAACATGTGACTATGCTGTACAAAGGTATGTACAGCATCAAAAAAAATAATAATAGCCTTAATCGTATTGTAATGTGCGGGGCCAGTGTAATAAAAAAAAGTAGTTTTTAGGGTGAACCACCCCTTTAAAGAGGAATTACAATCTGCTCACATAATTTGTAATAAAAACATCTTTGCCTTTCTGAAGGTTCCCTCCACTTTGCATATTATTTTATATATACTGTGATTCTGTACTTGCCAAATATGCTGCAGAAATCTCCCTCCACTGAGTTTGGCTGCAACCATTTTAACTGTGGGCAGCTGAAGCTGCTGCCTGTTCACTTCCTGGATTTACACACACACACAGAGGCAAACCTCCAGCTCTGTAGCCTTGCAGCTTTCATTGGTCCTCTTATGACTCATCGCCCCTCCCCCCCCCCTCAGAGCTGTGCATGATGTCATAAGCCTAGGCTTTTTACCAGACAAGAAATAGGAAGTGGGCTGTATAAGGTATTTACTGGCAGAAAAAAAATCTTTTACTATCCTAAGTTAAAACAACACGGGCAGAAGATTTAATAGATGGAAAGTTGAAAAAAATGACTGAAGGTCCGCTTTAAAGAGTAATTCCACTTTTGTTGGGATAAAAATAATCCCCTTTGGGTGATCAATGTACATTGTAGCGATTTTAACAAACTTTGTAGCAGATTCTACCTGTTCTGATTTGAAGGAATAGCTGTTTGTTCCACTAATGTCTTTGGACCGTGAATCTGAATAAGAGTGACTAATTCATTTTAATCAGTTGGTGCACTTCTTTCTGATGAGAAAATCTGCAGCGTCTGCATCCCTTTAGAAGTGGTTAACCTTCAGGGAGCATCTCACCAAAAATTAAATTTTTTGTTGCAGAGGATGCCTAAAACCTGATTTGTATCTTAGTGCAGAGCTCTTCACCCAAGCACAAAAGGAGATTTCTCGGGGTGCTTTGCACACCAACTATGTACCGAGCTCTTAATATTTCCTCCCCCATGTGCCTCTTCCCCTGATTTCCTTGCCAAGATTGGTGGCACAAATATCAACCCATCCTTGTATGCCAAGGTGTAACCCTGGACTCTGAACTATCCTTTCAACCCCACATCTAATCACTGTCCAAATCTTGCCACCTCAACCTCCGCAACATCTCTAAAACATGGCCCTTCCTAACCAATGACACCACCAAGCTCATAGTCCACTCCCTGGTTATCTCTCGCCTTGACTACTGCAACTCCCTCCTCACTAGATTACCTTTATAGACTCATCCATCTTACCAACCGTTCAGTGTCTGCTACTCCTCTCTGTCAATCCCTCCACTGGCTTCCTCTCACCCAATGAATTAAATTCAAAATACTAACAACAACTTACAAAGCCATTCACAACTCGGCGCCCAGCTACATCACTAGCTTAGTCTCAAAATATCAACCTAATCATTCTCTTCGTTACTCCCAAGACCTCCTGCTCTCTAGCTCCCTAGTCACCTCCTTCGTTGCTCACCTCCAGGACTTTTCCCGAGCCTCTCCCATTCTATGTAATTCCCTGCCCCTTGTGTGTGCATCTATTGGCACACACACGGCTTGACCCCACCCCTTTTCTAAAGTGCACAAATGCCATTGGCTCCCGCTGCTCTCACTGAGTCCAGTAAGGAGGGAGAGAGAGAGCAGTGCAGATGGACCGTGATGGGGCTCAGATAAATATTTGGGGGGAGCTACACCTAAAAAGTTTTTTTACCATTAAGGTAAAAAACCTTTAGCTTTTACAACCACTTTAAACATGCAAATGGATTAATTTTTGCAGTGACTCATCCTTTATCAAATAGCCTGGATTTCAGCCAACCAGTGTTCCATAAGTAATGTATCAAAAAGTAACAGTGCCACAGATATATGTGCAGCTTCTTGAAGACGTCACATGACGAAACTTACATAGGGCGGTGACACTGAAGACATCGCAAAGGCTGTTTAACACTCGCAGTCTATGGCTTGTCTGGAGGTGAACAGCTATTAACAGCTGAGTGTGTTCTTCCCTAGTGCCAGGTGAGCACTCTTTAAATGTGAGTGGAATACAAATAATTAGAATTAGCCTGTAATACAGTTTTACGCCATGAGAGTCTCCTGCCTTCTGTTTGTTTCCCACATTACAAGGTGTGACCTGCGAGATGGAAGTCTGACTGAGAGACCAGTGAGGAGTTGCAGTCGGGGATCGGTGGAGAAGGACTGTGGTTTGTTTTCTGGTTTATAATCCTACCAGCATATTCATTTGGTGAGTCCATTTTAGTGCGAGTGGTGAAGGAGTTGCACAGTGGTGAAGCACTTGGGGACTCTACTACGGAACAGTTTGGAGTACACATTATAAGTTGAAAATAACTTGTACGTGATTTAAGTTTCAAATTTTTTGGGGAGTTCTTATGGACTTAATAAACAAGCACTTTAATGATATATTGTTGTACGTTCACTTAGGTTGCACCAGTTGATGCACTAGCACTTTATTTTGCACTTAGTTGTTTATGAGGTTTTTGTATGTATTGATAGACACATTGTATAGCATTGTTTGCACATTTTATTGAGGAGAATGGATATTTTGGTGGGGGCCATCGCTGCTCTTATCACTTCATAGGGGTTGTTTTTACTAAAGGCGAATCCACTTTGAAAGTGCATTTGGAAGTGCAGTCGCTGTCAATCTGAGGGGAAGATCTGAAATGAGGGGAAGCTCTGCTGATTTATCATCCAATCATGTACAAGCAAAAATGTTGTTTTTTATTTTCCTTGCATGTCCCCCTCAGATCTGCAGCAACTGCACTTCCAAGTGCACTTCCAAGTGCACTTTCAGTGCACTTGTAGTGCAAAGTGGATTTGCATTTAGTAAATAACCCATATGGTTTTCCATAAGTGATGTTCACACAGGGGTGAGTCCATAAAGCCCCGTCCTTACTGTAGATTCTCAGACTTCTGGATTGAATGACAAACAGCATCATAAACACCTGAAAAACCAAGAACATTATGGGGGTTATTTACGAAAGGCAAATCCACTTTGCACTACAAGTGAAAACTACAAATGCAAAGTGCACTTAAAGCGAAGTTCCACCCAAAAGTGGAACTTCCGCTTAATCCACCCCTCGCACTCCCAAACATGCCACATTTGGCATGTATTTTTTTGGGGGGGGGGGAGTGGGGGCTTCAGGAGTAGTGGGACTTCCTGTTCCACTTCCTCCTTCCCCTGAGGGGCTGCTAAGGTGAATAGCCTAATCGCCTTTCTGCAGCCCCTCCCTGTAGGCGATCGCCTGGGACACGTGACAGGTCCCAGGTGATCGCCTGTCCAATTAGATGGTGCGGCGCCGCTCGCACATGCGCAGTGGGTGCCCGGCCGTGAAGCCGAAAGCTGTCACGGCCGGGTGCCCACACTTGGAATGAAGACGCCGGCCGGAGAGGGGGGGGGGGGAGGAGCGGAGCCCCGGCCGGCGCGTCGCTGGAACGTGGAGCAGGTGAGTGTATGTTTATTAAAAGCCAGCAGCTACACTTTTTGTAGCTGCTGACTTTTAATAAACATAAAAAAATGACTGGAACACCCCTTTAAAAGTACACTTAAAGTGCAGTCGCTACAGATCCGAGGGGGACATGCAAGTAAAATAAAAAAAAAAAACATTTTAGCTTGCACATGATTGGATGATACAAATTTGCCTTTCATAAATAACCCCCATTGTGATGAAAAAAAGTAGTTTCAGGGACAGTACCAGAAAAGAGATGAGTGTTGCAGCGATAGTTTATTTTTTTTATATAATTGTTTCGCCTTACAGAATTCGTTTTTTTCTTATTTAGCCTAGAGTTGGCCATTGAAGTGAAACCTAGGTCACCTAAACAACAACTATATACTTTTTCCTCCCCCTCCCTCTTACACAAATGCTAAACATTTCTACTCTACTTTTTACTGTTTTATTTTTAATATGTGCTGTAAGGCAGTGCCTATGTGTTTCCAGCCTAGGCTGGGCTCTGCTGCCTGCGGGGATTGCTATGTCACAGCTATCTTTGGGGTGGATTCACGTAGAATGGCGTTTCTTTGTGCGGGCGTAACGTATCCTATTTATGTTACGCCTCCGCAACTTTTACAGGCAAGTGCCGTATTCTTAAAAGAAAGTTGCGGCGGCGTAGCGTAAATAGGCCGGCGTAAGCCCGCCTAATTCAAATTGTGAAGAGGTGGTCGTGTGTTATATAAATCAACCCTGACCTGTGATTGAGGTTTTTCCCGAACGGCGCATGCGCCGTCCGTGGGATTTCCCAGTGTGCATTGCTCCAAAGTACGCCGCAAGGACGTCATTGGTTTCGACGTGAACGTAAATGACGTCCAGCCCCACTCACGGACGACTTACGCAAATGACGTAACTTTTTCAAATTTCGACGCGGGAACGACGGCCATACTTAACATTGGTACGCCGCATATACGCCTCATATAGCAGGGGTAACTTTACGCCGGGAAAAGCCTAACGTAAATGGTGTAAATGTACTGCGTCGGCCGGGCGTACGTTCGTGAGTTCGCGTATCTAGCTGATTTACATATTCTAGGCGTAAATCAGCGTACACGCCCCTAGCGGCCAGCGTAAATATGCAGTTAAGATGCGACGGCGTAAGAGGTCGGATCTAATAGAAATCTATGCACAACTGATTCTATGAATCAGGCGCATAGATATGACCGCTCAGACTCAGAGATACGATGGCGTATCTGGAGATACGCCGTCGTATCTCTTTTGTGAATCTGGGCCATAGTGTATTACTAAGCTGCAAGTTTGAGGAACATGTGCGCAGGTGCGGTGGATTGCCACACATGAGCAAAAACGTTGTGGAGCACTTTAGTACCCACTCACCAGAAGCTGATGCTATTTGTGTGCGAAAACCCACTGCACACAGGTGAGACTATGCTAGCTCCCAAATGCCTGGAAGAGACCGGCAGCAGATCAATGTACACGCCAACTGAAAAAAAAATGGCAGCACGGGAGGGGGGCGGGAGAAGGTATTTTAGAAGCGGTCAGGTTCCGCTTTAAAGTATCAAATTTTATTTCATTAAAATCATTTTTATGGAAAAACAAAAATCCTAGGTATGTCCGCACATTGACAGCTGAGAAGTTGTTATTATAAAGGTTTTTTTTCGTGCTTGGATTTTCCCCTTTCATCGCTGAAGCTGTAGTCGCCTTCTTATCTCTCTCTGGATTTTAATTTGTGACTGAATACGTACACTTCGATTAGCATAAAACAAGAACATTTAGGTCCTACCTAGAATACAGAAAGTGTGTGGGAGGAGAGGTCTGAGGAATGGTGACATCTGTTCCCATGCGCTTTCTGACCTGCTCTCAGTTGTCAGTATAATAGGCAGCTACTTAGGAGCCGGAATTGCTCATTAACAGAACGGCATACAAAGGCGACTCGTATACTTCTACGTATGGGAAATTGGTCCGCAATAACTTGAAAAATAATACAATAACCTTCTTACTTGTATTTAGGATTCAGGAGCTCTTTGGCATCCCTGAGTTTGTCAAAAGTTAGAAAGTTTAGGTCTTTAATTCAGCACAATGCTACTAAAAGAAGAAAAACACAAAGGCACTTTTGGGTGGCATAAATGTGCATGGTAGGGCCCAAAGGGTCTGCTTCCTGTCACTTCACAAAGTCTACATTAACCACTTGACCACTGGGCACTTAAACCCACTTAATAACCAGACCAATTTTCAGCTTTCGGTGCTCTCACGTTTGGAATGACAACAACTCAGTCATACAACACTGTAACCAAATGACATTTTTGTCCTTTTTCCCCACAAATAGAGCTTTCTTTTGGTGGTATTTGATCACCTCTGCGGTTTTTATTTTTTTTCGCTATAAATGAAAAAAGAACGAACATTTTGTAAAAAAATGAACTTTTATTAATTTCTATTATAAAATTTTGCAAAAAAGTAATTTTCTTCATAAATTTGGCCTAAAATATATACTGCTCCATATCTTTGGTAAAAACATTTTTTGGGATATTATTTAGTCTGGGTGAAAGTTATAGGGTCTACAAGCTATGGTACCAATTACTGAAAATGTATCAATTTGATCATACCTGATGTACTGACAGCCTCTCTCATTTCTTGAGATCCTGGTGGGCACTGGTGCGAACAGGCGGCACAGGTGGCACTGGTGGGACTGGTGGGCACAGGCCGCACCGGTGGGACTGGTGGGCACCGGTGGGACTAGTGGGTACAGGCGGCACTGATGGGCACAGGTGGCTCTGGTGTGGCTCTGGTGTTCACTGGTGTGGCTCTGGTGTGCACTGATTAGCACACAGGCGGCACTGGTGGGCACAGTCTTCACTGGTGGGCACACGCGGCACTGGTGGGCACAGGCTGCACTGATGTGGCACTGCAGTGGCGCAGATAAGCACTGATGGGCACAGGTGGCACTGATGGGAACTGATTGGCACAGGTGGCACTGGTACGGCACTGTTGTGGCACTGGTATGGTACTGGTGTGCCACTGGTGACACTGGTGCGGCTCTGGTGACACTGGTGCGGCTCTGGTGGCACTGGGGTGGCACAGGTGGCATTATTGGGCACAGATGTGGCACTATTGGGCACAGATGTGGCACTATTGGGAACAGATGTGGCACTATTGGGCAAAGCAATAGTCAGGGGAACACTCACAGATCTCTCCTCTTCTCTCATGCTGAAACTGTGTGAGGAGAGGAGAGAGATGAACTTTACGTGACCTGCTTTGTTTACATTGTGATCACGCCATCATTGGACGGCGTTATCACGTGGTAAAGGGCCGCTGTCATTGGCCCTTTACCGTGATCTGTGTTGCGCCGGGTCCTGTGGAATGAAATGTTTCCGTGTGCGCGCCCGAGGGGGTGCGCGGGAACGATTCTCTGGGAGGACGTTATATAATGTCCTACCAGAGTTAAGCAACCACCTTTCCGCCGTTATTTGACGGCGGCTGGTGGCTAAGTGGTTAAAGTGTATATCAAGCTAAAAACCTTTTTTTATAGCATTGGGTAGGGAGTGTAAACTCTTGTCCTATCCTAGTTGGGGGTTCTTTGGAGAAATGTCCCCTCACTTCCTGTCCTGCTGACAACAGACAGGAAGTGATGGAACATCTATAACAGGGACACAGACAGAATTAAAAATCTTACAAGAGTTCTAGCCATCCCTTACTATACTTAGGACATTTTTGTTTCCATCTGTGTGGCTTTAGGAGAGTTTCCTTAATTTCCTATCTGGTAAGAATTTGTCTCAACAGATAGTATGGGGAAGTCTCTTTAATGCCCCTTTCACACTTGTGCGACTTGGGACTGCAAAGTTGCATGACAAGTCATACCACATGATTTCCAATGAGTACCATTCATATCTGTGCTTCTTCAAGTCGCACCGACTTCTAAGTAGTCCCTGTAATACTTTGGTCTGACTTTGATGCGAGTTGAGGTCCATAGACCTAAAGTTTACACAGGCATTCCTTGAAATCGCAGCAAATTTGTGTCAAAATCACGGCCACAAAATCTTGCGACTTTGAAGTCGTGGTAGTGTCAAAGGTGCTCAACAGAGCCCCAAATAGCAGTAAAAAACTGACAGCGGCTCTTACCCTTTCCTCTCTCTATCCATAAGAAAAAAAATTGCCTGGACATACTGTAAATTGGAACTTTTCATTATTATTAACCACTTACATACCAGCCACCGTCATATGACGTCCACAAAGTGTCTCTACCATCATATGGTATATATCATATGACGTCCTGGACTTTGAAGGGGGATATGACTTTGAAGGGGGATATCTGAATGATGCCTGCAGCGAGAGGCATCATCCAGATATCTATCTCTTGTGCCGGCGATTCTGCACAACGTAAGAACGATCATAGCGGCGGTTCCGCCGCTAGATCGTTCTTACAGGCGGCGGGAGGGGACATCCCCCCCTCCCGCTGACATCCGGTGCTTCTCCGGGCTCTCCCGTGCCATCGGGGCCCAGAGAAAGAATCGTCCGGCGCTGGCAGGAAGTATAGAGATGACTGGTGACCAGATGGTCACCAGTTATCTCTATGACCGTCGGAGGACCCGGGCGCGATGTGATGACGTCACGCCCGGGTCCAGTAAGTAAACAAAGCTGCGATTGCGGCTGTAAGCCACAGTATTCATGAGATCAGTGAATTTTTTTCACCGATCTCATGGTTTCCAGCCTGGAGGAGAGATGTGGGGTCTTATTGACCCCGCATCTCTCCATAAAGGAGGACCTGTCACACACATTCCTATTACAAGGGATGTTTACATTCCTTGTAATAGGAATAAAAGTAATAAAAAAAATAAAAAAAGTGTAAAAAAATAAATAAATATGTAAAATAAATAAATAATAATAATAAAAAAAATTAAAACGCCCCTGTCCCCGGTAGCTCGCGCGCAGAAGCGAACGCACATGCAAGCCGACATATGTAAACGCAGTTTAAACCACATATGTGAGGTATCGCCGCATGCGTTAGAGTGCCAGCAACAATTCTAGCACTAGATCTCCTCTGTAAATCTAAACTGGTAACCTGTAAAAAATTTCAAAGCCTTGCCTATGGAGATTTTTAAGTACCGAAGTTTGGGGCCATTCCATGAGTGTGCGCAATTTTAAAGCGTGACATGTTAGGTATCTATTTACTCGGTGTAACATAATCTTTCATATTTTACAAAAAAATTGGGCTAACTTTACTGTTTTGTTATTTTTTTAATTCATGAAACAATTTTTTCCCCAAAAAAGGCGTTTGAAAAATTATTGCGCAAATACCGTACAAGATAAAACGTTGCAATGACCGTCGTTTTATTCCCTAGGGTGTCTGCTAAAAAAACATATATAATGTTTGGGGAGTAATTTTCTAGCAAAACAATTATGATTTGTACATGTAGGAGAGAAGTGCCAGAATAGGCCCGGTATGGAGGTGTGTATAAGTGCCCTGTATGGAAGTGGTTAAAGTAAATCTTTAACTACTGCAAAGTGATCAGGGTGGCAATATAATTTATAATATATATAATATTATATATTATAATATTATAATATATATAATCCTTTGGCTCCCGAAACTGAAAACTGCATGCCATGCAAATAGTGACTTTGAAAGGTAAGAAGGTTCTGGGAGGCAGGATGGAGTGGAGACAAGAGCCAGCTGCCCAGCTAATGTCTATTTATATAATGGGCTCCTGGGACCCTGGAAGAATTGTGCTGGCATCGCTAGGTGTCTGCAATTAATGTTATATTATCAATGTACACAGACACAGAAGACACAGACGGAAGCTGCCATTCTCAGACATCTAGGCTGCATGCTAAGTCCTGGGCCAATGACAGAACTTATAAATTCCCTGCGCTTCATCTTCTTATTACATCGAATGACCGACAACCTGTCACCAGTGGCCATCTATATTAATACAGAACTAAATCTAAAATGTAAAAAATTAGGAGTGTGGAAGGATTAGACCCTCTGTCAAGTTTTTATTTCTCTGTGTACGCACTAGGGAGATTCACCCCTCTAACTGTCCTAAAGACTATTGTCACCAAGACAGAAAGGGAGGCGAAAGCTAAAATTTCAAAGACGTCACGATCGAATACAAGAGGTGATTGTAAAATCAAATTTTACGTTTAAAATCTCATGATCTAAATCTCAAGATTTAGATCATGTTGTATCTCCAGGACAAGCATTAAATAGATGTCTCCCCACTGGGAAATAGACAGCAAAAACCGACCAGATAGAGTTTTAGCCTTTTCCTACTCTATCCAAACTGAAAACAACGGGCCAGATCCACAAAGAAGTTACGTCGGCGTATCTATTGATACACCGCGTAACTTCTAGGATGCGCCGGCGTATCTTTGTTTTGTATCCAAAAAACAAGATACGCCTGAAGCTGGGCTAGATCCGACTGACGTACGTCTTAGTACGCCGTCGGATCTAAGGTGCATATTAGCGCTGGCCGCTAGGTGGCGCTTCCGTTGATTTCCGCGTCGAGTATGCAAATTAGCTAGATACGCCAATTCACAAACGTACGTCCGCCCGGCGCATTTTTTTACGTCATTTGCGTAAGGCTTTTTCCGGCGTATAGTTACCCCTGCTCTATGAGGCGTACGCAATGTTAAGTGTGGACGTCGGGCCAGCGTCAAATTTTCCGTAGTTTACGTCATTTGCGTAAAACATTCACGAATAGGGCTTTGCGTAAGTTACGTTCACTTCGTCTAGGCATTGAGCGGGCGTAATTAAATTTGAAAATTCAGCGTGATACTGAGCATGCGCGCGCATGCGCCGTGCGAAAAAAAAGCGTCATTTACGTGGGGTCATGCTTATTTTACATAAAACACGCCCCCCTGTTCCTCATTTGATTTAGGAGTGCTTATGCCGGCAGATTTACGATACGCCGCCGTAACTTTAGAGGCAAGTGCTTTGTGAATACAGCACTTGCCTCTCAAAGTTGCGGCGGCGCCGGTGCAGACGTTCTCCTAACATCTCCCATTATATATCACTATATGTTGAACTCTGAGCTGATCTGTGAGCATTTCAAAACTTGTATCTGCTCCTGAGGAAGTGGAGCATACTGTACGAAATATGTCAAGCTATATAGATGCAATTCTTTTATAGCAACATGTGTTTCATTGTTTGATCAATTTTATAATGTCTGTTTACCATGAATCATGGCCAAAATGGAGCAAGTGATATTTTATATGATCAGCTACTTACTTTATATGTACGCTTCATAATCCAGCTTTAACATGACAAATATATTTTACTGCCTGAAATGGTTAATCCCATTATGGCTATTTTGTATTATATGCTTTGCAAAAAAATGTGCTTTTAACATCAGTATTTATCATTCTAATTGTGTATATATATTGTATGAATGATTTAAATGTCGATTCACATTCATTACTAACCCACGTCATGCACCTCATTTAAACTCCCAAACGTTTTAATTTTTTTTTCAGTATATACAGGGATGAAGGCATTATTATGTTACATTTAAAGTCCCAAAACCCTTCCTTTTTAATACATTCTCTTTCACTGCTTAGATGAAGAAAGCCTGATGTTTACAGAGTTCAGTAGCTCAAGGTTAACACGCAGTTAAATGAGCTGGAGAGGTGACTCATCTCCCTCCCTTCACTTTTCTGTCTGCTTTGAACATACAGGATCATGCAGACTTTTAATTGGAAAGAAAGGCCCAGATTCTCAAAGGACTTACGACGGCGCAACGCCATGTACGCTGTCGTAAGTTCTATTCTGGGCCGTCGTATCTATGCGACTGATTCTTAGAATCAGTTACGCATAGATATCTATTAGATCCGACAGGCGTACGGCTCTTACGCTGTCGGATCTTAAATGCAATTTTATTTTTTGCCGCTAGGTGTCACCTCCGTTGTTTTCCCCGTCAAGTATGCAAATTAGCTAGATACGCGAATTCCCAAACGTACGCGCGGTCGACGCAGTGAAGTTACAACGTTTACGTTAGGTTTGCGCGGCGTAAAGTTGCCCCTGCTATATGAGGGGCAACCAATGTTAAGTATGGCCGTCGTTCCCGCGTCGAAATTAAAAAAATTACGTTGTTTGCGTAAGTCGTCCGTGAATGGGGCTGGACGCCATTTACGTTCACGTCGAAGCCAATGACGTCCTTGCGATGTCATTTGGAGCAATGCACCCTGGGATATTTTCCGGACGGCGCATGCGCAGTACGTTCGGCGCGGGAACGCGCTTAATTTAAATGCTCCACGCCCCCTACCCGGCTAATTTGAATTAGGCGGGCTTGCGCTGGGTGATTTACGCTACGCCGCCGCAACTTTACAGGCAAGTGCTTTGTGAATAAAGCACTTGCCTGTAAAACTTGCGGCGGCGTAACGTAAATGACATAGGTTACGCCGCCGCAGAGATACGCCGGATCTACGAGAATCTGGCCCAAAGAGTCTAAAAGCAAACAGCTTTTGCTGTGCTCTGGATTTTTTTTTTTTTTTTTTGGAAAACCCAATGTCCTGCGAATCCTGTGATTTTTTTTTTGCAAATAAGATTTTATTTACTTATTAAAAAAAAGGTGGGGTTTAAAAATGTATAAACTTAACAATGTCAAATAAAATGGACCCCAAACTATTACAGTTCTTTTTAATCAGAAGATATTAAAGGCATTGGGCCAGATTCAAGAAGCAATTGCGCCTGTGTAACCATAGGTTACACAGCGCAATCGCTTACTTGCTCCGGCGTAGCGAATGCTCCTGATTCAGGAACATCGCTACGCCGACTGCAGCCTAAAATCTGCGTGGCATAAGGCTCTTATGCCACGCAGATTTTAGGCTGCATTCTTGCGTTGGCCGCTAGGGGGCGCTCCCATTGTGATCTGTGTATAGTATGCAAATTGCATACTAACACCGATTCACAACGTTGCGCGAGCCCTGCGTACGCAAATTACGTAGTTTGCATACGTCGGGTTTCGCGTAAGGTTACACATCCTAATAGCAGGCGCAGCCAATGCTATAGGATACCCACGATCCCGCGTCGCGATATTTAAAATCTACGTCGTTTGCGTAAGTGAATCGTGAATGGCGCTGGACGCCATTCACGTTCACTTTGAAGCAAATGACGTCCTTGCGACGTCATTTGCCGCAATGCACGTCGGGAAAGTTTCCCGACGGAGCATGCGCTCTACGCTCGGCGCGGGAGTGCGCCTAATTTAAATTATTCCTGCCCCCGGCGGGATCATTTACATTGCGCGCGCTTACGCCGGGCAATTTTGCCGGCGCGCCCTTGCAATTTACGGAGCTACTGCTCCGTGAATCGAGGGCAGCGCAAAATATTTGCGGGGGTGCAGGGCAAAATCGTTGCCCTGTGCCTCCGCAAATAAAGCGCAAATGTACCTGAATCTGGGCCATTGTTCCCAATATTTCTAATCTGGTTAATATTCTAATCAACTGTAATTGTTTTTTGGTCCACGCAAATTGTCACATTTGTATCAAAATGATTTGGATTTTGTGAAGCATGCATGTGTATATTTGGATCTTGCAGGATGTGCTCATATTTAATCACAGCCTTTGTTTCTCTGTGTAAGCCAACTAACTGCTTGGGGACATTTGGAATTGTTTTAGTCATAACATTAAATTACGCGTAATAAATTTGTCTTGCATGATGACATTTCCATTTACCATTGCTACTCCCAGCCTTAACAGAGAGGGACGGAACAGCCGAGGACTGACGTGCAGTGTACAGGGACTGCGCTCCATTTTTTATGGGGTAAAACTATACATTGTATTATGGGATAAACCTATACGGTGTTTGCTGGTAACAATACAAAGCTAATGACAGTCTTCACGTATTGCCCTGGAAATGAAAATGTGAGAGATTAAGCGTACATATTCCAGGAGTTATTCTCTGAAGGTTTGATAAATGTGCTACCCATTTTAATGAATAATTTCCTCTGTCAAAATACTGTTTGTTTTAACGTGCAGCACAGTATATATTACAACAATAATATTTCTCGGGACTGCTCAGTTTCAATGCTTTTGACATTTTTTTTCCCCCGCTTCAGTCATCGCGAGGTACGTGTATTGCAATTTAGCAAGGTCAAGATGTTAGCAGCCGTGTCTACTATTATAAAACAAACACTAGTACTAAATATGAAAACACAAGCAAAGCGGACAATTACACCAGTTGACTTTATAACTGCCTGTGGTTAGAGATGATATAAAAGACGAACGTCCTGGGGGAGCTATAACTAAATCATGGCTGTTGTAAAAATAAAAAATAAAACTATTAATCAAAAATAAACAGAATGAAAGAAAAGTTGCATTTTGTTTTTTTCATATCCCATATGATCTACACATCAGTACAAAGCGAGTAGCAGAGGGCTTTATAAGTAATAATTGAAATATTATGTTAATGAAAGAAATACAGAGAATCCAGACTATGGAAGCCAGGGAGATTTGCACCTCCTTAAACATAATAGTTTAGTAAATCTTATAGTATTTAAAAAAAAAAAAGAAACTACAATATTTGGTTTCTGTATAACAGAAAAAAAAATTAACTGTAAAAGAGTGCAAATTGAGTGAAGGTTTAAAGGGTAATTCCACTTTCGTGGGAAAAAAAACTAACAAAAATAAATAAATAATTTAACATATATAGTACAATTACGATTCAAGTCAAATTTTAATTGAATGTTATGAAAAATGACCTTTCCTTTTAATGCAATATGGCTTCCTGGAGGTGTTATGTGCACAGAAAGCCCCCCCAGAAACATAATTTCCTGCTTGTGTGATTGGCTCACTGTTAGATTTTAGGTATCCCCTGTAACAAAAAGGTAATTTTTTGGTGAGATATTCCCGATTAAAAATCACTTCTAAAAGGATGCAGATTGTGCAATTTTCCTCATTATAGCCCTGCAGGTTCAGCAGCTGATTGATATTTATGAAACCACTCCCATTAGATTCACTTGCCCCATGGACACAGACAAACACACATGGATTTCTTCAGAATAACAAAAGGTAGGAATCTGCAACACAGTTTGTTAAAATCCTTGTAATGTACACAAATCACTCACAGGAGAATGTTTTTTCTCAACAAAAGTGGAGTTATGCTTTAACCACTTGTGGCCCACCCACTGTACATTTACTGCGGCAGGGCAACCGCTCTGTGCCAGATTACATACATAGTATATGATCTGACACTCCCGGATCTGGGGTGCGTGCGCAGCAGCAGGTACAGCGGACCCAATGTCCGCCAGCACCCGCCGATTGCCCAGGAAGAATGTCAATCTGTAAACAAGGCAGATTGTCGTTCTGTCAGAAAGGAAGGCACAGATCCTGTGTTTCTGCTAAGCAGAAACACGGATCTTTGCCTTCCCCTTGTCAAAGTACCTCCCCCACAGTGAGTAAGCACAACCTAGGCACACAGTTAACCCTTTGATTGCCCCTGATGTTAACCCCTTCAATGCCAGTGTCATTTTTTTAGCACTGATGCCTGTATTAGTGTCACTGGTCCCTAAAAAGTGTCAGTTAGGTGTCCAATTTGTCCGCTAAAAGTAGCTGATTGCCGCCATTACTAGTAAAAATTCAATATAATAATAATTTAAAAAATCACACAGTTTGCAGATGATATAACTGTCAGGGAAGACAGGCTTTCCATGCAAGGGCCCGGCATGCACGCATGCGTACTAGCACTTTAAGACACACACCTGTCACTAATAATGAAGTCAGGCAGGCTATTTAAGCAAGGCTTCTACAGAGGTTCCTTGCTGTTTGGTCTGCAGCTTCTGTGTCATTTCCTGTTTCCTGTGTGACCTCTGACTCTGATCCAGCTTGTTACCTGTGAATGCCTGCTGCCTGTTCTGATCCCGGCTTCCCTTAGACTCTGATCCTGCCTGCTGATTCTGTCTGATTCCGGTACTGCTCGGCATGTGACCTGACCTCTCTTCTGCCTAACGTCTATGCCTGATCTGCCTGATTATTTCCGACCCAGCCTGTCTGACCCTGCATCTCGCTCATCCAGTCTGCTACAGCTCCCAGCCCTGCAAGCCTGCATCTGGTACTGCTCCGTGGTTCATCCCAGCCTGCCACCAGTCAAGCATCGTGTCAGCTCATCTACTATCTGCCTGCTGACCACTGCTACTACAGGGACTATTGAACTGTTTACAGGCACTCATACCCCGCCGTGCTCCTGTGGCTGCTGTATCACTGCCAGTAGTCCACGAGCCGGAGTTGTACGAGAGGCCTTCCTCTGCACGTCAGGCTCACATCCCAGGTACGCAACAGTACCAAACAGCCATGTCTGAGCCTGCAAGAGGACCCTCTCCAGTGGATGAAATATGTCAGCACCTTGCTGCTCTTACAAAAGCAGTTAAGTCACTGCAGGAAGGATACGTGCGTCTGGAAGTGCGGGTACAGTCCCTGTCCACTCCAGCAACCACAGCTCCTGCATCCGATCCTGCCTCCTCCACCATCCAAACTAGGGCTTCAGCCAGCCATACAGTAATGGTGTT
Organism: Rana temporaria; assembly: GCF_905171775.1. Classification (NCBI taxonomy): domain Eukaryota; kingdom Metazoa; phylum Chordata; class Amphibia; order Anura; family Ranidae; genus Rana; species Rana temporaria. The sequence goes on from NC_053489.1 coordinate 585,706,194, forward strand.
ACCCCCTGAGCCCCAAGTACCTACGCCTGAGAGGTTTTCCGGCGATCGGAGTAAATTTAGAGCCTTCCGCAATGCCTGTCAGCTCTACTTTGCTCTTCAGCCACAGACTATTTCCCTGGAAGCCACCAAGGTGAGATGTATTATTTCTCTTCTCCAAGGGGAACCGCAGTCTTGGGCCCACTGGCTGTTAGAAGAGAACAACGCACAACTAGACACCATGCAAATGTTCTTTGGTGCCATGGCACTGATTTATGACGACCCACATCGTACTACCACCACTGAAGCCGCTCTTTATGCACTCCAGCAAGGCCATAGAGCGACCGAATACTATGTCAGTGACTTTAGGCGCTGGAGTGCAGACACCAGCTGGAATGACGCAGCCCTGCGTCATCAGTTTAGTTTGGGTCTCTCTGAAAGTCTGAAAGATGAGCTCGCTCGGGTCGGGGTGCCAAGCTCTCTGGAAACCCTTATCACTATGTCCATCCAGATTGACCGCCGCCTATGAGAATGCAGGTCTGAAAGAACCACAAAGCACTTCCGTCCAACCTGGATGTTACCCAAGATCCCTGCTTCTCCTAACCTGGCTCCTGGAAACTCTGCTTTCCCTACTCCAGAGACGCCTAAACCCATGCAATTGGGCCTGACTCGTTCTTCATTGACTCCAGAAGAACGCCAACGCCGATGAGTAAATAACCTCTGCCTGTACTGTGGAGATGCCGGTCACTTTGTACATACCTGTCCTGCCAAGCTGCGTAAGTGTCTTTCCCTTTCTTCACTCAACCGGTTACCCCGGCCTGCCTTGTCTGCCAGCTCAGCGCATATCGCTCTGCCTGTTTCCTTCCAGCTGCCGGGAAGAACCGTATCAGTGACTGCTATTATCGATTCTGGAGCGTGTAGCTGTTTCATTGACCAGTCCTTCGCAGCTCAGCAACACATTCCTCTACAAACCAGAGAACAGGGACTCACTGTTTTCTTGGCCGATGGGTCTTACATTAAATCTGGACTGGTAACCAAGGTGACCCCACCAATGTTGACCCTCTCCTCCACCAACCACCTAGAGCTGCTGCGTTTAGACGCAATCTCTTTGCCCTTCTATCCCGTCATCCTGGGCCTACCCTGGCTACAGGCTCTTAACCCACAGATAGACTGGGAATCCGGAAGTGTCAAATTCCAGTCACCATATTGCCAGAGACACTGTTTGGAAACTTCACCACCCTCACCTGCTACCCTGCTGTGTATGGACACAGACCCTGAATTATGTCAAGTAGTTCCGGATTCCTACCACGAATACCTGGACGTTTTCAGCAAACGAGGAGCAGACACCCTTCCTCCACACAGACCTTATGACTGCCCAATTGAGCTCCTTCCCGGGGCCGAGATTCCATTTGGGCGCATCTTTCCTTTATCTGAACGGGAATCAGGGGTCTTGAAGGACTATATTGATGAGAACCTGCAGAAAGGATTCATCCGTCCCTCTACCTCACCGGCCGGTGCTGGTATATTTTTTGTAGAAAAGAAGGATCATACCCTGAGACCATGTGTGGACTATCATGACCTAAATACAATAACAGTGAAGAATCGCTATCCCCTTCCTCTAGTCCCTGAACTGTTCCAAAGACTCAAATCAGCAAGCATCTTTACCAAGCTGGATTTAAGAGGGGCCTATAACCTGGTTCGCATACGAGAAGGGGATGGATGGAAAACTGCCTTCCGTACCCGATTTGGGCACTTTGAATATCTAGTTATGCCCTTTGGCCTTTGTAATGCCCCTGCCACCTTCCAGTACTTTATTAACGATATTTTCAAAGACTTTCTGGATATTTTCGTGGTTGTCTACCTTGATGACATCTTGATATTCTCTGTATCATTAGAGGTGCACCGAGGGCATGTTAAAAGCGTATTGTGCCGGCTCCGCAAATATGGACTTTATGCTAAAGCCGGAAAATGCGTCTTTGAGCAACAGAGCATCCAGTTCTTAGGTCTGATCATTTCGACCAAAGGGATCAAGATGGACCCACAGAAAGTCTCAGCGATACTAGATTGGCCAGCCCCCACAGACAAGAAGGGAATACAACGCTTTGTGGGCTTTGCCAATTTTTATCGCAAATTTATCAAGAACTTTTCTGCTATTATTCACCTTATTACACAGCTGACCAAGCAAGGTATCCGTTTCTGTTGGACTTCTGAGGCCCAAGCCGCTTTTGAAACGTTGAAGAGACGGTTTACCATTGCTCCTGTCCTAAGTCACCCAGACTCTAACTTGCCCTATATTGTGGAGGTGGATGCTTCAGAAAGTGCAGTTGGGGCCATTCTATCACAACGTCAAGGCCTCAAAGAAGTGACCCATCCAGTAGCATTCTTTTCACGTAAACTCACGTCAGCTGAAAGAAACTACGATGTAGAGGATCGGGAACTTTTGGCGATCAAAGCCGCGTTGGAGGAATGGAGATACTTGCTGGAGGGAGCGGCCCATCCAATTCTGATCTACACGGATCATAAGAATCTTGAGCATCTGCGATCTTCTAAACGCCTCAAACCACGCCAAGCTCGCTGGGCTCTCTTTTTCTCGAGATTCTCATTTCATATTACATACAGGCCCGGATCAAAAAACACTAAGCCTGATGCGTTGTCGCGCATGTTTGAAGATCCAAGAGACATCCTAACACCAGATACCATTTTACCGGCTGGAAACTTCCTGCTATTACACACTGACCTCTTGTCTCAGTTACAGCAAGCTTCTGCAGAAACACCCAGTCCTCCAGGGGTCACACTACAAGCAAAGAATGGCCTATTATGGAGGGGTAAGCAGATTTTTCTACCTAAAGAGGTTTGAGCAATGATCTTTGGGGTTCATAAGACTGTCGAACTTGTACAACGCTCATTTTGGTGGCCAGGGTTGGAGAAAGACTGCAGATCCTATGTAAATGCATGCACCAACTGCATCCGGAGTAAAAGCTCCCGTAACAAAGCTTGGGGATTGCTCAGACCTCTGCCTATATCTGACAGACAGTGGCAGATGATTGCTATGGATTTTATAGTTGATCTTCCACCATCTGAAGAATGTACCGCTATCTTTGTGGTAGTAGATCGCTTATCAAAGATGGCTCATTTCATTCCCCTAAAGAGTACACAATCGGCTCGATCGGGTGTTTATAAAAGAAATTGTCAGACTCCATGGAGTCCCTGCAAATATCGTGTCCAGTTCACATCCAGATTTTGGAAGGCCTTGTGCGAGACCCTACAGATTGAACTCTCATTCTCTTCTGCTTACCACCCACAAACTAATGGGCAGACAGAGAGAACTAATCAGACCCTAGAACAATACATCTGTGGTTTTACTTCTTTTGTCCAGGATGATTGGGTATCATTATTACCCCTGGCGGAATTTGCCTATAATAATGCCAACCATTCTGCCACCAAGCAATCTCCGTTCTTTGCTAATTATGGATTCCATCCCACCTTCTTACCTAATCTTGTCATAGAATCTTCCGTTCCAGCCGTCCAGGATACTCTGGACTTTTTCTCTCGCAATAATATGTTGTTACAGGAAACCATTGCGAAAGCCCAGGAGGACAGCAAGAAATAATTTGACAAGAAAAGAAGAGGGGAACTGATCTTGCAACCAGGAGATCAAGTATAGCTTTCAACGATGAATTTGAAGATGCTATGTCCTTCTAAGAAGCTGGCACCAAGGTTCGTAGGACCATTTCCGGTAAGGAGAAAAATTAATGATGTTTCTTTTGAATTAATCTTACCTGAATCTTTTAAGATCCACCCAGTGTTTCATGTTTCCTTGCTGAATCCTGTTGTGCCAGATCCATTTCCAGATCATAGACCCGGTCCTCCCACACCTATTATTATTGATGGGGATGAGGAAGTTGAGGTCGAGGCTGTTTTAGACTGCAGGAAAAGAAGGGGTCAGACACAATATTTAATCAAGTGGAAGGGTTATGGTCCAGAGGAGAATTCCTGGGAACCCGCACAAAATTTACATGCCACAGACTTGATCCGTGCCTTCTTCCGCAGGAACCCGCAAAAGAGGAACCAGTTGGGCACCCGGAGGTTGCACGTAGGGAGGGGGCAATGTCAGGGAAGACAGGCTTTCCATGCCAGGGCCCGGCATGCACGCATGCGTACTAGCACTTTAAGACACACACCTGTCACTAATAATGAAGTCAGGCAGGCTATTTAAAGGGGTGGTTCACCCTAAAAACTACTTTTTTTTATTACACTGGCCCCCCACATTACAATACGATTAAGGCTATTATTTTTTTTTTGATGCTGTACATACCTTTGTACAGCATATTCACCCGTTGCGAGTCCCGTGGGAGTGGGCGTTCTTCATAAAGTCTGTGATTGACATTTTGACCAAAAACGAGCTCCCCCCATCGCGTAAGCCGCGTCACGGTTGGCGAAAGGAGCCGAACGGCGTGTCGGCGCTATACTGCGCATGCGCATCGCCGTTCGGCTCCTTTCGCCAATCGTGACGCGGCTTACGCGACGGGGGGAGCTCGTTTTTGGTCAAAATGTCAATCACAGACATGTGAGGAACACCCACTCCTGCGGGACTCGCAACGGGTGAATATGCTGTACAAAAGTATGTACAGCATCAAAAAAATAATAATAGCCTTAATCGTATTGTAATGTGGGGGGCCAGTGTAGTAAAAAAAATGAGTTTTTAGGGTGAACCACCCCTTTAAGCAAGGCTTCTACAGAGGTTCCTTGCTGTTTGGTCTGCAGCTTCTGTGTCATTTCCGGTTTCCTGTGTGACCTCTGACTCTGATCCAGCTTGTTACCTGTGAGTACTTGCTGCCTGTTCTGATCCCGGCTTCCCTTAGACTCTGATCCTGCCTGCTGATTCTGTCTGATGATCTTCCGGTACTACTCAGCTTGTGACCTGACCTCTCTTCTGCCTAATGTCTATGCCTGATCTGCCTGATTATTTCCGACCCGGCCTGTCTGACCCTGCATCTCGCTCATCCAGTCTGCTACAACTCCCAGCCCTGCAAGCCTGCATCTGGTACTGCTCCGTGGTTCATCCCAGCCTGCCACCAGTCAAGCATCGTGTCAGCTCATCTACTATCTGCCTGCTGACCACCGCTACTACAGGGACTATTGAACTGTTTACAGACACTCATACCCCGCCGTGCTCTTGTGGCTGCTGTATCACTGCCAGTAATCCACGAGCCTGAGTTGTACGAGAGGCCTTCCTCTGCACGTCAGGCTCACATCCCAGGTACGTAACAATAACTTTTTGCGAAAACTAATCAATATACTCATATTGGTATTTTTTTTTACCAAAAATACGTATTAAAATACATATTGGCCTACATTGATGAGGAAATTCGATTTTTTACATGTTTTTTATTGGATATAATTTATAGCAGAAAGTAAAAAACATTGTTTTTTTTTCTTTTTACAAAATTGTCTGTCTTTTTTTGTTTGTACTGCAAAAAATAAAAACCAAAGAGGTGATCAAATACCACCATTTGTGGGGGAAAAAATAACTTACATTTTATTTGGGTACAGTGTCACACGGCCGTGCAATTCCCAGTTAAAGTAATGCATTGAGTATCGGAAAAAAATACGTGGTTAGAAAGGGGGTAAAACCTTGCAGAGATGAAGTGGTTAACATGAGACTGGATAGATGGCACATATTAAATGCAATTTGCATTAAAAGAAACATATATTTTATTAATTATTTAAAAAAAAAATTATAAGTTTATAATTATTTATAAGTTATGCTGTTAATGTAGTATTTACAGTACCTAAAACATTTTTTATTTTATATTTGAGTACACTTTTTATTTGGGTATATCTTTACAAATTATATGTACGCTATGCAATATGTAATGCTAACACCTTGCTCAGACAATCAATTATAGTTAAAGGCTATTTCCAGCTTTCAGCCACCCTCCTGCCCACAGTCCCCCCTCCCTCCTTTCTCCCTGAGACATTCATAAAATATGCAAACATAAAAAAAAGCATACCATACTGATACATCATAATAAAGACTGATGTGACTAAAAGGGGAAAGCTCTCATCTAGATCCTAATCATTCTGCTAATTGGCACAGTAGCTTTGCCTTGATGATCTCGGCAGTAGAAATGTGGAAGACGTATTGTCTTTTAAGGGGGAAAAAAATATCTTTAGGAAATACATACAGTAACCAGGAAAGCAACTGAAAAATAATAGTATAGTAAATAAATATCACAGTAGGTGAGAACACCTACTTAGTACATGCATGCATATTATTGTAATGATTCAAAGTGGAATTACTGATATTTCAATCAATTTGCATTGGATTATAGTGCCCCCTAGTGGTTCTAAAAGAAGGAGGGATTTGAGAAGCCACAATTTCCCTTTCTTGACTTTTTTTTGTGGACATTGAAGTGTGCAACATGTGAGGCATGACTTTACCTTCTAAAACTTTTGTTGCTTTTGTAATATTGATTTGTTGATTTTGTAGACTGCCTGAACAGAGTTTATACTTTTTATTAAAGCGAGCTGAGCCATGAAAATCATTACTTTATGTCTCTATAACCAACTAGATATTCACAATTTTGCACTTAGTGGCTAAAAACCTGCATGCGTTATACACCAATCAGCCCTAACTTTATGACCACCTACGTAATATTGAGTAGGTTCCTCTTTTGTCACCAAAACAGACCCTTTCCTGACTGACTCCATGGCAGCCTACGTGTGGGTTAATCCCGCCTCCTCTCCAATGCTATAGGACCCCATACCCATAAAAGTCAGCTCACCTATCAGTACTGTGTTCCTTTTTTGTCCTCCTCATGGACCTACATCACGTTTGTTCCTGCTGGCGTCCGTTTGGAATATTTCCTGAATTTTTGGCATATCATCCATGCGGTACAGCTCAGGGCTGAGCTACGAGTGGGCCTGTGCATTTCTTTGGCAGTATACACTCCATAGAGAAGAAGGGATCTGCCGCTCCAGCTGAGTGCACTAAGCAATCAGTGTCCTCTCAGAAGCCTGGGTGCAGGCAATGCATGGAAACAAAGCTTGAAAGGAAAAAGGTGAACAACTGCACTTCCAAAAATATATACCCCAGTGATGGAATGGAGTTTGCCACGGTATGCCTGAAGGTGGACGCATCAACGGCTGGCAAGGTCTGAACCTTTTTCACTTCCTCCATGGCAGTCGCCTCTGTGTCTATTTGTTTGTTTGTTTCCCTTTATTTTCTGGTACTCTCCGGTACCTCTGTGTCCCCTCACGGCGCATGGAATGCATTTGCGTTCCAGGGTGCCACGGTACTTCCGGGTCACGGACGCTGCCACCGCTCTGCGCATGTGCGGGGCCTCTGTGATAGTGAGGCCTGGCTCTTGTGTTCACGCAGTGGCAGGTGGTACGGCGACCGCGCAGGTGCCGTTAGGCTGTCTTCACGGCGCAGGCGCGAGGTGGAGGGGGCGGTGACGTCACCAGGCCGGGGATTCAAAGGTCTGCCTCCTGTCAGTGCGGGAATTTTCCTCAGACAGTGAGTGGTGGCTTCCCCCAAGCTGAGTCTGCACCAGGATGCACTATATGTAAAAAAAAAAAAAAAAAAAAATGTATATTTTTGATAATATAAAAACAAAAAATAATAATAAATAGATGTTTTTTCTTCTGGTTGGCTTCCCTGGTCTGGGTAGCATTTATGGGTCATCCGCAGACTGTATGTATTTTTTGCTGACGTCCTGTCCAAAGGTTATGGACAGGTCACTGCCTTTTTGCAGCCGGCCCTTGCGCACTAGGTAGGTGCAGGCAGGGGGGGGGGGATGAGGTTGCATTCTCAAGGGTTTGAGATTGCGTTTGGTGTCCCCACCCCCCAATCTTTCTTTTGCAGCTCTTTCAAAAGATCGGACCAGCAATTTGTGGTCCAGGATGTCCGAGACCTTGCCAGACCACAACTTTCTCCATTTATTGTCTAGATCTAGACGAGATTCGCCGTCTAGACAGAAGAGGAGAAGTCACATTCCTCCTGCAACTGGAGGTGAAGTCGCATTCCTCCTGCAGCTGGAGAAGTCGCATTCCTCCTGCGGCTGGAGAAGTCGCATTCCTCCTGCGGCTGGAGAAGTCGCATTCCTCCTGCGGCTGGAGAAGTCGCATTCCTCCTGCGGCTGGAGAAGTCGCATTCCTCCTGCAACTGGAGAAGTCGCATTCCTCCTGCAACTGGAGAAGTCGCATTCCTCCTGCAACTGGAGAAGTCGCATTCCTCCTGCATCTAGGAGAGGTAGCATTCCTCCTACATCTAGGAGACGCAGCATTCCTCCTGCAACTGGAAGGAGACGCGGCATTCCTCCTGCAACTGGAAGGAGACGTGGCATTCCTCCTGCAACTGGAAGGAGACGTGGCATTCCTCCTGCAACTGGAAGGAGACGTGGCATTCCTCCTGCAACTGGAAGGAGACGTGGCATTCCTCCTGCAACTGGAAGGAGACGTGGCATTCCTCCTGCAACTAGAGGAGACGTTGCATTCCTCCTCCAACTAGAGGAGACGTTGCATTCCTCCTCCAACTAGAGGAGACGTTGCATTCCTCCTCCAACTAGAGGAGACGTTGCATTCCTCCTCCAACTAGAGGAGACGTTGCATTCCTCCTCCAACTAGAGGAGACGTTGCATTCCTCCTCCAAATAGAGGAGACGCTCCATTCCTCCTCCAAATAGAGGAGACGCTCCATTCCTCCTCCATTCAGCTTACCCACTGCCATGACAGCCGCTCTGAACGCAGAGCCTGCTGGGGATATGGGACACGAGTCCCGGAGGGCAAGTCCTTATGTGACCAATGTGATGCCCAGGTGGTTGAGGGAAATAGAGACTGGAAACTATGAAGTATGAAAAGTCTCTGGTGAAATATGTGGTAGATCAATCCCTAAAGAAATGGGATACATCCCACACACGGAGCCAGTCCACCATTCTACATGGCTCCTTGGCTGATGCGGCCCAAAGGATTTGGATCCTTACAGCCCTACGCTGCTTCTCCGGATTCTTCGGTCAGCGAGCTGGAAGGTGATGTAAAGTGTCAGCGGCCTTGATGGCTCTTTGGCTCCCCCACTAGTCAGGATGGTTAAGGAGACCCTTAGGTGGGTGGACCCTTCCACCCCCGGCTAAGTGAAGAGGTTCTTTAAGATTCTTACGGAGTTAAAGGATATCATCGGAGTGGACTATGGTGGACATGAAAACTGCTTCATCAAAAAAAAAAAAAAAAAAAAACATTTCCAGAGTATACCCCTTCATGACAGAAGTGAAGTCTCTGGGAACACTCCCCCCATAGTTGCAGCATTAATACGGTTGGCTAAATGGGTTACCATTCTTTTAGAAGATCCTGCGTCCTTCAGGACGGGCTGGAGAGAAGAATAAGCCAAGACCCAAGAAAATCTATGGGATGGCTGTTGACCTGACCTGGCGCTAACAGCTATGGCTAAGGCTTTGGAAACCTGGACAGAGAACATATGTCTCCATACTCAAGCCTCGGTCACGGCTAGTGGGCCTTATACTTACGTCTTCCCCAAGGTTAGGCGTCTGTTTGATCGGAAGAGTTTCTAGTATGGAAGGTTCTGAACGCTCGGGAGAAGCTCACCCTTAAAGGCCTGGCTGGAACTTCTGGCACATCTGTGTGGACTTAAATCGTTGAAGTCGCAGGGAGCAGCGGTACATGTCCCAAGGGACGGAAATTCCCAGGGGGTATACCCCCCCCCCTCTCTCGTAGCACAAGAGAAAAGGTTTATGGCGACCAGTGACAGTCTTAGCTTACCTAAACAAGTATATGTAGTATGAAGGGTCAAATGTAGACTCCGTCTGGCTATTCTTAATCGACTTAAAATACTTACCTCCATGTTCTGGTGACGAAGGAGTTTCTCAAATACCTCCGGTTGCAAGTTGGACGATAACATCTACATTTCATCTTCCTTCCTTTTGGGCTGTCAACCCCACCCAAGTCTTCTCTAGAATTCATCTGGCCATAGTGGCTCTCATCAGAACGTACGTCCTTTCACTACTTCAACCTCCTGTTGCTGTCCCAAGACAAAGGGTAGCTGCTGGTTCACAGGGAGAAGGTAGTCTCCACCTTGGCCAGCTGGGGATGGCTCCTAGATCAGTGAAAGAGCCACCTAGAACTAGTCCAGCGCCCGCTGTACTTTGGAGCCCAGCTTTGTTTTTTCTATAGTGGAAGGCACCATCCCACTCCCAGTGGGGAAGATCTCGTTTTTTCCAGAGGAGAATTAAATTTCTCTTCATGGCTGAAGACCTCATGGTATCAAAGATTATCGGCCCAATGGGCTCCACGATCCCTATGGTCAAGTGGTCCCTGCAGACGTACGCCCTTCTTTCCAGCTAGGTTGTCGACAGCAACGGAAACCAAGGGGCAACAGTCGACCTATTTCACGTATCGAGGATGAGGGGCAACCTCTTCTGGTGGCTTCAGTTCTAAACCGGCGTAATTGCCCCATCTCATGGGTCATGGTCACGACTGATGCCAGCAGTTCCGGTTTGAGAGCCCTCTGCAGAATGGATCCTGCTCCAAGACAAATTGGCTATGCTTCTTCTAATCCCAGGCTAGATCGTTCTGGAGCCTCAGGCAGCATAGGGTGCCCTTCAGTCCTTCTCCCGTCTCCATAAGGGGGAGTCAGTTTCATTAAGAATGGTCGACACCACGGCGATCTCCTATATGAAGAGTTTGAGGGAGCACTCGGGGGGAGGTCAAGCCCATTCTGTCTTGGGACCAGAAGAACCTGTCCAGCATTTCAGCGGCTTGCATCCCCGGAGCCCAGATTGTCCAAGCGGACTTCCTGACGCGTATTTGGTTAAACACCAACAAGTGGTCTATTCATGTGCAGACATTCAAGTGGATCCTGTTCCTGGGAAGTCAATTCCGAAGTGGATCTATTCTCTTCACTGGCAACTTCAAGCTTAAGAGGGATTTCACTCAGGGCCGTACAGTTAAGGCCTCCGGTATGGATGTCCTGACAAATCGATTGGGTTCCAAGAGGGCATACGCCTTCTGACCACTCGCATTCATCCTCACGTTCCTAAAAAGACCTCATGCGGAAGCGATCTAAGTGATGGTAGTAGCTCCTTATTGGCCGCACAAGCTTTGATTTTATTTTCCCTCCTGAGCTAGCTCAGCTTTTGGGATCAGGTGCCTCATCCTCTCAGGCTGGATTCTTTTTTCCTCGAGGGTCAGTTCTGCACCCCTGTCCGGTTTGGGTGCGCTTTAAGTCTGTTTTTTCATTCTCATAAGCTCTAAGGAAATGGGCATGAATTAGGTATTTAGGGAGGCTGAGCCTCTGTCAAGAATGATTGCGGCCTGAATCGTTCAGTCCATCCAACAAGCTTGTAGAGTCGAGGGCTTGGCTCCTCCGGAGCCAGTGAAGGCACTTTCCACCAGGAGTATGGTGGTTTAATGGGCAGCAGTCTAGCACATTGCTCCAGATGTTATCTGTGAAACGGCCCTATGGCCTCCATTAAGACCTTATGTCACTTTTGTAGTGAGCCTGCTTCGCTATCTTCTGTGATTTTGTATTTGTAAATCCTGTTGGTTGACGGGTCAAATTGAATTTTTTTCTGTTCATCATACCCACCCGTGTGGTTTGGCTAGTTATTTCCCACACGTAGGCTGCCATGGAGTCAGTCAGGAAAAGGGAAAATTTATTATCAATACTTACCGTAATTTTCCTTTCCTGACTGACTCCATGGCAGCCTACGTGTGGGAAATAACTAGCCAAACCACACGGGTGGGTATGATGAACAGAAAAAAATTCAATTTGACCCGTCAACCAACAGGATTTACAAAGTAAAGTATTGATAAATTTTCCCTTTTCCTGACAAAAATGCCCAAGGCATGGATGCCGTTAGACCCCTGACCTATGCTGTGGTATCTGGCATCAAGCTGTCAGTAGCATTTCCTTTAACCACTTAAGACCCAAACCAAAATGCAGCTAAAGGACCTTGCCCCTTTTGCGATTCGGCACTGCGTAGCTTTAACTGACAATTGCGCGGTCGTGCGACGTGGCTCCCAAACAAAATTGGCGTCCTTTTCTTCTCACAAATAGAGCTTTCTTTTGGTGGTATTTGATCACCTCTGCGGTTTTTATTTTTTGCGCTATAAACAACAATAGAGCGACAATTTTGAAAAAAATGCAATATTTTTAACTTTTTGCTATAATAAATATCCCCCAAAAATATATATAACATTTTTTTTCCTCAGTTTAGGCCGATACGTATTCTTCTACCTATTTTTGGTAAAAAAAAACGCAATAAGCGTTTATCGGTTGGTTTGCGCAAAATTTATAGCGTTTACAAAATAGGGGATAGTTTTATTGCATTTTTATTATTTATTTTTTACTACTAATGGCAGCGATCAGCGTTTTTTTTCGTGACTGCAACATTATGGCGGACACTTAGGACAATTTTGACACATTTTTGGGATCATTGTCATTTTCACAGCACAAAATGCATTTAAAATGCATTGTTTACTGTGGAAATGACAGTTGCAGTTTGGGAGTTAACCACAGGGGGCGCTGTTGGGGTTATGTGTGACCTGAAGTGTGTTTACAACTGTAGGGGGGTGTGGCTGTAGGTGTGATGTCATCGATTGTGTCCCCCTATAAAAGGAATGACACGATCGATGCAGCCGCCACAGTGAAGAACAGGGAAGCCGCTGCTGTCAATCCAATCCAATCACGGGACCACCAAGGGGCGGGGCCAAATCATATAATCGGCGGCTATGGACGCCGATTGTATGACACGATAGCGCGCCTGCAAGGTAACCCCCTCGGGATAGAGCTTCCCAGAGGGGGTTAGCTCTTGTGGGGAGGAGCCGCGAGAGGCGCCGTGGGACCCCAGAATAGGACGATTGGGGACACTCGGTGCAAAACGAACTGCACAGTGGAGGTAGGTACAGCATGTTTGTTATTCAAAAAAAAAAGTAAACTTTTAGTGTCACTTTAAAGGGGTTGTAAAGGTTTGTTTTTTATTTTCTAAATTGGTTCCTTTAAGCTAGTGCATTGTTGGTTCACTTACCCTTTCCTTCGATTTCCCTTCTAAATGTTTTTTTTTTCTTTGTCTGAATTTCTCACTTCCTGTTTCTCCTCAGTAAGCTTGCCCCCATCATCCATGGGAGTTAGGCAGCCAGAACAGCTTACTGAGGAGGAACAGGAAGTGAGAAATTCAGACAAAGAAAAAAAACATTTAGAAAGGAAATCGAAGGAAAAGGTAAGTGAACCAACAATGTACTAGCTTAAAGGAACCTATTTAGAAAATAAAAAACAAACCTTTACAACCTCTTTAAAGCGGTCTACCCGTTTTTTTTTGTTTTTTTTTAAAAAGCCAGCAGCTACAAATACTGCAGCTGCTGACTTTTAAAAAAATGGACACTTACCTGTCCAGCGAGCCTGCCATGTATAGAGAGAGATCCAACACTGAGCAAATCGTTTTCCCCTCCAGTGGATGCACAGACATAGGTGTCAGGCTGCTCTTTGCTTCATTATTTTATCTTACAACCTGAGATATACACTCACCGGCCACTTTATTAGGTACATCTGTTCAATTGCTTGGTAACAAAAATTGCTAATCAGCCAATCACATGGCAGCAACTCAATGCATTTAGACATCTAGACATGGTGAAGACAACTCACTGAAGTTCAAACTGAGCATCAAAATGGGGAAGAAAAGGAAATTAAAGGATCACTAAAGGGAAAAAAAAATTGGGCTAAATAGCTTCTTTTACCTTATAGCAGTCCTGCTTTCATGTCCTCATTGTTTGTTTTTGCTTAGAAGTTGCTGTAATCCTTTGGTGACCTACACACTTCCTGCTTGTCTGGCTCCTTATTAAAAAACGAATGGGAGCTTTTCACTGTGGTCCATGATCAAGGAGGTGTGATTACTGTGTGTCTAAAACTCCTCAGAACCAATCAGATTCATTTTAAAAACAAACACTGCCCTGTGTTTGTTTGTTTGTTTTTGTTCTGTGTGTCTCTGTACTTCACAGAAAAATGAAACTAGTTTAAAAACTAAACTAAACTGCAGGTACATTATATGATTGATTTTTATCTATTTTTAATCATTTTTAAAAGGAATCAGTTAACTATTATGTCTCTATACCCTGTAAACAGTCATTTCAGCAAAAAAAATGTTTTTCTTTTACTGCTCCTTTAACCACTTGCTTACTGGGCACATAAACCCCCTTCGTGCCCAGGCGAAATTTCAGCTTCCGGCACTGCGTCGCTTTAACTGACATTTGCGCGGTCGTGCGACGTGGTTCCCAAACAAAATTAGCGTCCTTTTTTCCCCACAAATAGAGCTTTCTTTTGGTGGTATTTGATCACCTCTGCGGTTTTTATTTTTTGCGCTATAAACAAAAAAAGAGCGACAATTTTAAAAATATATATATATTTTTTACTTGTTGCTATAATAAATATCCCAAAAAAAAAAAAATCGCAATAAGCGACTGGTTTGCGCAAAAGTTATAGCGCCTACAAAATGGGGAACAGAATTATGATTTTTTTTATTATGATTTTTTTTACTAGTAATGGCGGCGATCTGCGATTTTTATTGGGACTGCGATATTGCGGCGGACGTATCGGACACTTTTGACAAAAATTTGGGACCATTCACATTTATACAGTTAAATATGTAACCTGGGTGTGTTCTAACTGTGTGGGGGGAGGGGGGTGACTGGGGGAGGTGACCGATGCTGTGTCCCTATGTACAAGGGACACAGATCGGTCTCCTCTCCTCTGACAGCACGTGGAGCTCTGTGTTTACACACAGAGCTCCACGTCCCAGCTGCCGCCAGGTACACGCATCGGCTTCCCAGCGATGCGCGGGAACAGTGTTTACCCGCTGCGCGCGGGTACTGCACTTGAAATGACGTCCAAAGACGACCAGTTGGCACCTGAGAGCCGCGCTGTTGACGTCTTTTGTCAACAGCGCGGGTCTCAAGTGGTTAAGTGCCAGACAGGCTGGTCTAAATATTTCAAAAATTGTTGATCCACTATGATTTTCATGCACAACCATCGCTAGGATTTACAGAGAAGTGTCTGAAAAAGAGAAAATATCCAGTGAGTGGCAGTTGTGTGGACCAAAATGCCTTGCTGATGTCAGAGGTCAGAGAAGAATGGGCAGACTGGTGATGTTAGAAAGGCAACAGTAACTCAAATAAGCAGTCAGTACAACCAAGGTATGCAGAATACCATCTCGGAATGCACAACACATTGAAACTTGAAGCAGCAAAAGACCACACCGGGTGTCACTCCTGTCAGCTAAGAACAGGAAACTGAGCATATAATTCGCACAGGTTCACCAAAATTGGACAACAGAAGATTGGAAAAAACGTCGCCTGGTCTGATAAGTCTCGATTTCAGCCGCGACATTCAGGTGGTAGAGTCAGAATTTGGTGTAAACAACATGCAAGCATGAATCCATCCTGCCTTTTATCAATGGTTCAGGCTGGTGGTGTAATGGTGTGGGGGATATTTACTTGGCACACTTTGGGTCCCTTAGTACCAATTGAGAATCACTGAAATGCCACGGCCTACCTGAGTATTGTTGCTGACCATGTCCATCTCTTTATGACTACAGTGTTCCCATCTTCTGATGGCTCCTTCTAGCAGGATAATGCACCATGTCACAAAGCTCAAATCTTCTCACCACTGGTATCTTGAACATGACATGTCACTGTACTCCAATGGCCTCCACAGTCACCAGATCTCAATCCAATAGAGCACCTTTGGGATATAGTGGAACATAATGGATGTGCAGCCGACAAATCTGCAGCAACTGTGTGATGCATACAACATACATGTCAATTTGGACCAGCTGAACCCTTTGGGCCGGATTCAGAAATGAGATACGACGGCGTATCTCCGGATACGCCGTCAAGATCCGACTGGCGTAAGTTTCTTTTTTTTTAACAGAGGCGTAAGTTTCTTACATCGTCGTATCTTAGGCTGCATATTTATGCTGGCCGCTAGGTGGCGCTTCCGTATAGTTACGCAAGGAATATGCTAATTAGGTATATACGCTGATTCAGAAAGGTACGTCCGGCCGACGCATTTTTTTACATCGTTTACGTTAGGCTTTTTCCGGTGTAAAGTTACCCTTGCTATATGAGGCGTAGCTAATGTTAAGTATGGAGGTCGTTCCCGCGTCTAGTTTTTAAAATGTTACGTCGTTTGCGTAAGTCGTTCGCGAATAGGGCTGTACGTAAGTTACATTCATGTCTAAAGCAATGACGACTTGCGGCGTAATTTCGAGCATGCGCACTGGGATTTTTTCACGAACGGCCCATGCGCCGTTCCCAAAAAACGTAGAATACGCGGGGTCATCCTAAATGTAAATAAAACACGCCCACAACATCCCCATTTGAATTAGGCGGGCTTACGCCGGCCCACATACGTTACGCCGCCGTAACTTAGGGCGCAAGTTCTTTTAGAATACGGAACTTGCGCCCAAATTTACGGCGGCGTAACGTATCTGATATACGTTACGCCCGCAGAAAGATCCGCTGATCTTTCTGAATCCGGGCCTTTGTATTTAAAGCGGAGTTCCGGCCACAATTTCACTTTTTAAAAATAAATACCCCTGTAATACACACGCTTAATGTATTCTAGTAAAGTTAGTCTGTAAACTAAGGTCCGTTTTGTTAGGTTGTTACAGCATTTAGACACTTTATAAAATAGAAATTGACTGGGGCCATCTTAAGTGTGGGCATCATGAAGCCAGACTGTATGACTTCCTGGATTTCAGCCTTGCACATGCTCAGTGCTGCACAAGCAGTGTCAGATCAGGTTTCAGCACCTGTACTGTCCAAGTCACATGATTCTTTGAGACTGGGGAGTGCACAGACTCCTGGAAAGTTACACCCACTACATTCCCAGGAGTCTGTGCGGTGTAGGTTAGGAAGAATTAGGCACCTAGGTGCAGGATGTGGGAAGATTAACTATTCTGCCTAGCAACAACACTTTGAAGGCATCTAAAAAAAAAAAAAAAAAATCGTAAAGGACTAATGACATTTTTTTAAAACTACTGATGTAATGTTATATTTATGGGTGGAACTCCACTTTAATAATGTAGAGTCAGGCTGTATATATAGTAATACATATGCTACTTTTTATTTATTTATTTATTTTTAGTTTCTTTTTAGTTTAGATTTGCAGCAAGGATATTATATACAGTATCTCACAAAAGTGAGTACACCCCTCACATTTTTGTAATTGTTTTATTATATCACTCAATGTGACAACACTGAAGAAATTACCCTTTGCTACCATGTAAAGTAGTGAGTGTACAGCTTGTATAACAGTGTACATTTGCTGTCCCCTCAAAATAACTCAACACACAGCCATTAATGTCTAAATCGCTGGCAACAAAAGTGAGTACACCCCTAAGTAAAAATGTCCAAATTGGGCCCAATTAGCCATTTTTCCTCCCCGGTGTCATGTGACTCATTAGTGTTACAAGGTCTCAGGTGTAAATGGGGAGCAGGTGTGTTACATTTGGTGTTATCGCTCTCACTCTCCCATACTGGTCACTGGAAATTCAACATGTCACCTCATAGCAAAGAACTCTCTGAGGATCTGAAAAAAATGAAATGTTGCTCTACATAAAGATGGCCTAGGCTATTAGAAGATTACCAAGACCCTGAAACTGAGCACGGTAGCAAAGACCATACGGCGGTTTAACAGGACAGGTTCCACTCATAATAGACCTCACCATGGTCAACCAAAGAAGTTGAGTGTACATGCTCAGCGTCATACCCAGAGTTTTTCTTTGGGAAATAGATGTATGAGTGCTGCCAGCATTGCTGCAGAGGTTGAAGGGGTGGGGGGGTCAGCCTGTCAGTGCTAAGACCATACACTGCACACTGCATCAAATTGGTCTGCATGGCTGTCTTCCAGGAAGGAAGCCTTTTCTAAAGATGATTCACAAGAAAGCCTGAAAACAGTTTGCTGAAGACAAGCAGACTAAGGACATAAATTAGTGGAACAATGTCCTGTGGTCTGACCAAGATAAACGTATTTGGTTCAGATGGTGTCAAGCATGTGTGGCGGCAACCAGGTGAGGAGTACAAAGACAAGTGTGTCTTGCCCACAGTTAAGCATGGTGATGGGAGTGTCAGGGTCTGGGGCTGCATGAGTGCTGCCAACACTGGGAAGCTACAGTTCATTGAGGAAACAATGAATGCCAACATGTACTGTGACATACTGAAGTAGAGCATGATCCCCTCCCTTCGGGGGCTGGGCATCAGGGCAGTATTCCAACATGACAACGACCCCAAACACACCTCCAAGACCACCACTGCCTTGCTAAAAAAGCTGAAGGACTGGCCAAGCATGTCTCCAGACCTAAACCTATTTGAGCATTTGTGGGGCATCCTCAAACAGAAGGTGGAGGAGCAGAAGGTCTCTAACATCCACCAGCTCCATGATGTCGTTATGGAGGAGTGGAAGAGGACTCCAGTGGCAACCTGTGAGGCTCTGGTGAACTTCATGCCCAAGAGGGTTAAGGCAGTGTTGGAAAATAATTGGGGCCACACAAATTATTGATACTTTTGGGCCCAATTTGGACATTTTCACTTAGGGGTGTACTCACTTTGGTTGCCAGCAGTTTAGAAATTAATGGCTGTGAGTTGAGTTATTTTGAGGGGACAGCAAATGTACACTGTTATACAAGCTGTACACTCACTACTTTACATTGTAGCAAAGTGTAATTTCTTCAGTGTTGTCACATGAAAAGATATAATAAAATATTTTCAAAAATGTGGTG
Source organism: Rana temporaria (assembly GCF_905171775.1). Classification (NCBI taxonomy): domain Eukaryota; kingdom Metazoa; phylum Chordata; class Amphibia; order Anura; family Ranidae; genus Rana; species Rana temporaria. Next base: position 585,724,957 of record NC_053489.1, read on the forward strand.
TACTCACTTTTGTGAGATACTGCAAATCATACACTGTACAAGGGGTTTTCCAATAAAAATTTCCACACTTTTATATTTTCTTTGGTGAGGTCATGTCTGAGAGTGTCATGTGACTAGTCTGTCGGGCAAGCCGGTGACTTGTCGTTAAGGTTCCCCTATCGAGATGGTTCCTGTAAGGACTGCGCAGGCGCAATCCTTGCCGACGGAACTCTCCGAACCTCGGCCGGCATCCAGGCTCATTCCTTAACATCCCCGTGGATTGGAGGATGTTAAAAAAAGAGCCAGGAGGCCGAGCGAGTGGAGCGAGCCGTCCGAGCGAAGCAAGGACGTGAGGCCAACTGGCCACTTTCCTCAAATTCCACGTCGCCAGGGCTCAAGTCCTGCGGGAACGCGTGGGAACGGAGTCCCTGCACTTTTTTCACAGCAGGAACGCAGTTCCCTTTGCAGGACTAGGGCAGCCGAGAGCAGCCGAGCTGCCCGAGTCAATCCTTCACTAAGCGGTGATGCCCAGCTCGAGTCACTTGCTTAAAGTTCTTTCTAAATCCCGCGATAACTCGCGACAGACCTCCGCAATGTCTCCTGGAAACAATGACAAAAGCGACGGAATACCCGCACACTACCCGATTAATTCATATACAGGAAGCGGCCAGTAACATAAAGGATTACTAAGGTACAGATGATCGAAAAGAAAAAAAACATGCGGTTTAGTAATTATGCATATGAGTGTATCATTTATTTTTTTTGGTGGGGGAGTGGATCTTGGGTGGGAGTTCCCACACTTTTTTCCCCAGGACTTGACCCCTGCACGTCGCCCTGGATGCCGGCCGAGGTTCGGAGATTTCCGTCAGCAAGGATTGCGCCTGCGCAGTCCTTACAGGAACCATCTTGTTAGCCGGAACCATATCGGCAGATCACCGGCTGACCTTTCTGTTTAGTAAGAGTTGCCATGCTGTGGTGAAGAGGCTGCAGTAACTTTTTAAAGAATCCGCGAATATAATAGAGTAGCAAAAAGTATCTGCATCAAAACAGGCAGCATAGTAAATACAGCCTAAAGGAGTACCTAATTAATATCGGCGTGCATGTGGCGATGCAGACATGCATGGATCCCATAAGACAATGAACAAATATTTGGTAATGACAACATCATAACTTAGTAACATGCAATCTTGATATCTTGATCTTATAACAAATGACCTGTGTTAACATTCTGTTCCAAAAGGATTTTCTGTCCATATAAACTCTGAAAAATGTGGTACGCTGGGAGCAGAATAGCTATAGAATGAAGTAATAGCAATATTAACTGACGTGTATATCCCTAGAAATACTAACGAGTGTATAGGTCAGGGAGCCAGAAAAATCTTTGTTACCATGACCTCAATGTAATCCACAATGTAAGATTCTCTCCTAGGGGAGCAGCATATTATCATCCACCTGCCTCTGACAGTAATATTCAACAAATGGCACGTCATGCTGAAATCAGGAAATAACTATAGTGATGTATTACTAATTAATCCTTGTTATTTGGTTCAGTGTACGTAAAGCTCAAACCAGCTGTTGACTGGTCATTTGACATTTGTGAACTGACGCCATTAGAAGGTGAAATGTACTGAAATTGAAGACTGACAATGATTCTGAATCCAACCATCTGTTCTTAGTGTATACGTGTTTTGTATATAAGCTGATAAAAATATTGACATGTGTTCATTTGTATGACAGCCGATTAATCACTTTTATGCAACACCAGCTGGTTACTGAACATCTATACATGTCATGTAGTATAATAAGAAGTATTGTTCCTACGAGTGTGATGGTGGTAGAGATAGTGTCCCATTGTTGGTGCCATTGGGAGGAATAATGCCTCATATCATTGGAGGCAATACTGCCCCAAGGGCCGGATGAAGGCTAGCAAAGGGCCACATCCGGCCCTCGGGCCGCAGTTTGGAGACCCCTGTTCTAATGTACTAAATAGTAGCCAAAAGGCAGTATAAATAAGGGGAAAATATAGGGCATTCAACCAAAGAATATATAGGAAAAAATATTCATACTGAAATAGAAATTTTCTTTAGGGTGAAAAAAAGTATTATTTTTTTCCACCCAACATTACTTAGTTGTATCAATCAGTAAATTACCAAGTTCAGAGGAATAATTGAAACGTTAGTTCAAACCAGGTCCATTGGGTCTCCAACTGCAGGAATCTTTTGTCAATATCTCCTCCTCTGACCGACCTCCTCAAATGTTCTAGGGCAAAGAACTTCATATGCGTTAACCCAAAATCATGGTATAGGCCTATATGGCGACTAATCGTTGATTCCATTTTACCATTTGTTATTTCGTACATATACCTTATACGTTTGGGAAAGGGTCTTTTTGTTTTACCCATGTAAAATGCTTTGCAGCTGCACTCTATATAGTACACAACTCCTATTGTATCACAGTAAATAGCTTCCTTAGGGGTCCATAGTTGTCCATTGGTTAGGTGGATTGTCTTCGCCTTCCATATCCAAGTGCAATAATTGCATTTACCGCATTTAAATGTGCCTTTAATAGAAACAGAATCTTTCAGATGGCTGTGAGTTAAATGATCTCTCAAAGATCTTGCCCTACGATACGTTATTAAAGGTCTTTCACCTATGTATTTTGCAACTACGGAGTCATCCCATAAGAGATTTTTTTGAGGTTCACATGATTATGGGAAAAGCCCTTAATAATCCTAGTGGGATCATTACTCTCCACTTTGCACTGAGTGGAGAGATTCACAAGATCTCTGTTTCGCTCTATTAAAGCCTTCTATTAGCACCTTTAAAGTCACAAACTTTTTTTATACAGTACCGTATTTGCCGGCGTATAAGGCGACTGGGCATATAAGACGACCCCCTAATTTTCCAGCTAAAAGGTTCGTTTTGGGATATACTCGCCGTATAAGACGACCCCCTTCCGACTAGCCTGTCTGGAAGCTGAGAGGTAGCCGGAACAACCGCTGACAGGAACAACCGCTGACAGGAACAGGCTTTATTCAGCTTTTTTCAAATCTCACTGTGTCATTGAATGCCTCACCTCACTGTGCCATTGCATGCCTCACCTCACTGTGCCATTGCATGCCTCACCTCAATGTGTAATTGCATGCCTCACCTCACTGTGCCATTGCATGCCTCACCTCACTGTGCCATTGCATGCCTCACCTCAATGTGTAATTGCATGCCTCACCTCACTGTGCCATTGCATGCCTCACCTCGCTGTGCCATTGCATGCCTCACCTCACTGTGCCATTGCATGCCTCACCTCACTGTGCCATTGCATGCCTCACCTCACTGTGCCATTGCATGCCTCACCTCTACTGTGCCATTGCATGCCTCACTTCAACAATCTCCGGTGCATAGGATGCATTAAGGTGAAAAAACATTTTCCTTAACAACCCCTTTAAGCTCTCTGAAAAAGGTGGCTTTACTTCAGGACAGGCTGAACTAGATTAACTAACCATATGTTTCTTGCATGCCTATGGCCTCTACTTCCATATAGTCCAACAAGGCCATTAAGATACTTTTAGACTAATCTTTGGCTGCTCCCTTCCTTCCTTCTCTTCTCTCTCTCTCACACTGGGTTCAGCCATCAGTGAAAGCACCCATTGGCTTTGTCAAAGAAGGGGTTATCGAGTTATTATTACTTGATTTACACTATTTTCCCTTCATTTACAACATTTTTCAATAAATTAATGAACCAAATGGACGGTGTACATATAACTTGTGGCTGAACCAATTACGTCCGGACCAGTGCTGTGTTTATGCTTTGTAACTTGTGAGTCCTGTCTGTCATTTTTGTCCATGACAATTCATGTATTTTTAAATTACTCTATATTGTTCTATTAAAGCGGGGGTTCACCCTTAGAGGGCACTTTTCCCCCTTAGATTCCTGCTCGTTTTTACTAGGGGAATCGGCTATTTATTTTAAAATATGTGCAGTACTTACCCGTTTACGAGATGCATCCTCTCCGTCGCTTCCGGGTATGGGCTTCGGGAATGGGCGTTCCTTCTTGATTGACAGGCTTCCGAGAGGCTTCCGACGGTCGCATCCATCGCGTCACGATTTTCCGAAAGAAGCCGAACGTCGGTGCGCAGGCGCAGTATAGAGCCGCACCGACGTTCGGCTTCTTTCGGCTACGAGTGACGCGATGGATGCGACCGTTGGAAGCCTCTCGGAAGGCTGTCAATCAAGAAGGAACGCCCGCTCCCGAAGACCCATACCCGGAAGCGACGGAAGAAGATGCAGCTCGAAAACGGGTAAGTACGGCTCATATTTTAATACAAATAGCCGATTCCCCTAGACCGAACGAGCAGGAAGCTAAGGGGAGAATTTTTTTTTTTTTACAAATGGGTGAACTCCCGCTTTAAGTTTGAGACAACAGCACTTTTTATATACACGATTTTGATACTGGAATAACATTTTAATTGTATCATATTTTTGTGAAGATCATATGGTATCCTCTTTACAAATAGCCTTCTCTTAGGCTATTTTCCCTTCCCGGTCCTTTTCCTCCATTTTTTGAACTAAATTATAGATCCTTTGTCAAAAAAGATATAATACATTCACACACACTCTTATATATATATATATATATATATATATATATATATATATATATATACACACACACACTATATTTTCAAAAGTATTGGGACACCTGCCTTTACACACATGAGACTTTAATGGCATCCCAGTCTTAGTCCATAGGATTCTAAATTGAGTTGGCCCACCCTTTGCAGCTATACCAGCTTCAACTCTTCTGGGAAGGCTGTCCACAAAGTTTAGGAGTGTCTATGGGAATGTTTGACCATTTTTCCAGAAGCACATTTGTGAGGTCAGACACTGATGTTGGACAAGAAGGCCCTAATTCATCCCAAAGGTGTTCTATTGGGCTGAGATCAGGACTGTGCAGGCCAGCCAAGTTTTCCCACCCCAAACTCGCTCATCCATGTGTATGTGTTTATATGTGTATATATATATATATATATATATATATATATATATATATATATTGTGACAGTAGGAGCTACTGTCACGGTAAAATGGACAGTTTGCTGCAAACAGGGTATGCACATTTGCTGGGTGCAAGACTACAGAGCGTAGATGTGGACTGGAGAAGACTGCTTTTGCAGCTTTCTCCAGGTTTTGGTATGTTAACATGGGGCTCTGTAGTTTGGAGATTCCACAGTGTCTGGGGTGGGACGGGATCTCCAACCCTGTATCCAGACTTTGTGGATGATCAGCAGGGTGTGTGCTCAGGTGGGCACAGCCCTTTATAATGAGAGTGTGGGAAGACCTCATGGCTCCCAGTTGGAGACAGCTCCACACTAAGAGACAGGAGGTCTCCAGAAGTCAGAGAGGCTGTAGGAGACAGCTAGAACGTTGGTGACTGCAAGAGGCAGAGCTGTAGATGCTGTCTACTTTGAGGAGTCCGCTGGTCTGGGTGACCAGGACAAAGCGCAGAAGTAATGCTACAGAGAACCAGGTGGGCTAGTATTTTCTGTTTTGTGTTTGATGGAGAAGGACCCCCTGCGTGGGAAACCTTTGTTTGGACTTTTATTTTTGCCTTTTTAATAAAAATGGGCTACCATGCCCTTAAATATAGTTCCTGACTGGCGTGAATCACTGGAAAAACGCATATACCACGAGAGCTAACAACCCCCATCATTACTATATATATATATATATTCTTTTATTTATTTATTTTCAACTGTGTGTTGCAGATCGCCTGGGTTTCAGCTTTAAACATACAATGAAAATAAACATTGTGGATTGGGGTCTACACAAACACACTTCAGAATTATGTGCAGAACACAATTTGCTGTAAAGTCTAAACTGGGCAATCAGGGCACTGTGCAGAACGACCTACCCAGGTAATTCCTGTGACCATTTACTGCAAGATTTACAACTCAGCATCAGAGAGGTTAATGTACAAAGTGTCACTATTACTGCATGGGGAGTGCAAAGTGAATGATCAAACTGACAGTTTAAGAGTGTTTGATGAAGAGACTTTGCTTGGGGATTTTCTGTTGACTTTAGATCCACAGTGCATGTTCTTTTCTTGTATAAATGATGGATTTCTGTGGTTCTGACTACTACTGTTGGTGTAACATTTCAAGGGACTGTCCCATACTGTACACAAACACCTCCAGTCTGCCCCCTACGGAAGCGGAGCGATTGTCCACTGGAAACCTTTGTTTCTCCTGAAAGTGATGTACGACGTGGCGGACCTTTACAGTAGACACTTTGAATAACATGTTATTTTCCTCTCTCTCAATTTTGGTTTCTGCTGATTGATGTCACTTCAAGAGCGGAGACTTACCAAAGTGCAACATATGACATGTGAGTTTATGTTTCTGAGGCTACAAACTGACAATATTATTCCTAATGAATGCACAAAGGGCAAGGCCGACATAAAAATGTTTCTTCATTCCCTGGAATTGGGCTTAAACTGTGATTTATATGGACAAATACTCCCTGGAGCCAATTGGTCTGCATTTTGGCAAGAAATCCATTTTACAGTAATATAAAGGACAATATGTAGATTGTTCGCCATTTCAGACAAAACATAAGGTGGTATTGTATACAGATGGAGCAAAACACAGGTTGCTATGAACTTGGCTTAAAGGGGAACTCTTGCCTAATGGAAAAGCAAGATAAAGGGGGTTATTTACTAAAGGCAACTCCACTTTGCACTACAAGTGCAAACTACAGGGCAGATCCACGTACATCGGCGCATTTATCCGCCGGGCGTAGCGTAACTAAGATACACTACGTCGCCGTAACTTACTTATTTTTTTTTCAAACCCAGAAAGAATCAGTGCCGTAAGTTACGGCGGCGTAGTGTATCTTTGCCGGCGTAATGGCGGGGCATTCAAATCTCTGTGATCTGTGGGGGCGTGTTTTATTTAAATACGTTGTGACCCGACGTAAACAACGTTTTTTTTTAACTGCACATGCGCCGTCCGTGGGGGTATCCCAGTGCGCATGCTCGAAATTAACCCAGAACAAGCCAACGACGGTGACGTCATTCTACGCAAATCCCTATTCGCGAACGACTTACGCAAACAACGTAAAAATTTCAAATTTCTACGCGGGAACGACGGCCATACTTAACATTGAGTACCCCTCATTACAGCAGCTTTAAAGAGGGGGTTCACCCTATAAAAAAAAAAAATTCTAGCATTAAATTAAGCATAGTAGCGCGAGCTACAGTATGCCTTTATTTATTTTTTTTGCCCCGTACTCACTGTTTAATCCTATAGTGAAGATTCAGACTCCCCGCGGGGAATGGGCGTTCCTATCCAGAGGGAAGATGATTGACGGCCGGCTATGGCGCGTCACGCTTCTCCGGAAATAGCCGAAATAGGCCTTGGCTCTTCACGGCGCCTGCGCCTAGTCTGTGCGCAGGCGCCGTATAGCGCCGTGAAGAGCCGAGACCTACTCCGGCTATTTCCGGAGAAGCGTGACGCGCCATAGCCGGCCGCCAATCATCTTCCCTCTGGATAGGAACGCCCATTCCCCGCGGGGAGTCTGAATCTTCACTATAGGATTAAACAGTGAGTACGGGGCAAAAAAATAAAATAAAGGCATACTGTAGCTCGCGCTACTATGCTTAATTTAATGCTAGAATGTTGTTATTGAGGGTGAACCACCGCTTTAACTATACGCCGGAAAAAGCCGAACGCAAACGACATAAAAAAATGCGCCGGCCGGACGTACGTTCATGGATCGCCGTAACTAGCTAATTTGCATACTCGACGCGGAATTCGACGGAAACGCCACCTAGCAGCCGCAGAAAAATTGCAGCTTAGATCCGACGGCGTACTAAGACGTACGCCTGTCAGATCTAGCCGAGATGCCGTTGTATCTTGTTTTGAAGATACAAAACAAAGATACGACGCGCAAAATGTGAAATTACACGGCGTATCAAGAGATACGCCAGCGTAATACTTTTATGGATCTGCCCCTACAAGTGCAAAGTGCATCTGAAATTGCACTGAAAGTGCACTTAGAACTGCAGTTGCTGTAGATCCGAAGGGGACATGCAAAGAAAATAAAAAAAAACATTTTAGCTTGCACATGATTGGATGATAAAATCAGCAGAGCTTCCCCTCTTTTTAGATCTACCCCCCAGATTTAGAGCGACTGCACTTTCAGTGCAATTTCAAGTTCACTTTGCACTTGTAGTTTGCACTTGTAGTGCAAAGTGGATTTGCCTTTCGTAAAATAACCCCCATTGTTTTAATTAAGAAGGGCGGACATCCAACATATGATATGACCCAATTACACGGCTAACTCTTTGCCTTACAAAAAGAGAGTTGAGTTAATATCCATCCATCCCTTGATGTAGTGCACTCCCGGGAACATTTTGCATCTGTCCTCTTCCATGCATGCTAGGTTATGCTGATCAAAAGCATGAAGTATGAGACTTTCCTATTGCATCCTGCAGCGCTGACAGGGGCGGACTGACAACTCATGGGGCCCCCGGGCAATAGAAGAGTATGGGGCCCCTCTGGCTTACAGATGGCCACCACGCCAGGAGGTAGTGCAGAGGCCGGGCAGCTAAAATCTTGGGATATTCACATTAAAGGCATGTAATTTTCGGACATATCAGGGACAGATCTAAAAAAAAAACACAGATTTTTACATACTGTCCCTGGTTTTACTGAGCCTGGCAACCCGGATGGGGCCCCCTAGTGGCATGGGGCCCTCGGGCAGTGCCCGAGTGACTCAATGGTCAGTCCGCCCCTGAGCGCTGAATTTATATTGTTCTATACATTTCTGATTGTTGAGAAAATTGTAAAAAATGACTTCTAGAGATGGTTGATGTTTAAGCTGGCTACACACATTTCAATCTGATTATTGTTCGAAAATCCCAAAATGGTTCAAGATTTATAAAGTATCCATCAAGACATAAAAGTGTCCATCATATAAAAGAATTGACGTGTTTCTGCCCAAACCTTAGGGCCTTAGTCAGGATTATACCTTAATTATACATTTACCAACAGGTAAGTCATTTTATGGTTTCCTGATCGTACACAGTATATATTGAATTCATTGTTTAGATAAATATTTGTCAACGGGAACAATCATATTCAATGGTTTGGACATTAGTCCGCCTAGTAATACAAGCAACAAGGAGGAAGACAGAGGATATACAGCCATAGACAGATCAATGTTTTTCAATGCAACCAACGCAGTGTTGATGGGGGAATCCCTCCAGCTGGGCCATTGTGTTCTCCTGGCAGGGGGCAGAGGAAACCATCCCCACCGGGAGAACACAATGATTGTTGCTAGCGGCTATAACAACTGCTAGCAATAATCACATGTAAAATCCAACAGGCTGGTTGTATCCAAGCTGATCGATCAACTTTGGTACATTCAGCCCGTCCATACATGGTTCAAATTTTGTCTTGGTGGCCATGACCATACAGCGGTTTAACAGAACAGGTTCCACTCAGAAAAGGCCTCGCCATGGTCGACCAAAGAAGTTGAGTGTACGTGCTCAGTGTCATATCCAGAGGTTGTCACGCCCCCTTAAAGGAGAATTGTACAAAAAATAAAAGATTGGTTCAACCCACAATTGCTTTTTTTACCACTACTATTCCTTTATATTGGCATTTGGAATTTACAAATGCAGCAATTTAGAAATTAGATGAAAGGTTTAGCGCCTTTTAACCACTTGAGACCCGCGTGCTGTCAGAGGAGAGGAGACCGATCTGTGTCCCTTGTACATAGGGACACAGCATCGGTCACCTCCCCCAGTCACCCCCCACAGTTAGAACACACCCAGGATACACATTTAACCCCTTCCTCACCCCCTAGTTTTAACCCCTTCACTGCCAGTCACATTTATACAGTAATTAGTGCATTTTTATAGCACTGATCGCTGTATAAATGTGAATGGTCCCAAATTTGTGTCAAAAGTGTCCGATACGTCCACCGCAATATCGCAGGCCCAAAAAAATCGCAGATCGCCGCCACTACTAGTAAAAAAAAAATAATAAAAAGAAATCATAATTCTGTTCCCCATTTTGTAGGCGCTATAACTTTTGCGCAAACCAGTCGCTTATTGCGTTTTTTTTTTTTTTTTACAAAAATACATCGAAAAATACGTATCGGCCTTAACTGAGAAAAAAAATATTTAAAAAAATAAATAAAATTGGGATATTTATTATAGCAACAAGTAAAAAAAATATATATATTTTTTTAATTGGTCGCTCTTTTTTTTGTTTTTAGCGCAAAAAATAAAAACCGCAGAGGTGATCAAATACCACCAAAATAAAGCTCTATTTGTGGGGGGAAAAGGACGTCAATTTTGTTTGGGAGCCACGTCGCACGACCACGCAATTGTCAGTTAAAGCGACGCAGTGCCGGAAGCTGAAATTTCGCCTGGGAACGAAGGGGGTAATGTGCCCAGTAAGCAAGTGGTTAATAGATAAAAAGTGCATTTTATATACATCTATATAGATCAGACCAAAATGAAGGACAAATGAGGAGGAATGAGGAACAGATGGAAATTGCTCCAAATCAGGGACAGTTGGGAGCTATGGTATGAGTGCTGCCAGTATTGCTGTAGAGGTTGAAGTGGTGGGGGGGGAGGCGAGGGGGGGCGGAGTAACATCATGGCGCCGTAAGGACTCAGGGCGCTAGCAGCAGCTCCATGCCTCTCCCCAGGCGATTAAGACAAGGAGGACTCTGAAGCCAAAATTGCCTCGAATTACGGCTAATCCCCATCTAAACTGTTCCATCGGGATTACCTGGTTAGGCGGGTGGCGTAGGTGCCTGTGTGCGGTGAAACCGGCCGAGGGATATCCTGGGTGCCCTCCGTACGGAGTATCGGAAGCCGGCCGTGGTCTATGGAGCTTCCAGTGAGCCACCTGTGATTGGATACCAGGCGGAGTGACGCGCGAGAAGGAGGAGGAGGTAGCAGAGGGAGCGTGAGCACTGAACGAGGACTCGCTGTGTGCCGCTCCAGACGCCAACGTGGATGCCGATCCGTGCTATGCTGTGAACGGGTCAGAAGGGAAGTCGGGGCTATAGGAGCTCGATAGACGGCCGTACGGACTGACCCCGCTCCACGTCTGTCCCCGTATGTCTCCATAAAAACGGGTGAAGTCTTCCCCCCCATTGCCTGCGTGTGGTCTGCCTAGGAATAAGAGGGGAGGTGAGTGAGAGGCCCCGAAGCCGCGAAGCTGAGAATGCAGAGTCGGTAAAGTAAACAAGATAGCTCCATGACTTGTTACATTCCTAAGTTGACTTAAAAGGATTTGAACTGATATCTTGCTCCTAGTGTGCTATCTTGCTAAAGGGGGTCTACTGGCTATAGTTTGGCTATAATCTTACATAAATGCACATTTAAGTGCTCCCAGATGCATACAAAAGTGTTGAAGGGAAAAAAAAGAGAGGAGATCTTGATTGCCTGAGTTGAAGGGGCCATAGGACTGTTATAATCTCTGCTGAAATAAGTTGGCTGCCTGACTACTAGCAACCTTATTTTTTTTCTCTTTTGAGTGGAAATTATACCCCGATAAAAGAAATACGATGGATATAGACACACAGAATTGCACTCACAGACAGAGTTCTTAAGTGTACAGAAGTTCCAGGGAGTGGGGGTGAAGCCCCAAGTAAAGGGGATATAGGACTGTGCGGGGTGGATATTCCATCAAAAGGAGTAAAAGGGCAAGATGGTACGCAAGGCCCCAAAAAACACGCAGGGAGGTGGATCCGGCCGCAGTACAATGAGGTCATATCTTGTTCCTGAAGGACTGGAGCGGGTACCGGATAGTCCCAAAGGAGACGGGGATAATGGTATACCTGAGACACCTGTAAAAATCAAGGGACAGCCTGAGGGGGAGACCCCCGGGAAAAAGGAGAAAAATAAAGATCAATCCCCAGGAGTGAAAGGTCAAAGTAAAGTTTTAAAGACCCCTGAGAGCCAACAGCAACAACTAAGCATGTTCTCTGATATCCCCCCTAAAGACACTCAAGCTCCACCAACTAGACAGGATATGATGGATATGTCAGAAATGATATTACGTCTAGAGAGAACCATCAAGGGGGAAATGGGGGCAACAAGAAGAGATATCCAGAGTGTGCTACAGAGAGTGGAAGGGATAGAGGAACAATTAGAGGAACATAGAAATGCAATAACAGAATTAAGAGAAAGAGCTGATATGGACTGGATTGAAATAAGAAATGCCCGATATAAACTAGAGGATCAAGAGAACCGCAGTAGAAGAAAAAACTTGCGTATAAGGGGCCTCCCAGAAGAAGTCAAAGATATAGAATTGGGGGAGGTGCTGCGAGGGATATTCAATACAGCTCTAAAAAGGGAGGAGACAGCCCCTATGCATTTTGAACGGGCCCATAGGATACAAAAATCATTTAACACACAAAGAGACCTACCAAGGGACACTATAGTCAGATTCCTAGAATACAGTCAAAAAGAGCTGGTATCTCAAACTACGAGGAATTCAGCAACTATGGAGTATAAGGGGGTCAAGCTACTCTTGTTCTCAGACCTCGCACCAGAGACATTAGCACGAAAAAGGGCGCTGAAACCACTAACTAGTCACCTACAAACAAAGGACATACCATATAGATGGGGCTTTCCAGCCTGCTTGTTGGTTAAGAATCAGGGGGTTTCAGCGGTTATTCGCTTCCCTGAAGATGTAAAGGAATTTTGCAAAAAGCTGAGTATTCAGCCGATGCAAATAGACAACTGGGAAAAGAGACCTCCAGCCTGGAGAAGATGGAGGGAACAGGAATGGAACAGGGCATAGTGTATTCGGGGTGCCTTCTTCTGGGGACTGGGACGGGAGGAGGGTGGGATAGGAGGATGTGGGACAAGGGTGGCTGGTCACCAGGTATCCGCGGGGATTGTCCCCTGCTCCTGATCTCCCCTCGGCCCGCTCTATTTGTAATGAAGGATGTCAGTAAGGTCAAAAACCCAGAGGAAGAATAAAGGTTGTTGCCTGGGGAGAGGGGAAACATGGAGCTGATATACCGCCCCTGGGCCAGGAGCCGTCCTATTTTAGTGGACGGGACCTGGGAAATGGGGGGTCATAGTAGACGCCCCGAGGAAAGGCCCACTCGGCAAGTGGCCTGGATGGGCACAGACCGAGTGAGTCTTAGCATTGAGGATCAATGCGCTGGGGGGGTGGGAAAGGGGGGGTATATGTTATATATGTTGATTGTGTGGTCTCAAGGTACCTCGGCTGAGATTTTTCTTTCCTGGAATAATAGTAGTTTGATGTTAAATAAGGAATATGGTTTAGATGTTCTCTATAATGAGAAAGGGCCTGAAGTCTCTCATGTCCTGTGGGGATAAGATGCGTGCTCCCAATCAGGGGGGGAAAAGGAAAGATATATACATGAATTATAATAAATGGCTGCATTAAAGATTGTTACGTACAATGTACGAGGGTTAAATAGCCCAAGTAAGCGGTATCAGATACTACAGGAGATGAAGAGACTCTCGGCCAACATAGTGTTTCTTCAGGAAACCCACCTAAAAATAACATCAAAAACTAGACTAAACTCAAAGGAGTTCCCTACATGGATTCATAGTTACTCTCCTAACAATAGAGCAAAGGGTATTGCAATAGGGTTCGATAGGAACATAAGGTTTTCCCTAGAAGCTACAGAAATCGATCCTGACGGAAGATTCCTATTCGTTAAGGGCACTGTCTTAAATATGAGATATACATTGGTAAATGTATACTGCCCTAATGTAAGGCCAGCTGTATACCTGAGACAAATCTTGAACAAACTAGAAGGATTTAGAGAGGGTATGGTGATTCTAGCAGGTGACCTAAATTTTGTATTTGATCCACTATTAGACACCCAACCCATCTCATTGAGATCAGAGGGGAAATATCTCAGAATGATTAAACATAAATTACATCAGATGCAACTGGTGGAAGCCTGGAGAATTTACCATCCAAAAGACAAGGACTTTACATATTTTTCATCGGTTCATGGGTCATACTCAAGAATCGACCATGTCCTGCTAGATCATCGGCTGCTTGAGGGACTGATGAGGATAGAAATAAAATCTATAACGCTATCCGATCATGCTCCAGTGGTAGTGTCCCTAGACTCAGGGGAGATCCCGGCTGGACAGCATGTATGGAGATTAGATGAGTCCCTAATAAATAACACCAAAACAGCCGATGACCTAGAAAAGGACATGTGTATATTCTTTAGAGAAAATGATACTGAAAATATCGCACCAGCTACGCTCTGGGAAACGCACAAGGCATTTATGAGAGGGAGGCTGATAGCAGAAAAAGCCAAGCGGAGGAAGATCAGGCAGGCACGGAAACAAACATTACTAGAGGAAATTCAGGCCCTTGAACGGAAACACAAAGAACTACAGGAAGATCAGGTCCTAAGGGCACTAACTAGTAAAAGAGAAGAGCTCCGTGACCTCCTAGAGCAGGAAACAAAATGGGTCTTTAACAATGCGAATAACAAATTCTACGCGTTGGGTAATAAACCGGGGAGACTGTTAGCAAGGATCATAAAATCAAGAAACACACAGAACTCTATTCTGAAAATAAAAGATAGGAATGGAGATATGAGACACTCCACTAGGGAAATAGCTAAAATATTCTACGAATACTACCAAGACCTATATAATGTTAATAAAGGGCAAGGCGATACAGATGTCCAGATTAAAAGGGAAAAAATTAAACAATATCTAAAGAAGGTCAAGACCCCAGGTTTGGCAGAGGAAGTAATAAGTAACCTAGAAAAAGAAATAACAAAAGAGGAAATAGGCCAAACGATTAAGAGTATTAAAATGGGCAAGAGTCCTGGCCCCGACGGGTACACGTCATTATATTATAAAAGGTTTGGGGAGATATTAGTGCCATTTTTTCAGAAATATATGAACTCCATAGGAGGGGGTATGGTGATGCGTAAGGAGGCCTTGAACGCTCACATAACTCTGATAGGGAAGGAAGATAAGGACCCCTCCCTATGTGCCAGTTACAGGCCGATATCTTTAATAAATGTGGACATAAAAATCTACTCAAAAATCCTTGCCGAGAGAATAAGACCACTCTTAATAGGCCTGATAGATGATGACCAGGCAGGATTTATACCCGGGAGAGAAACAAGAGAAAATATCTTAAGAGTGATACTTTTGTTGCAGAAAGCAAAAAAGAATAAAGAACCAGTAGTTTTCCTGTCTTTAGATGCCGAAAAGGCGTTTGACAGGTTGGATTGGGAATTTATGATAGCAAACTTATCCCATATAGGATTCGGACCAAGTATGCTCAGGTGGATAGGAGCTCTGTATTCGGCTCCCTCGGCTCAGGTGAGGGTGAATGGCACCCTCTCGGATAGCTTCTCACTTTTTAACGGGACCCGGCAAGGATGTCCGCTATCGCCCCTCCTATTCGTCCTATCATTGGAGCCTCTAGTGGAAACAATTCGGATGAACCAGGAAATAGAAGGGATAAAATTGGAGAAAAGGGAGCACAAGATATCTGCATTCGCGGACGACATGATGCTATTTGTATCCAACCCTAGGGAGACACTACCTAAAATAATGGCAGAATATGAAAAGTATGGGGAGATCTCAAATCTTAAAATTAATAAAGAAAAAACGGAAATACTAAGTATAGCATTAAGTCCGCAGGACCGTAGGGAGCTTGAGGTCCTCTATCCATTTAAATGGAAGCAGAGGAAGATGAAATATCTAGGTATATACCTGTCTAGCACAGAAAGATACTTCTATGAAGACAACTATATACTATTACTGAATAAAGTAAAATCAGATTTAAAAGGGTATAGCATAGACAGAGTATCATGGTGGGGAAGGGTTAACACTATAAAAATGATGATTTTGCCAAAAGTCCTTTATATCTTCCAAACACTTCCGATAAAAATTCCAGAAATGTACTTTAAAGTCCTGGAAAAGATAATAGGAGGTTTTATATGGAGGGGAAAAAAGCCGCGTATAGCAGTGGATACTCTGATTAGACCTAAGGAGGAAGGGGGAATACAGATGCCGGACTGTAGAAGGTATTACGAGGCAGCGGTATTGAAGAGGATCACAGACTGGGTGCAGGGGGAGGATGTGAGTAAAAAAAAGTGGGTAGAAGTTGAAGAAAGTCTAAGTAAGAAAGAGCTGGGAAATATAATATGGGTACCGAGGCAATATAGAGGATTACCCCCGGACACGCCTGCAATAACAAAAGAAACGCTTAGAATATGGGATAAGGTCTGTAAGAAAAATAAACTGCTCTATAATAGCCCTTTGCTGCCTCTTACGGGTACGGATTTCTTCCCACCGGGTAAGGAGGGGGGGATCTACCTGAGGTGGGCAACCTCGGACACTCTAAGACTGAAGGATATAATGAAAGGAAATGAACTATGTACGATGGGAGAACTCCAAGAGAAATATGGTCGGTCCTTAGGGGACATATGGAGATATAGACAAATCCAACATTTTGTGGGCACTTTGCCAAAGCCCCTGCGAGATATAAGTGATCTAAATCTCTGGGAAAAATATATGACCCAAGATGAACTTGGGAAACGGGGAATATCAAGTATCTACAAAATGTTGACTACCAAGATAGAGATAGGGAAATTGAAAATAATAGAAAGCTGGGAAACAGAACTCAATCAGACTATACCCAATAAAAAGAAGAGACAGGTATTAGAATATGTCCAGGCCTCGTCGATGGATGCAAAAATAAAAGAAACTAACTATAAGTTACTAACTAAATGGTACTACGTTCCAACTAAACTGCATAGAATGAGTAGTGAGGCCTCCCCCCTATGCTGGAGAGAGTGTGGGATGGAGGGAACTCATGCCCACATATGGTGGCAATGCCCCCACATACAGGTTTACTGGTGTGAGATATTAGGACTGATTAAAAAAATTAGTGGATATGAGATAAGATATGACCCATGGGAATGTCTGTTTCACACCACGAGTCTGTCCAGGAAAAAGTATAGAGGTACCTTGGTCCCGTTCCTGTTGAACGGAGCCAAGGCACTAATACCTAGGAACTGGAGGAAAAAAAGAGCACCCTCGACAGGAGAATGGCTCCAAGAAATGGATAGAATTAAAGTGATGGAGGAACTGTGGGCCTTCCATGTAGAGGACGGGCCAAGATTTGAGGCGATTTGGAAGGGATGGAGGGACTTTAGGACCGGGGGATGTGAGGAGGGAGAGGGGGGAGGAGGGAGTCGGGGGGATTAGAGGAGACCGCTAGCTAGGACTTCCTCAAGAGTACCCCACTCCCCCTCTTGTGGTTTGTTTTTTTTTTTTTTTTTTTTTTTTTTTTTTTCTCTCTCCTTTTTTTTTTCTTTTTTTTTTTTGTGCGTGGGGGGGTTTCTATTCTAAAATGTGGGTAAGGTTCACAATAAGGGGAAATTATAGACCCCATAATAGATTGTCTTGTCTCTGTCTATTTTTTATTGTTTCTTCATAATATAGGGGAAATTGCTTATTCCCCTTCTGATTTTGTAGTTGTTATTATTTTTTATTTATTTAGTGTAATTATTTTTTTTTTATTTTGTACACAGAATCACACTCATAACAAGGGGAATTAACCCTATGTTATATATAATATTTTAGATAGGCCTAAGGTTGGTTTTTTCTTTGTCTTCACTACACGGGGGAACCTTAAAAAATTTGTCCCTTTTTTTTTTTTTTTTTTTTTTTTTGCTCACTGAAGTAAATTCACAATTAGGGGAAATAATCCCCACACTCTATATAGATTCCCCACAGATTTATTGTTTCTTTATTTATTTATTCTCCCTTTTTTTTTTTTTTTTTTTTTTTTTGCTCACCGAAGTAAATACACAATTAGGGGAAATAATCCCTATACTTTATATAGATTTTCTACAGATTTATTGCCTTTTTTTTTTTTTTTTTTTTTTTTTTATCCTGTCTATTGCTCACTGAAGTAAATTCACAATTAGGGGAAATGATCCCCACACTCTATATAGATTTCTCACAGATCTATTGTTTTTTTATTTATTTATTCTTCTTATTTATTTATTTATTTCTTCTTTTCTCTTCACAATTTGGGGGAAAGTCTCCTTTTTTCCCCATCTTATTATTATAAAAATTTTTTTTTTTTTTTTTTTTTTCACCCCCTCTCCCCCCCCTTCTTCCCTCGCTCTCCCTCCCTTCTCCCCCCGTATCTATCTTTGCCCTACCCCTAGGTATTTTCTATGGACAAGAGATGGGGAGAGACTGGTCCAGTAGGTAAAGGGGGGAGGAGAAACTTAGGAGTAAGATTGGCAGAGGACCACCCAGCTTTTATACTACTTTAGGAAGGGGTATATCTTGAGACCTTGTATGTTAGTATGTATATTGATTTTATGTTGTATTTATTGTATTGTTTTGTAAAGAAATGAATAAAAGATTTAAAATCAAGTGGTGGGGGGGGGCAGCCTGTCAGTGCTTAGACCATACACCGCACATTGCATCAAATTGGTCTGCATGGCTGTCTTCCCAGAAGGACACCTCTTCTAAAGATGACCCCTTTTTGCGATTCGGCAATGCGTCGATTTACCTGACAATTGCGCGGTCGTGGCTCCCAAACAAAATTGGCGTCCTTTTTTTCCCAGAAATAGAGCTTTCTTTTGGTGGTATTTGATCACCTCTGCGGTTTTAATTGTTTGCGCTATAAACAAAAATAGAGCGACAATTTTGAAAAAAATGCTATATTTTTTACTTTTTGCTATAATAAATATCCCCAAAAAAGGTATAAAAAACGTTTTTTTCCCTCAGTTTAGGCCAATCCGTATTCTTCTACATATTTGTGGTAAAAAAAAAAATCGCAATAAGCGTTTATTGATCGATTTGCGCAAAATTTATAGCGTTTACGAAATAGGGCATAGTTTTATGGCATTTTTATTAAAAAAACATTTTTTTACTAGTAATGGCGGCGATCAGTGATTTTTTTTCCTGACTGCGACATTATGGTGGACACATCGGACACTTTTGACACATTTTTTGGACTATTGTCATTCTCACAGCGAAAGGTGCTATAAAAATGCACTGGTTACTGTGAAAATGACACTGGCAGTGAAGGGGTTAACCACTAGGGGGCGCTAAAGGGTTAAGTGTGTACTAATGTGTTTTTTCTAACTGTAGGGGGGCGTGCCTGGACGTGTGATGTCATTGATCGTCGTTCCCTATGACAGGAAACAGACGATCAGTGACAAGCCACAGAGAAGAACGGGGAAGTTTTGTTTACACTCACCTCTCCCCGTTCTTCAGCTCCTGTGACCTGATCGTGGGACACTGGTGGCGATCGGGTCCGCGGGTCCTGCAGGCGCGGTCACGGAGCTTCGGACCGGGTCGCGAGCGCGCTGCCGGCGGCGTGTCGCGAGCGACCCACGGCTGGGCTCTTAAAGGGGACTTTCCAGTACGTCCATGTACCCAGCCGTGCCATTCTGTCGATGTATATCGTCATGCGGCGGTCCTTAAGTGGTTAAATACTCAGGCCAGCTGTATGTCACCAACAACCAACAAAGTCACTTAAAGTGGAGGTTCACCCAAAAAATCTATTTTTAACAGTAGATTGGGCCTAGATTAGCCGAACGTCGGTGCGCAGGCGCCGTATAGCGCCGCACCAACGTTCGGCAACTCGTGACGCGCTGTATGCGACCATCGGAAGGCTGTCAATCAAATTGGAACGCCCAGTCCCGAAGACCATACCCGGAAGCGGCGGAGAACATCTATCTCAAAAAAGGTAAGTACTGCATTGATTTTAATCAAAACACCCGATTCTGCTTCCCGTAATTAGGCCCAATCTACTGTTAAAATTTTTTTTTTTCGGGTGAACTCCCACTTTAAATCTCCTTTCTTCTCCATTCTGATGCTCGGTTTGAACTTCAGCAAATCGTCTTCACCATGCCTAGATGCCTAAATGCATTGAGGTGCTGCTATATATATATATATATATATATATATATATATATATCTTACCTTTTAGAAGTTTTTTATTTTTTCAGAAGAATCCCTTATGGCAGACTGCAAGCATTTCTAGACAATTTCAAAGTGAGTCTGTCCTAAGTACTGGCTGTATTTTCTTCTCATTAGCATACAATGCAGCTTCTAAACATTTAAAGTGGAATTCCTTAATACACCCTACTCCCCCGAACACCTATTCTGACTAACCTATTTAAGAAAAGATATATATACTTACCTATTTCCAGCCTGCTCCTGTCCGGTCACGTGATCTCCTGTGTCATCCAGTGGCAGGTGCAGCGGAATAGAGAGAGTGCTGTACAAAGGCTGGCAATGCCTGGGTGTGGAGATGTTACTTGTAACGGTCAGGGGTTAACACTGTTTACAATATTCCATTCCACAAACCCACGACAGCTTATCCGACAATCCACAATCCAGCAGACAGGACCCATTCCATTCCCCAGAAGGACGAGACACACGCTCTGTCTCTGGTTCAATCGAATGAATACTTTAATGGTACACTCAGCTTGTTATATACATTTGAAACTAAGAGTGAACAATGACACAACTCCACCTACCACTTTACACATTCTTTTAGATAATGACATTCAGGTGAGTTAATTACTACTCATTACCCAGACGGTCTGGCTCTGCGACAAGTTATCCTCACCTGTTACACAAAACACATTCCTTTACTAAACATAATTGACATGCTAATTCCCTACCCCTGAAAGGTTAGACTTAATTACTACAGCTGACAAGTCACATTCCACATCTATTATCAATAGTATCTTCACACAAAACAGTGTCATTAGCATACACAATGAAATATCTTAGGAGCAGACATAATTAACACAATAGACAATAGAATGCAAACACATCAAGCTTTCATCACTACAGCCAGGTAGCTGGATGTGATTACCATCAATTAACATCGTAACATTAGCAGACTTAATTAGCACCTAAACAGTCTATGTTCCACATTGAAGGCTAACTCTATAGAAGACACTCTATTGACCTGTTGTGGTCAGAATAAACAACCTATAATATGTCAATATATCCTGAAACACATGAATTATAATTTCTCAGTCATCTTATGCCCAAAAGGGACATAGGATGACCCTAGACCCAAGAGTCATTAGTGAAGCTGGCACAGGAGTACCCCGCATCCTTCAAAAGTCTCTGGGTATCACGGGCCATTCCGTTACAGTACCTATAGGCTTACTATTGCCCATTGGTTGTCGGTGCCCCCTCCTCTACCCTGAAGCCATCACTGGCTGACAAAGGGTAGACAATTACGTGACCAGACAGGAACGCCCTGATAATAGAAAAGTATACAGATATTTTCTTACACCGGTTAGTCAAAATAGATGTTGGGGGGGGGGTCATATTTTTAAGAGTAGTTAGGATTTGACCAGAATTCTACTGTAATACTTTGTAAGGACAGACAATGTTCAAATCTAGTTTAAAACTGTTAATGAGTTTGGCCAGCACAGCACAGATGGTTAATTATGGCAAACAGTTTCCCAGCCAACCTCATAAACAAAGGCAATGAAGTTTTTTTTTATTTAGTGCTGGAGTTATCAGAAAAAAAGCATCTAAAATAGTAAGCAGCAACTTTTAAGTACACTTTAAAGAAGACTACGACAGGCACAACATGATTAAAGTGGGAGAAAACTCCTATGTCTGACTTTTACCTATAGATAAACCTATAACAAGGCTTACCTATAGGTACTGTAAATATCCCCTACATGTGCACTGTTTAGGAGATATTTACTGTACCTGCAGCCCACGATGTCAACGGTACTTGCGCTTTAAAGGGCTGTTCCTTTAAGCCTCATACACACGATAGGTTAACCAGAGGACAACGTTGTCATAGGTTAACCGATGAAGCTGACTGATGGTCCATCGCGCCTACACACCATCGGTTAAAAAAAACGATCGTGTCAGAACACGGTGACAAAAAACACAACGACGTGCTGAAAAAAGCAAAGTTTAATACTTCCAAGCATGCGTCGACTTCATTCTGTGCATGCATGGATTTTTAACCGATGGTCGTGCCTACTAACGATCGGTTTTGACCTATCGGTTAGGAATCCATCGGTTAAATTTAAAGCAAGTTAGCTTTTTTTTAACCGATGGTTAAATAACCAATGGGGCCCACACACGATCGGTTTGGACCGATGAAAACGGTCCTTCAGACTGTTGTCCTCTGGTTAACCTATCGTGTGTATGAGGTCTAAAGCCTCGTACACACGATAGGTTAACCAGAGGACAACGGTCTGAAGGACCGTTGTCATAGGTTAACTGAAGAAGCTGACTGATGGTCCGTCACGCCTACACACCATAGGTTAAATAACCGATCGTGTAAGAACGCGGTGACGTAAAACACAACGACGTGCTGAAAAAAACGAAGTTCAATGCTTCCAAGCATGCGTCTACTTGATTCTGAGCATGCGCGAGTTTTTAACCGATGGTTGTGCCTACTAACGATCGGTTTTGACTTATCGGTTACCAATCCATAGGTTCATTTTAAAGCATGTTGTCTTTTTTTTAACCTATGGTTAAATAACATATGGGGCCCACACACGATCGGTTTTGACCAATGAAAACGGTCCTTCAGACCATTGTCCTCTGGTTAACCTATCGTGTGTACGAGGCTTTAGAGTCCCGTGCTGTAAACAGCGGTTCCCACATGAATGCTTGGGAGTGATGTCATCGTGGCTCCGGCCAGCCACACAACCGGAGTCCGTGGACCTGGAAGGCAGAGTGGGTGAAGATGGAAGCACCTGCAGTGATGACAGCTCGTCGCGGGAAGGCTTTGTTTTGAGGTAAGTTTAACATAATGTAGCACATTATGACATTACCTTTCAGGTGCAAAAAAAAAAACACCCAGCGGTTTACTAGTACTACTGCTAAAGGACAATTTCACAATTGGTAAAACCGTAATTCATATTTTAAGGGGCCGCAGGAGCCCGCCATGAGAACAGCTAACCCAAAGCTATGAATGGAGCTGTGGAGCGCATGCTGAGTATGAAAAGGAGTAGTTGGGACCATGTCAGAGGAAAGGTAAGTATTTTTCAGGTGCGCTGTACTCTTGGAGTATGGGGAATTTATTAAAGGTGAAGTTGTCCTTGGAGCAAATCTATCCATTAGCTCTAAATTTATGTGTTTAATAAAAAATAATGTGACCTTTTATAGGTCCTCTTAGGCCTCGTACACACGATAGGTTAACCAGAGGACAACGGTCTGATGGACCGTTTTCATCGGTCCAAACCAATCGTGTGTAGGCCCCATAGGTTATTTAACTTTCGGTTAAAAAAAAGACAACTTGCTTTAAAATTTTACCGATGGATTGCTAACCGATAGGTCAAAAACGATCATTAGTATGCAGAACCATCGGTTAAAAATCCACGCATGCTCAGAATCAAGTCGACGCATGCTTGGAAGCATTGAACTTCGTTTTTTTCAGCACGCCGTGTGTTTTACGTCACCGCGTTCTGACACAATTGTTTTTTTTAACTGATGGTGTGTAGGCGCGATGGACCATCAGTCAGCTTCATCGGTTAACCTATGACAACGGTCCGTCGGTCCGTTCTCATCGGATGGACTGATGGTGTGTACGCGGCTTTAGTCGAATATGTTGTATTTGTGAAGGAAGAAACCTAGTTCTGTAATTCATATGCTACTGTATCAATGAAACATTTAGACAATCCAAGCCAGATGATGAACTGAGACAGAATGTAGAGACCTCCAGAAGGCTGAGACAGAAGGAGGCCCTGAGAGGTTACACAGAGGATGTCTCACTGAACTCCCACTTCCACCGCTCTCCTACTGAGGAAGGATGTGGACTGGCAACGCTCCCATCACAAAACCAGGACTGCATCTGTTTTATTTTCTTAAACAAGCGCGACACATGGAGAATTTAGAGAGAAATGGGAAATACACTAAAGGATTTTATTTTTTTAGACGTTACCGTAAAAAGACATAAACCTTTTTTTTAACCAATGTCTGTGACTGGTAACTTCAGGCGCTTACCTTTTTTCACTGATGTTTACAGAGGTGAAAATATAGCTAAGTTAATGTTTGATAAAAGTAGGTAGAAAGTTAAAAGTAAAAAAAAAATAATAATACCTTGAACGCTAATATAACAGTTGATAAGTAGTAATAAATTAGAGAAAGAGCTTAAACATATTATACTGCTCATGTCAGTGTTTGGCACCATTATCTGTTGTACTTCCCACACCAATATGCAGCATTCTCTTCATCAATATGTAGAAGGACTCTTTTTAAACGCTTACCGACCAGCCTTCTTTATTATACTAAGGCAAGGTGGCACAATCCCGCAAATCACCGTAGCTGTACGTCGGCTCAGGAACTCTCTTTCGTGGGTGCGCGCACTCCCATTGGCCAGCGGGGGGAGCCAATCAGACTGTCCAGCGGACTCGATATCTGCAGGCCACCCACAAAGGTTCCGACAGTGACAGAATGGGAATCTGCATGCGTAAACAAGGCAGATCTCCGTTCTGATAAGGGAGCTCACAACAGATCCTGTCTTTCTGCTAAGCAGGAAGATGGATCTGTGTGTTTCCCCAGTCACACAGTCCTCCATAGAGTTAGAAAACACCTGCAGGGAACGCATTTAACCCCTTGATCGCCCCTGATGTTAACCCCTTCCCTGCCAGTGTCATTAGTACAATAACAGTACATATTTTTAGCACTAATTACTGTAATAATGTCACCGGTTCCCAAAAAAGTCTAAAAAATGCCAGTTAGGTGTCTGATCTGTCCACCACAATGTCACAGTCCCGCTAAAAATCGAATCGTTGCCATTACTAGTAAAAAAAATTAAATTTCATAAATATTTCCCTTATTTTGTAGATGCGATAACTTTTGTGCATACCAATCAATATACGCTTATTGCGATATGTAGCAGAATACATATCGGCCTAAGCAGATGAATATGAATACATTATTTTTTTTTTTAAAAAAGGTTTTGTAACAGAAAGTTAAAAAAAAAAATCAAAATTGCCGCTCTTTTTTTTTTATAGCGCAAAAAATAAAAACTGCAGAGGTGATCAAATACCACCAAAAGAAAGCTCTGTTTGTGAGAGAAAAAAGGACATCAATTTTGTTTGGGTACAGCGTCGCACGACCACACAACCCGGAAGTTGGTAAATCCTTCCGGGGCTGAAGTGGTTCATTTGTAGCACAACCTTCACCTGTGGCAAGAAGGGTTCTTCTCAGAAAGCAGCATGCTTCTAGAAAGGGCTTAATTCAATGTGCCACACTTACTTACAACAATGTATATAATGTTTAAATGTTATGTAAAAACCATGATATTTCCCATTAAATATGACATTTCAAACATGTAGAAAGCCTTTATCATGGTAAAAGGCAAATTTGGCATCCACCCCCTGATTCAATGCATTATATTTATTGAAAATATAGTGGTGCACTTTTCTGAACACACTCTCCTCCCTGCTCTTCTAAAGGAATGGTCAAACATTCCAATAGACACACTCCTAAGCCTTGTGGACAGCCTTCCAAGAGGAGTTGAAGCTGTTATAGCTACAAGTGTGGGCCAACTTACTATTGAACCCTACGGACTAAGACTGGGATGCCATTAAATTTCATGTGCATGTAAAGGCAGGTGTCCCAATACTTTTGACAATATAGTGCATCTCCCAGTGATGAAAGCTTTGTGTTCTTTTTCGCCTTACCATCTGCTCTGCTGTCATCTTCTCCACCACTTTTTCCACATCCAGCGTTTCCTTCTTTAACCATTAGGTGGCTACTAACATGTAACTCATGCACGTGCGCACTGGGGTTGGATTATTCTGGTACCCAGCTCTATTCTCTGCATCTTACAGATGCCATAATATGAACTGAGAGTGTACGCCGTGCTGCGCATGTGCTGCAGGCATTGTACAACAAAAGGACTTTTTCAGCAGAAGAGACATACAACACAGTTTTTTTGTAGACTTGCGTTCGTATTCTAAATTTTCAGTCAAAAAAAGTTATACATCCTAGCTAATATATACCAACAGTATTTAACAACTAATAGCCAGGTTCAGAGAGACGGGCGCATCTTTAGTTCGGCGTAGCGCATCTCATATGCGCTACGCCAACGTAACATTGAGAGGCAAGTACTGTATTCACAAAGCACTTGCTCCCATATGTACGCCGGCGTAACGTAAATGGGCCGGCGTAAGCCCGCCTAATTCAAAGTAGCAAGGCAGTGGGCGTGTTGTATTTAAATGAATTGTGACCCCATGTGAATGCATGGCCGAACGAACGGCGCATGCGCGCGCATGCGCGCGCATGCGCGCGCATGCTCAGAATCACATCGCAAATGCTCGACGGCTCAATGAGTATGACGTGAACCTATGGGGAAATAAAATCTCGCGCCAAAATTTTTTTTGTGAAATATCATAAATTAATATAAAGCTGAGCTGCTCTCTAAAATTACAGTGGGTGTAATTAAGCAATTGGGTGAGAAATAAGAGGCGCTAGCACATATGTGTGTACATAACAATACAAATAAATATTAAAAAGGTGACCGTAGTGGTGATGAATAAATATAAATAATATGATAGATCAAACAATCCCAAATTAAATACAATTAACAGTGACCACCCCCAAATGGGGAAACACATAGAAATATGAATGAATAATTAATTATCGTGCAAAAAAGTCCATAAGTGAAGTAGATGGGTGACAGCTACTTGAAGGATGATACAGCTTGATTAATTAAAGATTTCCACCTTCACCAAAGCAAGATAAATCACCAAAAGTGCTCATGGATGGCACCTTACCGCAAGTTGTTGACCACTTTAACTAAAAAGAGGTCAAATAGGGCATGAGTAAAGATTAAATTCCAGGCTATGTTCTTGTAGTCTCGATACCGCCACACTCCACACCACATGAAGTATTCAAAAAAGAAAGAAAATCGCCATAGAATAATAACATTTTATTTTGGATAAAAACAAAAGAACAACGCCAAATGGCCTCTTACTTGAAGGGGTGCCTTACCCCGGCACTGAGGTTGAAGGCGTGTAGTGAGTGGAAGGAGAGATGTGATCCCACGCCAGCGATGGAGCCTGCAGAGCCACGTTAGCGTGCGTTCCAGCTCTCTGGGAGGGAGAGCCAGCGGGACCAGGAAGTACGTCAGTCGTGCGTGACCTGTACGCCTCGACGTACGCTTCGTGATTGCCACGTCGTCAGGAAGCTTCCTGACGACGTGGCAATCATGAAACATACGTCGAGGCGTACAGGTCAAGCCCGACTGACCTATTTCCTGGTCCCGCTGGCTCTCCCTCCCAGAGAGCTGGAACGCACGACAACGTGGCTCTGCAGGCTCCATCGCTGGCGTGGGATCACATCTCTCCTTCCACTTCAACCTCAGTGCCGGGGTAAGGCACCCCTTCAAGTAAGAGGCCATTTGGCGTTGTTCTTTTGTTTTTATCCAAAATAAAACGGTATTATTCTATGGTGATTTTCTTTCTTTTTTGAATACTTCATGTGGTGTGGAGTGTGGCGGTATCGACACTACAAGAACATAGCCTGGAATTTAATCTTTACTCATGCCCTATTTGACCTCTTTTTAGTTAAAGTGGTCAACAACTTGCGGTAAGGTGCCATCCATGAGCACTTTTGGTGATTTATCTTGCTTTGGTGAAGGTGGAAATCTTTAATTAATCAAGCTGTATCATCCTTCAAGTAGCTGTCACCCATCTACTTCACTTATGGACTTTTTTGCACGATAATTAATTATTCATTCACATTTCTATGTGTTTCCCCATTTGGGGGTGGTCACTGTTAATTGTATTTATTTTGATAGTTTGATCTATCATATTATTTATATTTATTCATCACCACTACGGTCACCTTTTTAATATTTATTGGTATTGTTATGTACACACATATGTGCTAGAGCCTCTTATTTCTCACCCAATGACGTGAACCTAACTTACGCCCAGCCCCATTCACGTACGACTTACGTAAACAACGTAAAATCCGACAACACTTCAGACGTCCATACCCTAAACGACTTAGACCAGCTTTTAGGTGGTTTAACTTTACGCCGGAAAAACGCCTTACGTAAACGACGTAGATTAGAGTGACAGGCGCAAGTACGTTCATGAATCAGCGTATCTAGCTCATTTACATATTCAACGCGTAAATCAACGGAAGCGCCCCTTGCGGCCAGCATAAATATGCACCCAATATACGACGGTCGTATCTTGGCAATATTCAGACGTATCTCATTTTAAGAATGAGCGCATAGATACGACGGCGCACATTCCGACTTACGATGGCGTATCTACTGATACGTCAGCGTAAGTCTCTCTGAATCTGGCTATATTACTTGAAGAAAGAATGTCAAATAAAATACACAAAACAGACTGGCTTGCTTTCCGGGAGCAAAAAAGTTATACAGCTAAACATCTTCCTAATATCAGTGTTACTTTAACATGAGATTATATTTGGAGGCAGTTCAATAAATCTGAAATATTCAACAGTGTAATGGCTTAGTAGATAGACAATTGATGAGCTGTGTGCCAAAAAGTCTGAGGTATTATCTTTTTCCTAAAATGATATATGATGAGATTCTGTTCCTGTAGCAATATGATCTGTGACTGGTGACATAATAGGGGTCTGAAAACCAGTTCTTCTTACATGAGACAAGACAGGAAACCTTTAGATTATATGTGTTTAGGTAATTTATAGTGTTTCTGGTATTACATTAATGAAGAATATGCTTTCAGCAATGATTCATGTGTAGCACTACCCCCGAAGGAGGTGCTGGTTTAATTTTGGGCCTGCCGTTACCTTACTGTTCACCACACTCAATCTGGGGGGTCTCTCCTGAAGAGTTCTTTAAAAGAATGTCCGCACCAACACTTCGGTTTCCTTTTTCTTCAAGAGTTTTATTAACCACTTCCCTACCGCCTCATTGTGAAATGATGGCGGCAGGGACCCCTTCTCGATCCGGGTGGACGTCATATGACGTCCTGCGTTCCCGGCGATCTAGGGCGCGCGCGCCCGCGGCGACGCTCGTGACCCAGCGTGGGTGCCCGGCGGCCGCTATTGCCGCCGGGTGCCACCGATTGTCGGTAATCACGGCAGGAGTGTGGATCTGTGTGTGTAAACACACAGATCCACCTCCTGTCAGCGGTGAGGAGACCAATGTGTGTTCCCAGTACAGAGGAACACACATCGGTCTCCTCCCCTTGAGAGTCCCCTCCCCCCTACAGTTATAACACATCTTAGGACACATATTAACCCCTTCCTTGCCCCCTAGTGGTTAACCCCTTCCCTGCCAGTCACATTTACACAGTAATCAATGCATATTTATAGCATTAATCGCTGTATAAATGTGAATGGTCCCAAAAACGTGTCAAAAGTGTCCGATGTGTTCGCCGTAATGTCACGGGGACAGTAAAAAAATCGCAAATCGCCGCCAATACTAGTAAAAAAAATAATAAAATAAAAATGCCATAAATCTATCACCTATTTTGTAGACGCTGTAACTTTTGCGCAAACCAATCAATATATGATTATTGCGATTTTTTTTTACCAAAAATATGTAGAAGAATACGTATCGGCCTAAACTGAGGAAAAAAAATGTTTTTTTTTAAAAAATTGTGATATTTATTAAATTAAAAAGTAAAAAATATTGTGTTTTTTTTTAAATTGTCGCTCTTCTTTTGTTTATAGCGAAAAAAATAAAAACCGCAGAGATGATCAAATACCACCAAAAGAAAGCTCTATTTGTGGGAACAAAATGATAAAAAAAATGTTTGGGTACAGTGTAGCACGACCGCGCAATTGTCATTCAAAGTGCGACAGTGCTGAAAGCTGAAAATTGGTTTGGGCAGGAAGGTGCGTAAGTGCCCAGTATGGAAGCGGTTAAACTGGTTCTCAACAGAGGGGTAGAGGGATAGGGAAGATTCAGGTACCTTGCTTTGCGGATCACGGGTACAGTCTTAGATCCAGAGGACAAAACAGTTCCACGCTGGATTTAGCAACCACCGGATAGGCCCACTCTCACTGACCTAGCAGCCGGTGCGAAGCTCGGTCAAAGTCTCTGCCACAGATTTGATGAGTGTCGTTGGGTCGTTACACCACCCTCTGCCACAGGATCGTGTAACAACGCACACTTAGCGAAGTTTCAAAGAAAGTACACAGCTCACGGTACCAGAATCTTTCAGCCAGGCCAGCAGCACAGTGAGGCAAGTTGATCCAGGTGCGTCCTTCAATTGGGTCCCCAATTGCTTCTTCCCACAGGCAAGACAGCACAGGACCACTCCTGGACCAGTAGGCCCCAGAAACTCCTGGGCCCACTCTTAGTTGCGGAGCCTCGGGCCAGCAGGCCACCCGAGACCCGAAAAACACTGTCAGCGCATCCCTGAGGCCAGGAGTGCCACCAGGTCAGGATCGGAAGACCCCGCCAGAAGGGTGTCTGCCCTTAAGTACCCTCTCCCAAAATGCACAGCGGGTTGACCACGCCCACTGGGCTGCTTCTGGGAAGAAGGCACCCAATGTGCCCAACCTATTGCATTCCCAACCTTTACTCCCATAGACAGCGACACCTGCAGGCAAGGGGAACATGTGCAACACAGCTGGAATGGAACAGAAACCCACAATTTGGGTTAGTTAAACTACAGCTCAGGTAACTAAATTTACGAAATAGCGCCTACTCAACAGGAGCAGGGCGCTACACATGTACAAGTATTTTTTCAGTTTAGCTAAATGTTCTAGCACATTATAAAATTAAATTTACTGAACTTTAAAAAAAAAGATAAAGAAAAATCTTCCTCCTTCCTCCTCAGAACCCCCGGGATTCCCTCTTCACTCCCCGCTTCACCAGCTCTGAGATGTTGAATCTGGGAGTGTGAATTCTGACACAGATCACCAGTGAAGTTCTCAGATCACAGCTTCATAAACTGGCCGTTACTGTGTCAGTCTATGAGGTTTCTCTGTGTGTGGAGATAATCGGCGGGAGAACAAGTTCAAACACTTCTCCCCCCGATTATCTCTGTTTCATAAACTGTTTATGGGCTGGAATCAGTGGTGATCCTTGGGATCACCGCTGTTCACTGCTTCATAAACGGACAACTATACCCACTAGATTTGACACCACCCTTCTTCGGATCTGATGTGCTTTTTCCCCCCACCGCGAGGATCCCCCCTTTTTTTCTTTCCTCTCCAGCGTTTTCTTTTCTGCTAACCTCAGACTCTGTCTCTCTTTGAATCTTTCTCTTAGTATTTTTATTTATCATTTTCAGCTTATAATCCATCAGGCCAGCGGCCATGGGCCTGGAAGAGTCAGCTGCATGGTTAGATATCCAGGGCTGTTCACAGTGAGGCCTTGTACACACGACCGAACATGTCCGCTGAAACTGGTCCGCGGACCAGTTTCCGCGGACATGTCCGACCGTGTGTACGGCCTAGCGGACAGTTTTCCAGCATAGCGGACAGGTTTCCAGCGGACAAAAGTTTCTTAGCATGCTAAGAAACTTGTCCGCTGGAAACCTGTCCGTCGGACATGTCCGCTGGTCTAACCAGCGGACCGAAATCCCGCGCATGCGTCGAATTGATTCGACGCATACGTGGAAGCGTTGAACTTCCGTGTTAGAGAACGTCAGTGTCTTCTACGTCACCGCGTTCTCTGTCCGTGGGGATTTTGGTCTGATGGTGTGTACACACATCAGACCAAAAGCTCCCAGCAGACATGTCTGATGAAAACGGTCCGCGGACCGTTTTCATCGGACATGTCTGCTCGTGTGTACAAGGCCTTAGGCTCCTGTTGAGATAGACCTTTTAAACACTTGCTAACTAGCGGACAATGCCCTATGGGCATTCCTGGGGCCTGAGTATGTTTGATCACCTTTATGTGTCTAATTTACTAGCATTTTTATTTTTTCTTTCTTAAAATGCTACTCCATTCTTTTTTCTGTTATGTTCATTCATGATGTATCCTTCTCAATCTTAAGCTGTGAAGTTGCTAAGGATATTAATACAATTCTTTGTAAAAGAAAATTGTACAACCCAATCAAAAATCTTTATTCGGAATATAGAAAATTGCTGAAAAATAAAATAATGAGCCATAAGTAAAGTGGAAGTTGTCCTGCTTTTTTTTTTTTTTTTTTATTAAACTTGATAGAAAATTTAGTGCTACCCCCAAAGGGGCTGCTTGGTTATTTAGGTTCTCTGTTCTGCACCTCAACTCCAAGAACAACCTCAGCCCCTCTGGCTCATCTGTTTGAGTGAAAGTAATTGCATGCACTTATAGGAGCACGAGTGTGGATACCTTTAACTTCACTGTAAATTATTATCAGAAAATAGACACAAAACTGCTTAGTGATAAATTAACTTAATGTATTGGCAAGGGTTAGAATAAATGGTGGTTTGAGCATAAATGAACACACAGAAGGTAGGTCCAGATAGATAGTATAATCACTGCTAAGGTACCTAGAGTATAAAAGGTTTCTGTACCACTAGACTTGAATTAACTCATAAATCAGCAAAGTTAGAAATAAACAGTGGGGCAGATTCAGGTACCTGCGCGCCTAGTTACGGCGGCGCAGCGTATTGTATTTACGCTACGCCGACGCAACTTACAGGAGCAAGTGCAGTATTCACAAAGCACTTGCTCCGTAAGTTGCGGCGGCGTAGCGTAAATGGGGCCGGCGTAAGCCCGCGTAATTCAAATGTGGAGGGGGGGGCGTGTTTTATGCTAATGTGTTATGACCTGACGTGATTGACGTGTTTTACGAACGGCGCATGCGCCGTCTGTGTACATATCCCAGTGTGCATTGCTCTCAAGAACGACTTACGCAAACGATGCAAACAATTCAAATTTTGAAGCGGGAACGACATCCATACTTAACATTGGCTGTGCCACCTAATAGCAGGAGCAACGTTACGCCGAAAACGACTTACGCAAACGACCTAAAAAACTACCGCCGGGCGCACATACGTTTGTGAATCGGCGTAACTAGGTAATTTGCATAATCTACGTCGAAAACTACGGAAGCGCCACCTAGCGGCCAGCGTGAGAATGCACTCTAAGATACGACGGCGTAAGAGACTTATGCCAGTCGTATCTTAGGCTAATGTCGGCGTATCTTGCTTTCTGAATACAGAAAGAAGATACGCCGGCGCGGATTTGAATTTACGCGGCGTATCTATATATACGCTGGCGTAAATTCTCTCTGAATCTACCCCAGTGCATATACGCGTTGACTGCAATGTGAATAATAATACCATAACTAGTCTAGGAGGATGGCTAGCATATGGTGCAATGTCCCCTGAGAGGTATCTCATAGCAAAGGCAATAAGTAAATGGCTATGTGTAGTAGCTGTGCAGATGCCATACTGCAGTGCAGCTGATACTAAAGACCACAGTTAACCTATACGATCATGCTATATGGGCTACACTTGCTGTAGCAGTGAGTCTGGTGAGTGTCCAATCTGATGGGTGTTGGTTCATAAACTGGCGGATTTACATAAAATCAAGATCTGATGGTGTTTAGATGCACGTTTGGCTTATCTTATTTCTGTTTTATTCATATTTTTTCTGTTGATTTATTGAGCACTTTGGCGCAGCATACATTTGACCTTCATTAGACACCATAACATGGATTTGTTTTTTTGTCACTTAATTTTTTTTTTTTTTACAGATTTCCCCTCTATACAAAGCATCTTTTTCTCTTTTCAAAGGAGAAACACCACTGGGGTGGGTTTTCACATTAGTGATGACTATAATTGGCTGATGATCAAGTGCTGGTTCTCCCGGGTCCCAATTGTTAGAACGAGACCCAGAGCTGTCACTAACAGCTTGAACTCGGTACTGGGAGCGCGTGATCGAGCAAGCTTCCAGCACAGGCACAAAAGGCAGTCATCCACAGGTTAAGCAAACCTCTAATTCAAGGTACTATAACAAAGTCAGCACACAAAACACTTCAGTTTAAGACAAGCTTTGTTCAAGCAGCTGGACAGAAGGTATGGGTCCCAGAAGCTAGCATTGGTCACGGTAATAGCTTTGCCTCTTAGAGTGATTTACAGCTTCTGGGTATGAAATATTCACTTGTACTCAGAGTCTCAGGTAATCGTGCTAGGGAAAGAACTGAGGGGAAAACAGGGAAATTTACCTGAGGTGGAAAATTGACCTGAGGTGTGCCGGGGTCACGTGGTCAGTATGCCTAAAAGGGGGCATACCCAAGTAGAAGTAAAAGAAGAAATAGCAAGAAAAAAGGGGATGGGTGGGTGGGACACCAGAAAATTGACGCCCAGAAGGAGGAAGGAGGGCGGGTTTAAATACCTCCCGACTCCTCCTACAAATACAGGAGGAGGTCAGCCTTTCACTTGTACTCAGAGTCTCAGGTAATCGTGCTAGGGAAAGAACTGAGGGGAAAACAGGGAAATTGACCTGAGGTGGAAAAGTGACCTGAGGTGTGCCGGGGTCACGTGGTCAGTATGCCTAAAAGTGGGCAAAAATAAAACAGTAGGATGAGCTAGCAAAGAGATTGAAATGAAAGTAACTGTATGTAACCACAAACCCCCAACGCAAGAATGCCCGTGACAGACATGTGAAACTGGGATATGTCCGGAAAAGAAAGCTGACTACCAAAATATAACTCCTCAACAACGAGAATACATACCCCTTGACTAATGGCAGCCGAAACTGCACCTGTACGGAAAGCACGGCCCGGAGTGAATATTAAAGTGCTACCCTGGTTAGGCAGCAGGGAAAGGCTACATGTCATGCCCTGAGCTAGCAGAGAAGGGAGTACTAGAGAAAGGAATGTGGTGTATCCCTGAGTACATCCGCAAAAGTCTGGTCCCCAGACTGTACTGGACACCAGCTTGAAACCCGTTTGAGCTGAAAGTGGCAAAAGAAAACAAAAACGCAAGTAGGTGCTGAATGTTTGTGAGAAAAGAACCCAGGATACAGAGATAGAAACGCCTGGAAGATATGCCAGGCCGAGTCAAGAGCTTAATAGGCTGAATTGAAAAAAGGACTTGAAGATCAAGCTTCATCTGTAACAAAGAGAGGCCGTATCGGGAGGTTCAAGGAGGGCGTGCTACTATGTATAGAAGCTGAAACCGGAGAAGGACGGATGGCAGCAAAATCTTCGATATCTGCTGCCCGTGACACGAACTCTGCAAACAAGAACAACATTGTTAAAAACAAAACATGACCAACGAGCCCCAACTTACCTTAGGAAAAGGAAAAAACCCACCTTCCCTAACCCCTACCTACGCAGGTGTCCGTGATTGACACACTCAGTAACGTAGAGCAGGAACGAATACGTAGCACAAGACTGAAAACGTGTCAGTCTGAAGAACCTAGCGAGGCTGAGCAACCTGGGGCAAATCAGGCCAATTAAAAACGTAACAATCTAGCCTATGAACCTGAAGACGTGTCAGGCCAGTGATGTAAGTAATAAGATAACATGACGTATGAAATGTAATGAAATCCATGAGAACCGGATGGGGGGACTTGCCACCGCACAAGCCAATTAGAAACGAACATCTCAATCCGACAGTACCTGTAGACGTGACAGGTAACCAGCAGTGGAGAGCGGCCATGAACTAACATGAGGATATGAACGTGACATGTATGCCCAGACTATGAAAATAAAATGTAGGTAAGTGTAGTACTAGTGCAGCTGGACTGACAATGTGACAATCCCATGAAATGCAAAGGCCAAGCAACCTGAGGCGTAGCAGGCAAATTAAAAATGTACACTCAGGCCTGATGAACCTGAAGACGTGTCAGGTCGTTATGTGAGAAATGAAATGTCAAGATGCATGAAACGGATGAGAAACGGATGAGGAGACTTGCCACCGTACAAGCCAATTAAAAACGCTCATCTCAATCCGTAAGCACCCATAAACGTGATGGGTAACCCCCCCCAGCGGTGGAACGACATGAATCAAAACGAACATACCAATGCTACCAACTAGAAACATCCCAACTGAAACCTGCATGAGAAACGTAAAGTTGCATGAAACGTACACACCCGAGAACATGAATAGCATGGGAAACAAAAAACATGAGAAACGTAAATACCTGAGAACATAAAAATACCCTGAGAAACGTAATCGTATAAAAATGCGTAATCGTGTGAGAAACGTAATGCATCACGACTGAAACCTGTATGAGAAACGTAAACACTTGAGAACATAAATAGCGTGAGAAACGTAACCTTAAAACGGAAAGTAGAAACGGAAAATTGCATGAGAAACGGAAAACATGAGAACATAAATAGCATGAGCAACGTGAGCACCCGAGAACATGAGTAGTAAGAGAAACATGTACACTTGACAAACATGAGTCGCAACCACACAAAGAACATGACTAGCATGAGCCACGCGATTGCACGAGAACATGAAACCATGGGAAACGTAATCGCATGAGAAACGTAATCGCATGAGAACCTACCATGCGAAAACGTATGCGCATGAGAAACGTAATCGCATGAGAAAATACCATGCGAAACGTAAACGCATGAGAAAATACCATGAGCAACGTAAACGCATGAGCAACGTAATCGCATGAGAAGATGTAATCGCAGGAGAACCAACCATGAGAAACGTTAAAGCATGAGCAACTACCATGAGTAAACGCATGAGAACTACCACGCGAAACGCAATCGCATGAGAACTACCACGTGAAACGTAATCGCATGAGAACTACCACGAGAAACGTAATCGCATGAGAAACGTAATCGCATGAGAACTACCATGTGAAACATAAACGCATGAGAACGTAATTGCATGAGAACGTAATCGCATGAGAACTACCATGTGAAACGTAATCACACAAGAACTACCATGTGAAACGTAATCGCATGAGAAACGTAATCGCATGAGAAACGTAATCGCATGAGAACTACCATGCGAAACGTAATCGCATGAGAACTACCATGTGAACGTAATCGCATGAGAACTACCATGTTAAAAGTAATCGCATGAGAAACGTAATCGCATGAGAACCTACCATGCAAAAACATAATTGCATGAGAAAATACCATGCAAAACGTAAACGTATGAGAAAATACCATGAGCAACGTAAACGCATGAGCGACGTAATCACATGAGAAGACGTAATCGCATGAGAACCAACCATGAGAAACGTTAAAGCATGAGCAACTACTATGAGAAACGTAATCGCATGAGAACTACCATGTGAAATGTAGTCGCATGAGAACTGCCATGTGAAACGTAATCGCATGAGAACTACCATGTGAAACGTAATCGCATGAGAAACGTAAACACACAAGGACATGACTCGTATGAGAAACGTGTTTGCATGAGAAACGTGATCGCATGAGAACTACCATGTGAAATGTAGTCGCAATGAGAACTACCATGTGAAACGTAATCGTAACATGAACGCATGAGAAACGTGATCGCATGAGAAACGTGATCGCATGGGAAACGTGATCGCATGAGAAACATGATCGCATGAGAAACATGATCGCATGGGAAACGTGATTGCATGGGAAACGTGATCGCATGAGAAACAAAAAACACATGAGAAACGTGATCGCATGGGAAATGTGATCGCATGGGAAACGTGATCGCATGAGAAACGTGAAATGAAAGCATACCGTATCTGACTGAATACATACACCACTGAGCTTACTAACTGAACACACACACACTCCAACCAGAGTCCTGAGACAGGGGGGGATGCATGACAGGTGACACATGGACAGCAGTGTATAACAGCGCTAACATGTAGTATGGAGTTGACCTTGCTCTGCCCCCCCCCGCCCCCTAAGTTACACTGTACTGCCCCTCCCCCGTCCATGCTCCACTCGACCGGGGAACCTCCACAACCACTTAGCCGAGCCCCCCAATTAGTTTAATCAAGAAATATACATAGGGAATATATGGATAATTAGGGAGGAGATGAAATAACTGGGGAAGAATGAAATTAAGCTATAGTAGGAATAGTATTTTGGTTAAGACATCTCTCCTAGGGGGAATGGATTTAAAACTGTTTGTGATATAGTATATTATAATTTCCCTCGTTGGTAAACTATGAATAGTAAAAAATAGTTGAAGAGAGAGAGGTAATGTAATATCCATATATGTTGTTTTAATGGATTTTGCTGGTTCCTTTTCTTATGTTTCTTGTATTGCTTTCTTACCTTTTTAAAAATCAAAAAATATAGAATTTAAAAAAAAAAGAGTTCTATGGGAATAGCAAAGCATCTTGGGATATGTAGTCCATGGAGTCAAGATCTGCATTCAGCTGGACTGGCTTAAACTACAAATGCCAGCTGGCAGAAGAGGAGGAACAGGATGCTGGGAAAAGTGATAAAAGGCCTGTGTGCAGGTGGGATCTCTCTCTTGGGACCCTGGCCTGGAACTACTAGGAAGTTACTATGTGTTGGTATGTGCTGTGGCCAAGTTGTGGCCTGTGCTGCAGAGACATCCACCTTACCTCCTGTCCAGAAGGTTCTAGTGCATTCTAGAAAAAAAGGGGAGGTCTCAGTGATGCTACCTGTAAGTCATCCAGCTCTCCCTGGATTTTTGCCCAACCCAGGAAACAAAACATAAATTTGCCTGTGCTAAAAAAATAAAAAGATTTCTACTTCTAGCACTAGAGGGTGGTACACAATAATATATAGTATATATGTTTAGACTGGAGGAAGTGCTATACTGTCGGAAGCACTCAAGCGGGGTGCTGGGATGTTTCCGTCACAGGTATGAAAGAGAAAACGGTGTGGTTTTCCACAGTAATGATCCACCCCGTGCACCCCGATCCGCCAGACGGAAAGAAAAGTAGGTTTTTCCTCTGTCACACTTTGGCGGATCGGAGCGGGTCAGATGTCAGCGGGCATGTCACCGCTGACATCCGCGGCTCCATAGAGGAGCACAGAGCGCCCGTACAGGTCCGCAAAAAAAACTGACAGACGGACCTGTACGGGCGCTCAGTGTGAAAGAGCCCTAAGGGGGCAATTTGTAGTTTTAGGCCTCATGCACATAGACGCTTGGTGTGTCAATGCAGCAACTGAACTCTACTTTATGCTGTTAAATAGACCCCTGAAATCTCGCTGACCTCTTCTAATTGCAGACAGCAGTGACTTGGAGATTGGCAATAGATTGAAGCTCCTAGAAGTGTCAGTGGAAATCAGGGGACCATTTCAGCATACAGGAGTGTTCAGCAGTGTAGTGAGGTAAATATTTGATTTCTTCTTTACAGGCATTGCATGCTTTATGCTTTCTCCTTTGGTGACAGGGTTTCTTTAAAATGTTTAAACTTCTGAAAGGTTGGGAAATTATAAATTAACATATAAAGGCTGCCAACAGGGAAAAAAAACTATTTCAGACTCCCAGGATCCTGCTGTGTTGAAGTGCATTCTCAGCATTTCCCTTTCCATTTTAATTAATACTTCCCACACTGCCTATATTTCAGAAGTGTTAAACAGGTGACTGTGGCTCTGCAGTGAGAGACAGATTCAGCAGCAGGTATAGCTGAGCCCATAGTAAGTTAAATGTTACTATGTGGTATACGTGGATCAGCAGCATACACTAATGCCGCTAACATTTTGTCATTTTCAGCATGTCCAAAAAACAAAGTTTTTCCAACTTCATCATTAAAAACGACGTTGCCCACACACCATCGTTTTTGAAAAATGACGAACAAAGCGCGGTGACGTACAACACGTACGACGGCACGCTGATTCCGTGTTAGTAAAAGACGATTCGCGCTTTTTTGTCTGTTAGAGAGTGATGAATGTGCTTACTCCATTATGAATGGTAGTTTTACCAGAACGAGCGCTCCCGTCTCATCACTCGCTTCTGGGTATGCACGGGTTTAAAACGTCGTTTTAGCCCACACACGATCATTTTTTACAACCCGAAAAACGACATTTTAAAAAACGACATTAAGAAGCTGAAAAACTGTGTGAAGCCCACACACGATGATTTTAAATGACATTTTTAAAAATGTCATTTTTTTTCAATGCCGAAAAACGTGTGTACGCAGCATAAGGCCGCGTACACACGGTCGGTCAAAACCGATGAAAACAGACTGAAGGACCTTTTCATTGGTCCAAAGCGATCGTGTGTGGGCCCCATCGGTCAGTTATCCTTCGGTCAAGAAATTTAGAACTTGCTTTAAAATTGAACCGATGGACGCCTAACCGATCGGTCAAAACCGATGGTTAGTATGCAAAAGCATCGGTTAAAAATCCATGCATGCTCAGAATTAAGTCGACGCATGCTAGGAAGCATTGAACTTTGTTTTTTTCAGCACGTCGTTGTGACACGATCGTTTTTTTAACCTATGGTGTGTAGGCACATCAGACCATCAGTCTGCTTCATAGGTTAACCGATGACAACGGTCCTTCGGACCGTTGTCATCGGATGGACCGACCGTGTGTACGCGGCCTAAGGCCCCTTTCATGGATTCATGGTGGATCACTCCCTCCATGGAGAGAGGTAGAAAAACAGCTTCTAGGCATTCAGGTGGGTATCTTGCCATGTCCAGAATCCTTTTTTTTTTTGCTTTTTTTTTTTTTTCAGACCCAAGGGGGATTTTGTATTGAAATACAACCAAGCATTTGGTTTGTGGCTGTGATGCGGTCCCATTAACCTCAATAAACAAGTAACAGAGTAAAATTTGGTGTGGCTGAAAAGCAAAATATTGCAACTAAATAGTGACACAGTCAGGGACAATTTTTTCAAAATCAAATTTCTTTGACTTTTCACTGGATCCAAACATATATTTATTGATTTCTATATAACTGTGCAATGGACTTTGCTAGCCATGGCTATGAAATGCATTGAATAAATAAATAAATAGTTGCTCCAATTATTGCAATCCATATGTGAAATCAAAACTATATAAACAGTGTCATCAACGTTATTACACATCTTCCTTCAAGTGCGCAGTGAACTAATTAATCCACTTGTTAAAATCAAAACATTAAAAAAATTATTTTCAGTGGCATATTCCTTAAACCTCTATTCCAATATGTGATTTTTACTATATAATTATGGACCAAAGCTTGACATATCTTCTGTGCAAAGTAATACTGTGATAATTTTTTAATCTTCTCATTCATAAAGTAAAACTTGCTCCAAAATGTCGCCCCCCTTTGGTATTGTGCTCACCTCAATTGAAGTGACCTCACAACTAAGTTTGGTCAGGAAAAGCGATTTAGTCTCCCAGGACTAATATGATGTCTTTTTCTCCTTTCCAGTTACTCTGTATATGTCTCCAAATGGCAGTGAATAATCGGTGCATGCAAAAGATAAATGGATCCTCATAGTGCTGAAACTACTTAAAACTTTGAATTTTATTAAAATAAACATATTGCACTCACATGCATAAGGCCCGGTGCACCAACTATGTAGAGCTTTTTATAAAATCCACATCTCTGCAACAACAGCTCCGTGCTTTAACAATGAATATCTCAGCGTCTTGTTCTAACATGTGCCCCTTCCCTACACGTTATGTCACAGGGTCATGTGACTTCCTCAGGGGGATTCTATTGGTCAACAAAACGCTCACTGCTTTTATTCCTAACCCAATCCGTTATCACCTGTCATTCACAGCTGTGTTAGTTCACTAGTTGCGAGCCACTGGTCTTAATTGGAACACAGCCAGGCTCAATTTAAACTACAGATAATCAACCCAGTGTCAAAGG
The DNA here is from genome assembly GCF_905171775.1 of Rana temporaria. Lineage (NCBI taxonomy): Eukaryota > Metazoa > Chordata > Amphibia > Anura > Ranidae > Rana > Rana temporaria. The sequence continues at coordinate 585,766,615 of NC_053489.1, forward strand.
TTTCCAAATGTTACTTTGGAAGCAAATTTAGTTGTTGCCACTTTGCAATGGCTTACATAATTACATATTTTTCATTAAAAAATAATAACATTCTATACGCATAGCTCAAATGGGGAATCATTAGACACCTTAAAACAAATGAGTAGTTATATCCTCCAATAAAAATTTAAATAAAATGAATTTAAAGTATAAAAAAATTACAAAACTCCTAAAAGGTTATCAGAAAATAACTGGATAAATGAGGCTAATATTAATAATTACTCAAGAAATGACCTAGATCAAATTCTTTGTTTAACCTATTAGATGCCATAACAGAAAATTCATGGATCCTCCATGATTCTCACTTACTTAACTCTCTGACGCCATTCTGTCCTCTTCAGTGTGTTTTTAGGGACTCAATCCCCCAAAATTGCAACCCCCTATGATCTCTATTATGTAATGGTAAACTATGTTTAATATATCCTGTGTTAATATTGTAAATATGTTATTTAATTATATCATTTAGATGCCTATATAAATCATATTGTATGGGCATTTTAGGGCATATACAGGGTGGGCCATTTATATGGATACACCAAAAACAAAAGTTGGATTCAAAATGGCCAACTTCAAAATGGCCGCCATGGTCACCACCCATCTTGAAAAGTTTCCCCCCTTACATATACTAATGTGCCACAAACAGGAAGTTAATATCACCAACCATTCCCATTTTATTAAGGTGTATCCATATAAATGGCTCACCCTGTACAACCCCCTTAGTGTCACAAGATATAAAATCTTTAATGGCATAAGACTTTTGGTTTAAGGGATTAATGAACTCTTTCCTTCTCCTAATGTTTTTCCGAACTTTTGTAAAACAATGACATCTACCACAGCTATAGAATCTCTTTATGTCCCAAACACAGTTTTTTTTTCCTATTAGTGGATCAACTACATTTTTGACTACCAAATCTCTAAGGTTGGGGTTTTGTATATTTATTTTGGCTTGTCAGGGATGGAGGAACCTATGGGCCAAATCCTCAAAAGGGATACGCAGGCGGATCTGCTGTTCCGCCTGCGTATCCCTGTGCCTATCTTTGGAACTGATCCTCAGAAGCAGTTTTCCAAAGATAGGCAGAAGATCCGACATCTGTAAGAGACTTACACTGTCGGATCTTAGGATGGAGTACCGCATCCGCCGCTGGGGGCATTTTGCGTCGAAATGTCGCTTCGCGTATGCAACTGAGGACTTACGGAGATCCACAAAGCTTTTCAGCTTTGTTTTTTCTCCGTAAGTTTACGTTTGCATGCGTAAAATTAGGGCTGCTTTTACAAGGTGTAAACTGTTTACACCTTGTAAAAACAGACCTTTTTTTCGATCGCCGCAATTTTTTTTTAAATTTGATTATTTTTTTTCGCCGTATCTTTTTTTTAACCCGTCGCAACTTTTTAACCAGGCGCGATCCTCAAAACTCGGCGTATCGTAAAAACACGCGATGCACGTCGGGAAAAATGCTTCGAAATTTGCTGATGATTTTCTCAATCGCCTTGTACTGGATATTGCAATCCAACACAACATTGCTATTCATCATTCCATTAACTACATCTTGTATGGCTTTATCCTTTAAATGTTCTTCCCGTTGTATATTCTGTACTTTAATCCTTTCTCTTTGTAGGAACTCTTTTTCATAAGCTTCATCTAGGAACATATCAGTTAATGTTTCCGATTGGGTATAGAAGTCTACATCAGTACAATTTATATTGATCCTTGTGTACTGGCCCCTAGGTATGTTAGAAAGCCATGTTCTATGATGACAACTGGTGGTTGGTATATACAAATTTCTGTCTGTATCCTTGAAGAAAGTTTGTGTTATCAGACTATTTTTCTTTATTTTGCTAAATTCAGAAAATGTATATAAATATAACTTATTTACCATGTTAATAAGATGTTTTTATCATTTATGTTGCGATTAACTTCCATTCCTCCTTTACAAATTATAATCAGGTCATTAATATAAAGTTTATATAATAATATATTTAAGTTATGATGTTATAATGTACTTTCCTCCTCCCATTTAGCCATATATAAACTTTGAACTTTTTAGAATACATTTTCTAAGCTTTTTTGTATAATCCCCATACTTTTTGAGTGCCCAACTAACTGCTTTAATCGCTCCTTCATGATCTATATTAGTATAGATTAAGGACACATCTGCCGTTCCCATCACTGTGTCCACCTCTATATTCAATTCTTGAAGTAATTGTAATTTGTGCTTGGTATCCTTCGAAAATGCTTTTGTTTTAGAAATCAGGGGTTGTAAATGCAAATCGATATATTCCCCCAGGCTTGATGTTAGGGAATATATTTCATTAATAACAGGTCTACCTGGTGGATTGACTTTATCCTTATTTATTTTAGGAATACTATAAATAATAGGTAATTTACATACAGAAGGTAGCAAATATTTTTCTTCCTGTTTATTTAGTATTCTTCCAGTTCCTTTTTGAAGGACAAAGTGGGATTATTTCCTAATAGTTGATAAGTATTCATGTCCTTCAACAGTCTTTTAATTTCTCTCCCATTTTGCTCTTTAGACAAGATGACAAACAACCCCCCCCCAATATATTTTCTTGCTTTTAGCGACATGATTCCTTTCTTAAGTCCTGCGTTTCATATACCTTTCTTAACAGTTAATTTTTCCAAATCATTACAGACCAGTTTTAAAAAAAAATGCTATCACTTTATTGTTTGGGATATTTGGGTTAAATCTTGAATTGTTCTTTAATATGGTATGTTTCCTAACTTCATTAGTTTGTAAATTTCATTCAATGGGGTTCATAGCATAATATTTTTTAATATTTAGTTTTATTACCAATTTGTGTATCCCTACATAAGCATCAAAGTTATTCATAGCGGGCCAGATCCACAAAAGAGATACGACGGAGTAACTGCTGTTACTCCATCGTATCCCTTGTCCTAACTTTGGAACTGATCAACAGAAGCAGTTTTCCAAAGTTAGGCAGAAGATCCGGCATGTGTAATTGAATTACACTGCCGAATCTTAGGATGCAGTACCGCATCCGCCGCTGGGGGCATTTCGAGTCGAAATGCCGCTTCTAGTATGCAAATTAGCACTTAAGGCGATCCACAAAGCTTTCCAGCTTCGTTTTTTCGCCGTAAGTTTTAGTTTGCAAGTGTAAAACTAGGGCTGGTGTTACAAAGTGTAAACTAGTAACACCATGTAAAAGCCCATTCCAGCGACGGCATTTGGTATGCATTCCCGAGGGAGAACTCCACGGCAATTTGTAAAAACAAAACCGGCATGGGTTCCCCCCCAGGAGCATACCAGGCCCTTAGGTCTGGTATGGGTTGTAAGGAGACCCCCCCTACGCCGAAAATTCGACGTAGGGGTCCCCCTACAATCCATACCAGACCCGTATCCAAAGCACGCTACCCGGCCGGTCAGGAAGGGAGTGGGGACGAGCGAGCGCCCCCCCCCCCCTCCTGAGCCGTGCCAGGCCGCATGCCCTCAACATGGGGGGGTTGGGTGCTCTGGGGCAGGGGGGCGCACTGCGGGCCCCCCCACCCCAGAGCACCCTGTCCCCATGTTGATGAGGACAGGACCTCTTCCCGACAACCCTTGCCGTTGGTTGTCGGGGTCTGCGGGCGGGGGGCTTATCGGAATCTGGGAGTCCCCTCAAATAAGGGGGCCCCCAGATACCGGCCCCCCACCCTAAGTGAATGGATATGGGGTACATCGTACCCCTACCCATTCACCTGGAGGCAGGTACCCACGTGGTGGGTGCACGTGGGTAGGCACCCACCACGTGGGTACCTGCCGGAGCATGATGGGACGGTGATGCCTATATAAATGGGATGCAAGGCGCGCTTCCATCATTACAGCGACAAGAGGCGACGAGGCAACATCGGAAGAGGGGAGAAGAACAGAAGAGAAGAAGATGACGTCACAGAAGACCGCGCTGGCTGCCTGTTACTAATTGAGCTAACACACAAAGATAGCAGGCAGCCAGCGCTGAAGAAGAAGGCACCGGACATCTGCAGAAGAACCGGGGTTCGCCGAGTCAACAGCGGAGAGCGGCGAAGATAGAAGAAGACCCCCGGAGAGCGGAGAAGCCCCCCCAGAGAGCGGAAGAAGAAACCCCCCCGGAGAGTGGAAGAAGACCCCCGGAGAGTGGAAGAAGAAGCCCCCCCTGGTAATAGAGCTAATAAAGAAGACAGGGGGGGCCTCCGGAGCAGAATAATAAATTATTTTAAAAACCCTTGTGTTGTGTGTTTACTAACTTTTACTTTTTGCCTCCAGGTGAATGGGTAGGGGTACGATGTACCCCATATCCATTCACTTAGGGTGGGGGGCCGGTATCTGGGGGCCCCCTTATTTGAGGGGACTCCCAGATTCCGATAAGCCCCCGCCCGCAGACCCCGACAACCAACGGCAAGGGTTGTCGGGAAGAGGTCCTGTCCTCATCAACATGGGGACAGGGTGCTCTGGGGTCGGGGGGCCCGCAGTGCGCCCCCCTGCCCCAGAGCACCCAACCCCCCCATGTTGAGGGCATGCGGCCTGGCACGGCTCAGGGGGGGGGGGGGGGCGCTCGCTCGTCCCCACTCCCTTCCTGACCGGCCGGGTAACGTGCTTTGGATACGGGTCTGGTATGGATTGTAGGGGGACCCCCTACGTCGATTTTTCGGCGTAGGGGGGTCTCCTTACAACCCATACCAGACCTAAGGGCCTGGTATGCTCCTGGGGGGTGAACCCATGCCGGTTTTTTCTTTGAAAATTGGCATGGAGTTCTCCCTCAGGAATGCATGCCGAACGACGCTGTCATTTATTTATTTTTTTCCCGACGCAACTTTTTTAAGCCGGCGCGATCCACAAAACTCGGCGTAACGTAACTTCGCGCATGCGCAGTACGGCCGGCGCGGGAGCGCGCCTCATTTAAATGGGACTCGCCCCATTTGAATAGGAATTTTAGTTACACGGCCTGAAATTTCTAGATAAGTGCTTTGTGGATCGGGCACTTAGGTAGAAATTTTAAGGCAGTGTAACTTAAATGGGATTTTTTAAGTTACGCCAGGTTTTTGTGGATCTGGCCCAGCTTTCTTAGGAGTAAATTTGATTCCCTTTTCTAGTACCACTATTTCATCTTTACTGAGGGGAATACCACTGGAATTATAAATGCCTTCCCCTAATCCTCCCCTCCATTACAGCGTTTGCAACCCTAAAAAAATGTAACCACTTGCCCACTAGGCACTTTAACCCACTTCCTAACCAGACCCATTTTCATCTTTTGGTGCTCTCACATTTTGAATGACAATTACTCAGTCATGCAACATTGTACCCACATGACATTTTCACACAAATAGAGCTTTCTTTTGGTGGTATTTAATCACCTCAGGGTTTTTTATTTTTTGCGCTATAAAAGAAAAAAGACTGAAAATTCTGTAAAAAAAAAAAAAAAGCATTTTTCTTCACTTCTGTTATAAAATAATGCAAATTAGTAATATTTTTTCATAATTTTTGGACAAAATTTATACTGCTACTTATCTTTGGTTAAAAAAACACAAATCGGTGTATATTATTTGATCTTTGTGAAAGTTATAGAGTCCACAAGCTATGGTGCCAATCTCTGAAAATTGATCACACCTAAAGTACTTATCTCATTTCTTGAGACCCTAACAAGCCAGGAAAGTACAAATACCCTCCAAATTACCCCTTTTTGGAAAGTAGACATTCCAATGTATTTAGTAAGAGGCATAGTGAGTTTTTTGAAGTTGTAATTTTTTCCCACACTTCTTTGCAAAATCAAGATACTCCGGCGTACTTCTTCTGTGAATCTGGCCCAATATTTCTAACACAACATACCAAAACTTACACCTCAAATATATTCTCCTACTTCTCCCGAGTACGGCGATACCACATGTGAGAGACTTTTCCACAGCCTGGCCACATACAGAGGCCCAACATGCAGGGAGCACCATCAGGTGTTCTAGGGTCATAAATGTCAAATCTAATTTGACTACCTATTACACTTTTGTGATACACTGATGGGCACTGTAGTGGCACTGATGGGCACTGTAGTGGCATATATGTGGCATGGATGAGCATAAATGGGTATGGCTGAGTATGGCTGGGTATTGCTGAGTATTGCTGGGTATTGCAGGGTATGGCTGGGTATTGCTGGGTATGGCTGGGTATTGCTGGGTATGGCTGGGTGTGGCTGAGTATGGCTGGGTATGGCTGGGTATTGCTGGGTGTTGCAGGGTATAGCTGGGTATTGCAGGGTATTGCTGGGTAGTGCAGGGTATGGCTGGGTATTGCTAGGTATGGCTGGGTATTGCTGGGTATTGCTGAGTATTGCTCGGTATTGCTGGGTATTTCTAGATATGGCTGAGTATGGCTGGGTATTGTTGAGTATGGCTGGGTATGGTTCAGTATGGCTGGTTATTGCTGGGCATGGCTGGGGGTGGATGGGATGGCTGAGCATGGATGGATGAGTATTGATGGCTGAGTATTGATGGATGAACATGGATGGATGAGCATGGATAGATGAGTATGGATGGATGAGCACGGATGGCTAAATATGGATGGCTGAGTATGGATGGATGAGCATGGATGGCTGAGGATTGATGGCTGGGGATAGATGGATGAGCATGGATGGCTGAGTATTGATGGCTGAGGATGGATGGATGAGCATGGATGGCTGAGTATGGATGGATAAGCATGAAGGGCTGATTATTGATGGCTGAGTATTGATGGATGAGGATGGATGGATGAGCATGGATGGCTGAGTATTGATGGCTGAGTATGAGTATGGATGGGGCTGAGCATGGATGGATGGATGAGGCTGCAATGGGCACAGAGCAGCACTGTGGGCACTACAGATCCAGCCTTGAGACCCTAACAAGCCAGGAAAGTACAAATACCCTCCAAATTACCCCTTTTTGGAAAGTAGACATTCCAATGTATTTAGTAAGAGGCATAGTGAGTTTTTTGAAGTTGTAATTTTTTCCCACACTTCTTTGCAAAATCAAGATACTCCGGCGTACTTCTTCTGTGAATCTGGCCCAATATTTCTAACACAACATACCAAAACTTACACCTCAAATAGATTCCCCTACTTCTCCCGAGTACGGCGATACCACATGTGAGAGACTTTTCCACAGCCTGGCCACATACAGAGGCCCAACATGCAGGGAGCACCATCAGGTGTTCTAGGGTCATAAATGTCAAATCTAATTTGACTACCTATTACACTTTTGTGAGACACTGATGGGCACTGTAGTGGCACTGATGGGCACTGTAGTGGCATATATGTGGCATGGATGAGCATAAATGGGTATGGCTGAGTATGGCTGGGTATGGCTGGGTATTGCTGAGTATTGCTGGGTATTGCAGGGTATGGCTGGGTATTGCTGGGTATGGCTGGGTATTGCTGGGTATGGCTGGGTGTGGCTGAGTATGGCTGGGTATGGCTGGGTATTGCTAAGTATTGCAGGGTGTTGCAGGGTATAGCTGGGTATTGCAGGGTATTGCTGGGTAGTGCAGGGTATGGCTGGGTATTGCTAGGTATGGCTGGGTATTGCTGAGTATTGCTCGGTATTGCTGGGTATTTCTAGATATGGCTGAGTATGGCTGGGTATTGTTGAGTATGGCTGGGTATGGTTCAGTATGGCTGGTTATTGCTGGGCATGGCTGGGGGTGGATGGGATGGCTGAGCATGGATGGATGAGTATTGATGGCTGAGTATTGATGGATGAACATGGATGGATGAGCATGGATGGATGAGCATGGATAGATGAGTATGGATGGATGAGCACGGATGGCTAAATATGGATGGCTGAGTATGGATGGATGAGCATGGATGGCTGAGTATTGATGGCTGGGGATAGATGGATGAGCATGGATGGCTGAGTATTGATGGCTGAGGATGGATGGATGAGCATGGATGGCTGAGTATGGATGGATAAGCATGAAGGGCTGATTATTGATGGCTGAGTATTGATGGATGAGGATGGATGGATGAGCATGGATGGCTGAGTATTGATGGCTGAGTATGAGTATGGATGGGGCTGAGCATGGATGGATGGATGAGGCTGCAATGGGCACAGAGCAGCACTGTGGGCACTACAGATCCAGCCCACAGCGCTGCTGCACCCGATCTCTCCCCTCTCCGCTCACACTGTACCGATTGGTACAGAGAGAGGAGAGAGGAACTGGACATGACGCCGGTTTGTTTACAAATGATCGCTCTGTCATTTGACGGAGCGATCACGTGGTTAACGGCTGCTGTCAGCGGCCATTTACTGTGGTCCGTGGACCTCTGGACCCAGCACATCTGGGAGGACGATTCTGGGAGGATGTCAATGTACGCCCTCTCAGAGTTATCGAGCCGCGCTGTAGTCATCCTTCGGCTATGGCCCGGTTGTTAAGTGGTTAAAAAAAATTGATCACTTAAAAGCATGTTATACAGCACAGTGCTTGTGCTGTGTAATGTGGCCCCTTCTATCACCTGAAATACCTGTCTCCTGTCTGCTCTCCCCCCTCCCTCCTGCCTGTCAGCGAGTGACAGTTCCCCTCCTGCTGCTGGAATAACATCTACATCTTTATACTATCAGCGCTGTTTCCTAATCCTTTGTCCCCCTGTGTGTGTGATAATAAAAAAAATGCAGTAGATACCTCAGTTCAGAGCGCCACTTTCTCCTCCTCCCCTCGCGACTAACGCCAGCGGGGGAATCTTGGCCCCGCCTGCTGCAGCTGTCAGACGGGGAGAGAGCTAACCGGTCGGCGTCTATAGAGGGCGCTGGAGCGCCGCCCCCTATGTTATTGTTGCCAGCCGCTGATCTATTCAAAGGCGGGAGAAGACATCGAGGGACGTGGAAATAGGATGGCTGACTCCCAGAAAGGTAAGTGCCGGGCGGGGGGAAGGGGCATTTTACAGGGCACAGCGGCAACAATGGGCACAGTGGCGACAATTGACACAGTGGCGACAATTAAACGGCACAGTGACATCAATGGGCACAGTGGCGACAATGGGTACAGTGGTGACAATTAAAGGGCACAGTGGGGACAATGGGCACAGTTGCATCAATGGGCACAGTGGCGACAATGGGCACAGTGGCGACAATTAAAGGGCACAGTGACATCAATGGGCACAGTGGCGACAATGGGCACAGTGGTGACAATTAAAGGGCACAGTGGTGACAATTGGCACAGTGGCGACAATTGATGGGCACAGTGGCTGCGTTTGATGGCATGGCACAGTGGTGACAATTGATGGCACAGTGGCTGTGTTTGATGGCATGGCACAGTAAATGCGTTTGATGGCATGGCACAGTGGTGACAATTGATGGCACAGTGGCTGTGTTTGATGGCATGGCACATTGGCTGCGTTTGATGGCATGGCACAGTGACTGCGTTTGTTGGCATGGTACAGTGGTGCGAATTGATGGCACAGTGGCTGCGTTTGATGGCAAGGCATAGTGACTGCCTTTGATGGCATGGAACAGTGGTGACAATTGATAGCACAGTGGCTGCGTTTGATGGCATGGCACAGTGGCTGCGTTTGATGGCATGGCACAGTGGCTGCATTTGATGGCATGGCACAGTGGTGCGTATTGATGGCACAGTGGCTGCGTTTGATGGCATGGCACAGTGACTGCATTTGATGGCATGGCACAGTGGTGACAATTGCAGTGCTGGGATGAGAATTTTAACAAATAGTTTATTGGGAATTTTTTATTTTAATTGTGCTCAACTTAAAAACACAGAGGCTTTTATAGACTGACAAAAAAATCCAATTGGTCCAACCCAACTTTATAGGTAAAGTTGATCCAGGGAACATCCAAATGCCTCTTGGGGGATCAGGAAATATTTGTTTCCCCTGCTGGAGCAAATTGGATTATACTTTGCCTTCTCCTGGGTCAACTGTGGGTATAGGATTGTGTATATAGGATTGTAGATCCCCCCCCCCCCATTTTATTGGTTGTACTAAATGGACTTGTGTCTTTTTTTTTCAACCAGACTAACTATGTAACTATGTAACCCTGTGATGGGCTGTCTTTACATGCGAAGAGGAATATGCATGAGGCAGGATGGGACAAGGTAGTGCCTGTTTTATGGGAAATTGCATCCATGTATACTTCTTATGTTGTTTCACTCAGTTAATTGCTTATGGTTATGCTGCCAGCTTGTGGTCATCTTTTTAAATACATGCAATTACATTTTCAGTGTATCCTTCCAATTATATGATGTAACTTCCTTCCTTCCTTCCTCATTGTGAGTTCCTGTACATCTACTTGTGGGTGGGGCCTACTCACCCTGCACATGAGGGTACCTCTTCACGTGTATGCGCTCACCAATGCCTCAGCTTAGAGAGGTACCATTTCCTCTGTGAAACATTCTGTCCCATGTTACTGCACACCTTGTTCTATCAATGCAGCATTTAAAAAGGAACACTGCTGAGTCTGTGCCCTTCTCCACCAGCCCAGCATACCTCTGCCACCTCTCTCTCAGTGACAGAATGGGGTTCCACCAACAAAAAAGACCAATTTCACGAACTAGGAAAGTGCCTTACACTGATCGACAATTGGATGACGGAAAGCTCCCTCAAACTCAACGGATCCAAAACAGAGCTACTCGCCCTTCACGCAAATAGGAAATCCATCTCCAGGACCACATGGCCACCACCCACCATCCTCGGACAAACCATCGCGCCAAGCAATAAAGCCAAAAGTCTCAGAGTCATCTTTGACGCAGACATGACGATGGATGCACAAATAGGATCAGTCGTCAGCGGTTCTCATCATCTGCTCCGCATGCTACGTAGACTCATCCCCTTCATCCCGGAAGAGGACACAGCAGTAGTGGTTGGAACAGTCATCAACGCACGACTCGACTACGCAAATTCACTCTACTTAGGACTACCGAAATACCAGATGGCACGTCTACAAGTCGTCCAGAACACGGCAGCCAGACTGGTAACTGGTAAAAAGCCTTGGGAGCCAATCTCCCCGGCCTTGAGGTCCCTCCACTGGCTGCCCGTACAGGACCGGGTGACATTCAAGACTCTCTGCCTCACCCACAAATGTACACAGGGTAAAGCTCCTCAATACTTAAGCGAAAAAATAAAACCCTACGTCACCAAGCGCGTGCTCCGATCAACCAACCAAAACCTTCTCCAAATCCCCAAATCTCGCTACAAATCTAAGGGAGAACGTAGATTCTCGGTCCAAGGACCACGACTCTGGAATGCGCTACCCACGACCATCCGCTTGGAAGAAAACCATCAGGTTTTTAGGAAAAAACTGAAGACCCACCTCTTCTGAAAGACCTGTACAACTCTGGATGCCAGCGCCTTGAGGCGATTAAGTTCGCATTTGTTGCGCTATATAAGTTTCTCACTCACTCACTCACTCACTCACCATGCTCTAGCGCGGATCTCAGTCGTGCACTTAATTAACACCTTCTCTCTCTTGTACCATTCGGCTAGATCCTTGAGGTCTCCATATTATGGATTCAGTCCCAATTTCTTTGGGGAACTGACTGCTAGGGAGCGAGCCAGAGAACTTAGCCCCTCGCTACTGGAGGACCCATCACCTATGCCTGGTACCATTCTTCAATGTCTAGCTGCTCTTACAGTACATTCCCACCAGTTCATGGTTACCCGTAGCAACTACATACTTCATCCAATCCTCCTGCTGAGTTAACCCTTGTGGTGTCCTTCCTTTCCTTCCTCTTCTACCCAATGTGTGCTTTACAGGCCCTGCTCTTCTGATATATCATTTACCTTTATGTACCCCTTTGAATAACTTCATATAAGTCTCAATACATTTTTAAAAGTGCAGAACACATATTCTCCCTAGTTAAGTAACTTTAGGCTGCCCAGGCATACCTTTCCAGGTAATAGTCTATTATTAGGAAAGTCACTTGAGCCCAGCCTTCCCCCTTTTATATGTACCACAGAGTGGAGGGCAGAACCCAGAAAAGCCTGGGAAAATTCAGAACTGGCATTAACCCTTTCTCCGCCTGGGCATCCCAGAAACTAACTACACCAGCAGCACACCAATAGTAGGCACTGGCCTACATGCTGTAAGATGCACATTGAGGCTTGAAAATAAAATATTGCTTTAGATCTTCAAACACTGCAAATGTCAACTTCTACCCCATCATATTATTTTCCTCAACTCTTCTTCATGCATTAAAGATTTCCGTGCATGCCAGGTGTTTGGTGAGTTCAGATATCTGATGAAATTGTATTCAGTGATTGTCTCTGCTACATTCAGACCAGCCATAGAGCTCTCAGGAAGGGATAAGCCATCTGTAGATAAGAACCGACCACATTTGTTTGTTGTAGCAACGGTTGCAAGCTGCTATTCATGTACTTTATACTTTGAAAGCAGCTTTGAATGTTCACATTCTACATTGTTGTCACTAGATGGCAGCAATCTCTGGTTTGATTGCAGCCCTGTCCTAGGAATACAACAATGGGCTGTCTGCATTGTGTTTAGACTCATGATTGAAATTAGCTCTTTGCTGAAAATAGAAGTCAACCTTATTTATTTGAGCTGTAACATAGAACCAATATCTATCTATACCCTCTCTTTTCTAGTTCCTGGAACCCACAGTCCATTCTTACAGCTTAATGCTAGAATCTGCCTTGGTACCATCCCCAAACCATGAAACATAGTGAAAAATAATGCCAGAACCAAAGAAAAACATGTAATTGTCACACCAAATCCCATTATTATATTTGATACAGAAAATACAAACAAGAAGAAATTGAAAATCCCTGTTTTTTCTTTTTGTTTGTATTTTTTGTATAGCGGAAAATAACATTGCAAAATCATATTAGAGACTGAATAATACAATTATGCAAATTAGATGTAAATACACATTTTATGATGGTTTTCCTATTTCCATCTTATTATGCACTTAAAATGTTCTGAATGTGTGTGGGAAGGAGGAAATTAAAAATTCTAAATTGTAAAAAGATTTCTATGGTCTGTATATCCTAGAGAATTTTCCTGCATTGATGCTTTATTTTACATCTAGAAGACAAGTGAAGCTCCCATGCATGGCTTCACAATGGAGGTTCCAGTGATGGTATCCTACAACGTATAAGAAACCAATGGGTGGGAAAAGCCCCAGCATCCACCCAAAGACAAAATATTACTTTATCTGAAACATGTCATTATACACAGACTTTTTTTTTTCATATTTTTTTTCACAATGCTTTTTGGGGGGGAGGGGTTTGGTACTGTGGACAGTGTCTATAGGGCAGGGGGAGTGAGGGCATGGTGTGTTTTATTTTATATTATTTTTTTACCCAATTTTTTTTTTTTTTACACTTTCTTACAATTTCATTTTGTAATATTTATAGCAATTTTTTATCATCCCTGTTGGTGGGCTTTGGTGAGATATCAGGGGTCTAAACAGACACCAAACATCTCCCCTTTGAGACAGAGAAATATACTGAGGACACAGATTCCCCAGTCCCTTTCTCAGCAGCTTCAGCATTGAAAATGAATGGACAGGAGACAGCGGCTCAGTATTTAAAGGACATAAAGAGTGTTCGGTAGCGATCGCTCTCTATGTCCAATTCAGAAAAGTAGGAGCTGGTAAATGACATTTTTACCGGCTCCTTCCCCTGCTCTCCATCCTGACACATACCCTTCACAGCCGGCGGGAGAGGAGAGGAGGGAGCCAGCTGCGGGGGGGCGAGGGCAGAGGAGGAGCACACAGTGGGCCAGAGGAACATGGGGGCTGGAGGAGGAGGAGTACACGGCGGGCCGGAGGAGGAGGACAGGGGTCCGGAGAAGCTGGGGCAGAGGAGGACACAGCGGACATTGGGGGGATGATCGGTGCGGCAGGGGAAAGTTGAAAGCACCAATCTCCCTGTATGGCATTTTAGCTGACAGCCGCGGGAGGGAGAGGAGGAGAAGCGGTTGTCTGAAAAGCCATGCAATGACATCAGTGCTTGCAACGATTCCCCCGCCGCACTTCACTGCGCCCCCTCCCTCCAGCAAATTGTACTGCTCCTTCCGCCCTCCCTCCCCCTGTACCGGCCCTAGCTGACCCCCATCCTCTTCAGATAAACAGGAATATCCAAGGAATCTGATTGTTACAAGGCTTGTTTTATTTAGATATCTGATGAGTTTGCATTTCTCACACACAATTGGTGGTGGAGCACAAATAAAACGATTGTTAGTCACTGCATAAAATCTTTCCACTATGGCGACTGGGTTCTTCCTGAGGACATATTCTCTTTTTTTCTCACAATTTATTGTGCTTTTATTGTGGAACACTTTTTTGGACTGAATGGATATATATATATATATATATATATATATATATAGAGTTTATTAAGGATGTATATTGATTTATTTATCTGAGTTAGCACCAAACTTTTACTTTATTCTGATAATCCGCTTTATTTCCTGTCCAGGTAGACCAGGCTCACACGTTTTAGGACTAGGAATTTACAGGCTGCATGCTTTCACCTCTAAACTTAGATCAGCCCAGGAGGTTGGTGATTTCTGGTGTAATTGGGACTCGAACGTTCAAATTCAAAAGTGCTCATTTTAAAGCCTAATATGCAAGTTATTGTCGTAAAACGTCTTTGAGAACCCGGGTCTTGCCCCTGGGAACATGCATCAATGGAAAAAAAGTTTTAAAAACGGTCGTTTTTTCAGGAGCAGTGATTTTAATGATGCTTAAATAAAAAAATAAAAAAATAATTCCTTTAAATATCGGACCTGCTGGGTGTTATAGACACCCAGCAGGTCCGATATTTAAAGGAATTATTATGCCTGTGAAGTGGCACATGTTTAGAACTGTCCCTGCACAAAATGAAATTACTATAAGAAAAAGGTAATTTAAGACTGCTTGCGGCTTTAATGTAATGTCTAGTCCCTGCAATATGGACGAAAATCATTGCGAAAAATAGCACAGACACAGACAGTACACACACCACGTAGCTTTAGGTGCAAACTACAGAGCACATGGCCAGTACACACCAAATAGCTTTAGGTGCAACTACAGAGCACATGGCCAGTACACACCAAGTAGTTTTATGGTGCACACTACAGAGGACACAGGCAATAAACCACGTAAGAATACTGCAGCTAGCACAATCACCTGCCTGCTAGTAAATTAGGAAGAACTGATCTAGCTAAACTATACAGTGTATAAATACATGTACAACACCTGGAATGTATATATATCCTCTACACACTGTAACATTAACTGACTAGCCTGCCTGCCTGCAAAAAATGACACTCTCTCTGTCTCTCTCTGTACTCTCTAACCACCGTCGCAACACACTACACAAGGCCGCCCTGCAGGCGGCCGTTTATAGTGTGGGGCGTGTACTAAACCCCCTGAGCCACCCTGGCTTTGGCCAATTATGGCTCTCCGTTTTTTGCAAGCTGTGATTGGCCAAGCATGCGGGTCATAGTGCATGCTTGGCCAATCATCAGCCAGCGATGCCGCAGTGAGTTATGGTCTGTGAAACGTAACTCGAATTTGGCGCGAAAAGCCAATAACGTTCGTAATTCGACGAACGATCGAACATACGATGTTCGAGTCAAACATGAGTTTGACTCGAATACGAAGCTCATCCCTAGTGATCATTATGGAATGTCTATGACAGGTGACAGATCTGCAGGTCTGTTGTGACAATGACACCAGCATTGTATAGGTGTACACACAAATCACTGTAAATTACATCACCGCGTAATGTGAGCTGTGCCTTTGTCTCCTGTAGAAGTATGATTTCCTTGCTGTATGTTGGGATCAGTCCTGATAGTTGTCTATGTACTTTCTTTATACTTCTAAAAGCTTGTGTGCTGATCCCGTGAACAAGTCCCTGTTGAGACGAAACGTCGGGAGGCGGCGCTCTGACGTCACCACGTTACACGTGTGAGGATCCGGATACTCCGGACACACGCTCCACTACAGGCCGGCCGGCTGTGTTTTATGCCCGATTTTACATGGATTGATGTAAGTGCACAATCTGCTTTTATTGAATAAACCTCTATACAGTATAACGCTATGAGTTCTCCTTGGTATTTTCATATTTTCTGGAGTGCCGCATCGAGCTGCTACTAGAGGGGATTATTCGTTACTGAGGTTTTACCATTGGATGAATGATCGAACCTGTTCCTGCTGTTGAGATTGGCTTTCTGTCTGTTATGCTGTTTTAAAATCTCTTTTTGGTAAGAGTCAGTGTTACCCGTGGGTGGAGGTCTCCTGTCTGTCAGCGATTACAGTGCTGTGGATTTTTCTAGCACCTTTGGACTCATTGATTTTCCATCACTTTATTTGGGACTGTGCTCATATCTTCAGCCTTTCTTTTTTATGCCACACTGTGGACTACTTTGTTACATTAAGTTTGATGCGAGGATTTCACTATATATTATATAAGTGTTCACGTATTATTACTTTATTGGTGTTTATATTGGTGTTCATATCAATGCACTGTCATTTCACATTGGTATTTATCAATCACATTTTTTTATTTATTTTTTTTAGTGCGACTCCCCTTCTTTTTTGTATTTGTTTGATGTTGTATGACATATTGAGACACTGCTGTTACACCTTTTTGTTTATTTTGGTATGCGCAATTGTTTTTTCTTTGTTTTCAACAGAACAAGCTGTCCCGCAGATGTAACGGTTATGCCGCATACACACGCTCGGAATTTCCGACAACAGATGTTCGATAGGAGCTTGTTGTCGGAAATGCTGCCCGTGTGTAAGTTCCATCGGACATTTTCTGTCGGAATTTCCGACAAGAATTTGAGAGCTGGTTCTTAAATTTTCCGACAACAAAATGTGTTCTCGTAAATTCTGAGCGTGTGTAGACAATTTCGACGCACAAAGTTCCATGCATGCACTGAATCAAGTACGAGACGGAAGCGCTCAGTCCGGTATAACTAGCGTGCGTAATGAAGATAGCACATTCGTCACGCTGTAACGGACTGAAAAGCACGAATCCTCTCTCACCAAACTTCTACTAACACAACTGGTATTGAACTTCCCTTTAATAGTGCCGTTGTACGTGTTGTACGTCACCGCGTTCACGGCAATCGGAATTTCCAATAACATTTGTTTGACCGTGTGTATGCAAGACAAGTTTGAGCCAACATCCGTCGGAAAAAAAATCCACGGTTTTGCTGTCGGAATGTCCGATCGTCTGTACGCAGCATTAGAGGGATGGGGCAAACCATTTACTACTGACAGGGGTAGAATAATCAGCTTTGAAAAAAATATTGCTGTAACTGATTAAAGTGTTAGCTGGAGATTGTCTTCAATTTATTAGTGTATATAATTCTGCTAGTACATCAGACACTCCCTCCTCAGACTGACAAGGCTGTCCAAAGGTGCCTTCAACCAGAGTGGGGGCTCTCTAATACAGGAGGTGCGTTACTGTCCAGATCGCCAGGTGAAAATGGCAAAAAAAGCCTTAAAAAAGAAAACAAACGCATCTATTCTGATATTCTGACAGCCAGTGGTGTCGACCATCAGAATACAAAAGCCCAGCAGTGGGAAATGGGTGTTCGTTCATCTGCGTTGTTAGTGTGGATGGAGGAATCTGTTATACACTATGCAATCTGATTGCACAACCTTTTAGTCTCACCAAAATTAGTCATATGAAGACAAGCCTGAACATTTTTTTAATCAGGCATCAAATCAGGCAGGCCATTATACTACATAATTGTTAATAAATCTAAAAGAGGATTGTACAATCAGATTGTATAGGGCATGCCATATGGGGGTGGGGGTGTTGTATTGTGGAGGGAAAAGAGGGTGGTAGTAGATCTACATCCATGGAACCAGATATTGATATGTTAGTTTATCAAAAAGTGTGTTAAATATCACACTAATTATATGTCGCCTCTTTTACTTTTATAAGAAAAAAAAATACAAAAAACAAATACCGGTATGTATTATATTTGTGATTGTCAACTTGTAATCTTCCCGACTTTTTCTGCTCATCAGCTATCCTTGTTGTTTGTATAATTTATGTGTGGCCCAAGACGATTTCTCTTCTTCCAAACAGGGCCAGGAAGGTCCAAAAGTTGGACACCCTGGTTTAGGGGATCTATGATGTTCTATAAATATGAGTGATATTTCATTAAGCAGTCAGTAGAGGGCAGTACAACATAAATCTATGGAATATACAGTATATGAAAGTTAAAAAGATGTTTGCCACTGAATGTCTGAGCCCAGGTTCACACTGGGTACGATTTGCTTCGATTTGAGATGCGATTTCACATGTGAAATCACATCTCAAATCGGCGGCATTTGCCGGCAATTGTCGGCAATGACACTGTCCTAATCTGTGCGGCGCTGCACCGATTTCAAAAAGTAGTTCCTGTACTACTTTTTGCCATTTCGGGCCGCGATTTACATTGACATCTGTGCAGAAACCTGCACAGATGTCTCTTAAATCGCGGCCGAAATCGGGACTGCCAGCGGGAGTGAAGCCGTGCGAGTTCAGCTGAACTTGCGCGGCTTCACTCTCGCAGCCCAGTGTGAACCAGGGCTTAAGGTTAGTGCATGAGAATAAATAATTTTTTGTACTAGTACATTTATACCCCTTTAACACCCCTTTCACACTGAGCCGCGTCCACATCAGTCCTAAAGCGCCGATTGCTTTCGCTGTTTTTAAGCAGCGCTTTTCGGCCGCTAGCGGGGCACTTTTAACCCTCGCCAGTGGCCGAAGAAGGGGTTAAAAATGCCTGTGTTACGGCACTCCCGAAAACGCTTTTCAGGCGCTTTGGAAGCACTGCCCATTAATTTTCATGGGCAGGGCGTTTTGGGAGCGCTGTATATAACGCTCCTAAATCACCCCAAAGATGCTGCTTGCAGGACTTTTCCTAACGTCCCGCCAAGCGCACCGCCCCAGTGTGAAAAGACACACTGCAATGAATGGGAGGTGTTTTTCAGACGTTATTTTATTTTTATTTTTTTTCTAGCACCTCAGTGTAAAAGGGGTCTAAAATAATAATTTAAAAGCCTTTTTCTAACTGAAATTACTTAATCACTTCCATACAGGGCATTTTCACCCCCTTCCTACCCAGACCAATTTTTAGTTTTCAGCGCTGTCACATTTTGAATGACAATTGCGATGTGGCTCCCAAACAAAATTGACACCCTTTTTTTCCCACAAATAGAGCTTTTTTTTGGTGGTATTTGATCACCTCTGCGTTTTTTTTTTTTTTGCGCTATAAACAAAAGAAGAGCGACAATTTTGAAAAAAAACACATTATCTTTTACTTTTTGATTTAATAAATATCCTAATTTTTTTTTTAAAAAAACTTTTTTTTTTTTTCAGTTTAGACCGATACGTATTCTTCTACATATTTTTGGTTAAAAAAAAACAACACAATAAGCGTATTTGATCGGTTTGCGCAAAAGTTCTAGCATCTACAAAATAGGAAATATAATTATGGCATTTTTATTTTTATTTAATTTTTTTACTAGTAATGGCGGCGATCTGCGATTTTTTTTTTTATTGTGACCGTGACATTGCGGCGGACACATCGGACACTTTTGACACATTTTTGGGGCCATTCACATTTACACAGCGATTAGTGCTATAAAACTGCACTGATTACTGTGTAAATGTGACTGGCAGAGAAGGGGTTAACACTAGGGGGCGCTGAAGGGGTTAAATACTGTATGTTCCCTAAAGTGTGTTCTAACTGCTAGGGGGAGGGGACTCACAAGGGGAGGAGATTGATGTGTGTTCCTCTGTACTGGGAACACACATCTGTCTCCTCACCGCTGACAGGACATGGATCTGTGTGTTTACACACAGATCCATGGTCCTGCCGTGATTGCGGGTAATCGCGGGTGCCCGGCGGACATTGCGGCCGCCGGGGCACGCGCACCGGGTCCCGAGCATTGCGGCGGCGCGCGCGCCCCCTAGCGTCCGGAAAAGCCAGGACGACTTATGACGTCCAGTCTGAAGGACGAGAGGTCCCCACCGACGTCATTTTACTATGGCTCGGTGGGGAAGAGGTTAATGCCTGCTGCTCACTTCATCATGAAGCAAGGCAATTCTCAAACTGCTCTTTAGCAACTGATCACCAACTGATTGTGAAAACTCAGACAGAACAAATGTCAGCTAAGATTGATCAAGAAATATGGCTGTTAACAAGTCCCAGTGATAAGGTTTTGGGAAGATGGGGGCCTTGAGAGGATGCTTTTGGCTTACTGCTTTGTCGGACTAAAATGAGTTGACTGTAGTATATATAAAAATCATAAAACATTTTATTTTTTCCAATAATCCTGGTAAAAGTATGTGAAATGTGTCTTCACAATACCTTTCAGTAATCTTCACTCATGGGCACACCTGAAGTTAGGTGAAGAGAAGCTCAAACATGCAGCCATGCTAGGAAGAAGATCGGCGTTTTCCTTCTGATTTGAATGTTTGCTCAGCTTGCTTTATAAACGTAAAACTCCCTTTGCTCCAAATCATAGTAAGTTAGGCCACAAAACATAGAATAATGGAAGGAGGGATAGCACTTTGTGATAGTCACTTATATTTATTATACAGTGACAAAGATTTATTACCTAAAGCCGGAGGTGTAACTAGAACCTTCAGCGCCCCAGTGCAAGAAACCATGAAGACCCCCCCTAACCTCTGGTCCCAGGGCCCTACCTTCAAGCCTGGGGCCCCTCCCACTGAACATGGTACCCTTTACTCCCATTGAAGGGCCCTTTAATTAGTCCCACGGCAGGACCCTTCCTCGCTCTGCAGCGCGCCCCCTTGCTGCCGTCTTGGGGACTCCAACAGTGAAGAGCGCCAGGGCCAGATCGCCAGTGGAAAAACTACCCTGGTAGTTCTGCCTCTGGGCGCTAGCAATATTTTTGGGGGTGGCAAGGAGACATGGAGGCTGCAGGGCCCCCTGCAGCATGGAGGGGGGGGGGAGCAGTGAGTGGTATACAGAGGGGGAAGAGAGAGCAGTGAGCAGTATACCGTGGGGGAGGAGCAGTATACAATGGGGGGGCAGCGAGCAATATACAGTGGGGGGGAGCAGTGAGTAGCATACAGCAAGTGGAAAAGCATTGAGCAGTATACAGTGGGGGGAGCAGTGAGTAGTATACAGTGGGGGAGGGGTGAGCAGTATACAATGTGGGGGGAAGCGAGCAATATACAGTGGGGGAGGGGAAGCAGAGAGCAGCATACAGCGTGGGGAAGAGCAGTGAGCAGTATACCGTGGGGGAGAGCAGTATACAATGGGGGGGGGAGGAGTGAGCAGTATACAATGTGGGGGGAGCAGTGAGCAGCATACAGTGGGGGAGAGGGGAGCAGTAAGCAGCATACAGTGAGGGGAAGAGCAGTATACAGTGGGGGAGGGGAGAGCAGTGAGTAGTATACAGTCGGGGAGGGGGTAGGATGCCAGCAGTAAGCATAGATAGAGGGAATAGCTGCAGAAGTTACTATATGTCTAGAGGTGAAGGCGCCTGGTGTTCCCACTAGGGTTGCCACCTAT
This sequence comes from Rana temporaria, assembly GCF_905171775.1. Taxonomy (NCBI): domain Eukaryota; kingdom Metazoa; phylum Chordata; class Amphibia; order Anura; family Ranidae; genus Rana; species Rana temporaria. Next base: position 585,788,117 of record NC_053489.1, read on the forward strand.
CTGGCCCCCGGAAACTCTGTAGCTCCACAGTAATGCAAGGCTTTCTCCCTGGTGTGGAGTGTCGTGCTCGCCCCTCCCTTGGACTACAGGAGAGTCAGAAAGCTTTCTCTGTTGCAGATAGAGAAAGGAGCTGTGTGTTAGTGGGCGTCCTGACTCTCCTGTAGTCCAAGGGAGGGGGCGAGCACGACACTCCACACCAGGGAGAAAGCATTGCATTACTGTGTGGAGTTACAGACAGAAGAACAGGAAGTGAGGATTTCTCACAAGAAATAAGGACATTTAGAAGCAAAATGGAAGGATGGGGTAAGTGAAGGAGGACTGCACTAAGGCATACCTCCCAACCGTCCCGGATTTCACGTGAATGTCCCGCAATTCGCGGTAAATCCCGCAGGCCCGCAATCAGTGCTAGAGTACCGTGATTCCGCTGCACCCCCACCCCCCGCGCGATTAACGTGATTGGCGGTAAATCCCGTGGCCCCGCAATCAGTGGTAAATCCCGCGGTAAACCCACCCCCCGCTCAAGAACTCCGATCCACGGAATTCCCCCCCCCCCCCCGCTCAACAACTCCGATCAACGGAATCCCCCCCCCCCCCGCTCATTTGTCCCCCATTCTGAAGTTGAAAAGTTGGGAGGTATGCTAAGGTAAAGGAAGCTATTTAGGAAAAAAAATTGTACCTTTAGAACCCCTTTAAAAATCAGTGTGTATATGCAGTAAAGCATGCTTTGGTATACTCAGTGTGAAACCTAAGGGGTTAACCCTCTGCATTGTGTAAAAAGGCTGTCTGTCTTATCAGAGAGATCCTCCCCATCTTCCACTGTCCCCAATCCATCTCCTGATAAAACAGAGCCTTTGGAGTCACTCTGCCCCTGCTCCGTTTGGTGTGTATTGCTAGGGAGTTTTTTTTTTCTTGGGAGGGTGCATGTGATCAGCACAGGGCCAATCAACACTGCCATAGGCTCTAATAGGCTTCAAAAAAGGTGAACTGTATTCACCCATGTCTGTTAGAAAAGCGAATGAATATTTGCTTTCCTAACACTGAACCGCCTCTCCACCAATCAGGTGCTCGGGTCTGTTACCCATCATTTGATGGTTTAGAGCCAGCGTTTGATGGCACAGTGACAGCGTTTGATGGCACAGTGGCAGCATTTGATGAGCACAGTGGCAGCGTTTGATGGGCACAGTGGCAGCGTTTGATGGGCACAGTGTCTGTGTTCGATAGGCACAGTGGCTGCATTTTATGGCACAGTGGCTGCATTTGTTGGGCACAGTGGCTGCACTAGATGAGCACAGTGGCAGCGTTAAATGGCAAAGTGGCAGCGTTTGATGGGCACAGTGTCTGTGTTTAATAGGCACAGTGGCTGCATTTTATGGCACAGTGGCTGCATTTGTTGGGCACAGTGGCTGCACTTGATGAGCACAGTGGCAGCGTTAAATGGCAAAGTGACAGCGTTTGATGGGCACAGTGGCTGCGTTTGATGACACAGTGGCAGCATTTGATGGGCACAGTGGCAGCATTTGATGGCCACAGTATCTGCGTTTGATGGGCACAGTGGCGGCGTTTGATGGCAGAGTGGCAACGTTTGATGGGCACAGTGGCTGCACTTGATGAGCACAGTGGCAGCGTTAAATGGCAAAGTGACAGCGTTTGATGGGCACAGTGGCTGCGTTTGATGACACAGTGGCAGCATTTGATGGGCACAGTGGCAGCATTTGATGGCCACAGTATCTGCGTTTGATGAGCACAGTGGCGGCGTTTGATGGCAGAGTGGCAACGTTTGATGGGCACAGTGGCTGCGTTTGATGGGCACAGTGGCTGCGTTTAATGGCACAGTGAGGCTGCAATTGATGTTTTATTTTTTCAGAATGTTTCAGTTTGTTTGCGCCCCCCCAAACATTTTGAGCACTGCCCGCACTCTTTTGTTATATAAGCCTGCATGTGTACTGTATGCTTGCAATCACCGCAGAAATGTAAACTCTTCAATGTAATATTTTATAACAATGTTTTTTCCCCCTTTTTAAAAAGAATAAAAATAATGAAGTATAAAAGAATGTATAATTTAGAAACAGACTATAATAAGTTGTGTATTTTTCTGTGTTCCAGGTCATCATTTTTTTCTTTATTTCCCACAACTAAAATGACGGGATGTATAATAATGGAGCAGCTCAGTTCTGAATAATGTATTTGTCAGCTACAAGAAAAATGATTATATTTGAACCAGAATAGGTAATCAGAGAAACTATGAATATTGTTAAGAGTCAAAATGATAAATTGTCTCATACAAAACCTGCCTGTCTGCAGAATCCTAACTGAAATGTTTTGTGTTTCATAAAACTGCTATATCTTGTTGTTGTGTAAGGAAACAAAGAGCGGCACACACAATAGAGGAGCTATGTTTGTACTCACAGAATGCACACAACATGCTTTTGGCTTGTAGTTCTTCAGAAAATTGCAGGTCTACAAACAGAAACATTTGTGTTAATTCAAATGCAAGCTTTGCAAATATTGTCTACTAACTTCGCTTTAACATGTTACATGATATTCATTAAAGCGGTGGTTCACTGAACATTTTTTTTTTAAAACGCCAGCAGCTACAAATACAGCAGCTGCTGACTTTTAAAAAATGGACACTTACCTGTCCAGGTCGCCCGCCGAAGCCGATCGGTAGCTCGGCTTTCGGCTTCCCCCACCGCCATCCTCGGTGAGGGAATCGGGAAGTGAAGCGCTGCAGCTTCACTGCCCGGTTCCCTACTGCGCATGCGTCAAATGTGACACCGGAGGGGGGAGGGTTCCAAAAAGAGGAGGTTCACTTTTGGGTGAGCCTCCGCTTTTATACTGTGAACCCACAGAGAACAACTGGTCAGACTTGTCCACACAGATTTTATTGTATAAAAGTTACTCTTAGGCCGGGTACAGACGAGCAGACATGTACGATGAAACCGGTCCGTCGGACCGTTTTCACCGTACAAGTCTGCCCAGGGATTTCTGTATGGTGGCTGTACTCACCATCATACAGAAATCCGCGCGTAAACAATACGACGATGACGCGGCGACGTGGGCGGCCCTGCCAGTTCAATGCTTCCACGCATGCGTCAAAGTCATTCGACGCATGCAAGGGATGGCGGGCGCTCGGACATGTACGGTAGGTCTGTACAGACGACCGAACATGTCTGAGTGGGCAGGATTTCAGCGGGCTGTTTTAAAACAAGTCCAGAAATATTAGCCCGCTGGAAAAAGGCCCGGCGGGCAAATGTTTGCTGGAATCCTGCCCGCTCGGGCCTACACACGACCGAACATGTCTGCTGAAACTGGTCCGCGGACCAGTTTCAGCAGACATGTTCGGTCGTGTGTACGGCCCATTATAGGACATTCGGGGCTTGTTCACACATGCATTGCCCCATGAAAAGCCATCAGCGGTGTATCACTTTTCAGAGGGCATTTGACAGGTGATGAGGAGACAGATATGTTGCCTCTTCACCACCTGTTTTAACACCTAAAAGCGGGCACTGCAGTTGTGCAGCAGTTGCAGTGAGGGCCCATTCACTTAAAGCGAGGTTCTGGGCATAATTATTTTTTATTTTTTTTGCAGGCTAAAATTTATCACATTAAATAGTCCCTAAAACATATTAATAGCTCCCCAATTGTTCCAGAAATCATTTTAAACACTTGCCTTATATCCTCCAGCTCATGTTGTGGCCGTATCCATCATATGTGTGGGCATGTGAAGCCCAGTTCCCCTTTCTTCCTGGTTTTCAGGGAGAGGTGCATGCTGGGCGATTTTTAGGCACAGTAACGCCCAGAGACTCCTGGGAAATGAGTGTCATTATTTCCCAGGAGGCAATGGGGTCTTAGGACAGGAAGTTGAACCACCTAGGACCAAGAACTAGGCAGATTACGAAATCTGCCTGGTAACAGACAGATAGAAGTCAATACATTAAAGGCAAGCTGTTAATAGAGAGTTTATTTTTAGGGTGGAACTCCGCTTTAAATGGCAGGTATAGTTCTTGCTGTGTCAGCATGTAGTATAGGCTTCATAAAGCACACTTCTGCTGCCCTTCTACTTGCTAGATGGTCTCTGGCAATCTTGCTACAATCAAAACCTGAAAAAATAAGGTAAGTGAACTTGACGCTTTTTTTTGGAGATGGGGCAGAGGGGAGTTGGGGGGAGAGGGGAAGACAAGGAGGGGAATACACCTAAAACACATATAGCTGGATTCAGGTAGGGCGGCGTATTTTTGAGCCGGCGTAGCGTATCGTATTTACGCTACGCCGCCGTAAGTCAGAGAGGCAAGTGCTGTATTCACAAAGCACTTGCCTCCTAAGTTAGGGCGGCGTAGCGTAAATGGGCCGGCGTAAGCGCGCCTAATTCAAATTGTGAAGAGGTGGGCGTGTTTTATGTAAATAAACCATGACCCGACGTGATTCACGTTTTTAACGAACGGCGCATGCGCCGTCCGTGGACATATCCCAGTGTGAATTTCTCCAAAGTACGCCGCAAGGACTTATTGGTTTCGACGTGAACGTAAATTACGTCCAGCCCCATTCACGGACGACTTACGCAAACGACGTAAAATTTTCAAAATTCGACGCGGGAACGACGTCCATACTTAACATTGGCTAGGCCAGCTTTTTGTTCGACTAACTTTACGCTTGAAACGCCTTACGTAAACGGCGTATCTTTACTGCGACGGGCAAGCGTACATTCTTGAATAGGCGTACCTCGCTGATTTACGCATTCTAGGCGTAAATCAGCGTTCACGCCCCTAGCGGCTGGCGGAACTAGACAGCTAAGATACGACGGCGCAGGCCGTCTTATCCTAGCTACATTTAAGTGTATCTCAATTTGAGAATACACTTAAATGTACGACGGCTTAGATTCAGAGTTACGACGGCGTATCTACTGATACGCCGGCTTAACTCTTTCTGAATCTAGCTAATATAGTGAGAAGGAAACACGAAAAGTAGAAACAAGAAGACACAGATAAATATAACACACTTTTTTTTTTTACTACTATATATAAAAGTAAAGGAAGGTAGATCTGAAATACAATTAAAAAGGGAAAAAAATATATATAGAGAAAAACACACATTAAAAGAGGGTAATAACACACAAAGAAATGAATATCACATTCACACAGCACAAGAAAATACACATAAACTAAGATACCCCCTAGAATCACTTGCCCTCTAGCTTCCCCCTCTCTCTGCATGGGAATTCTAAATGAACAGCTTTGTCTTATGTACTGAGCTAAATGTCTATCCATTTAGTAAATCTCATTGCATCCAGTGCCAAAGTAGTCACATTTGTTGGACCATAGGAATTTACAAATAAATATATATTGTAAATACATAGTGAATATATTGGATCTTGTGTTATTTACACATATGTCAAGTCTCTTATTGTCTTTTATGAGATTTTCTTTTTACCATGGTACATCACTATCCCCTCATTCTTTCCTCCATCAAAATGCTAATAACATTCTCAAATAAAACATGGGGGCTGAATCTTGGGAGAAGTTATACAAATGACAAAATGCCTTGATGGGTCTGCATGCAAATCAACCTAGACAACACTCACATGTGATGTTGAACCTCCATGATTAAAAGAACTGAAATCCAATGAATAAAAGGATAGGTATAGAAAAAGGCTGGGGAGGAAAGGACTAGACGGTGCTGGATGTGCTCCAGCATCATCTTGCTCTTTCCTTCCCAGTTTTACTCACGTATGCGAACCCAGACATTGCATGTGATTCGCACCCGCTGTGCCGATCACATGTGATGTCTGTGCAAGGCGAGTTCAGCCATACAGTTTTATGGCTGAACTCGCATTGGATTCGCACCCATGTGATCTGATTCCTGTCCGAATCCACAGCACAGTTCACACTGCGATCTGTAAACTGATCTGGGGCTGTCATTAACATTGTATTGACACCCGCAGCGGTTCACAGAGTGTGAGCTGCCTGCGGGCGAGATGCGATGTTGGAACTGGCACTGGAATCCCGCTGGTTCCTGTATCGCTATAGTGTGAACTCAGGCTTAAGGTAAGGCCACAATCACGTCTTGATTTATTTAGAAAATCGTCCGATAACAGGCAAGACATAACATTTTTTTATCTTTCTTTAGAAGGACTTTTATTATAGACTCTTTTCCTAATGATGGATAGCCACCATTGGAAAAATGTGTATCATAAAGGGAGAGCAAAGGTTGCTCCACTTTCAGTAGAAGACATTTGAAAAATTCATTAGTAAATCCATCTGGGCTTGGTGATTTTAAATCAGATTATGTAGAAATTACCCGTTTAATTTCTTTCAAAATAAATTCTGCATTAAGCGTATCCACATCTTGGCTACTCAGTTGAGGGGGATTCGTCCTATCAAGAAATTCCTTCCAATTTACCGATAAATAATATTTATTCGGGTACAAACTAGTATTGTGAGTTTCGCCCCCTAACGAGATTAGTTATAAATCGTCTAACCTTAAGGGTCCTTTCACACATGCGGACCGTTCGTCCGTTTTTTCATACGTCCGTTTACAGACTGCAATGCTTTCCAATGGGATAGTGTACGTTAGCGGATGAGCATCCGCTAACGTCCGTTAACATCCGTCTCCGTTAAGCTCCGTTTTTTTGAAGGGAAGAAAACCCTATTTTTCTTCCGTCCAAAAAACGGAACGGACGAAAAACGGATGTTAGCGGACGATCCGTTTAACATCCGATCCGCTAACATCTGTTTTTCATCAAAATATGTAATAAAAATAAAGTTCTAACAAAAAAAAAACGGATGAAAAACGGATGACAACTGATGAAAAACGGATGAAAAACGGATGAAAAACGGATGAAAAACGGATCAACTGATGATAAAAAACTGATCTAAAAAACGGTCCGCACGTGTGAAAGGACCCTAAGAGGTGCGACTTTGGTTGCAGAAAAGAAAATCGCTTGATTCCCCCATCAACACAGTCAGTGTTGATGGAGGAATCCCTCCCGCAGAGCTATGGTGTTCTCCCAGCTGGGGGGGGGGGGAGCTGTTGTGTGGTAGTTGTTGCAAGTAGAGGAGAGCAGATTGGCTGCTCTCCCCCGTCAAGAGAGCAGCCAATCGTCTCTCCTCTACTCGCGCCTGTGAGCGCGAATACAGCAAAAGCGATAAACGGCACTTCTTGGTTGCCATGTGTTGAGCTGTGATTAGACACAGCTGATCACTTGGTAAAGAGCCTACGTCATAGGCTCTTTACCTACATCGGAGATGCAGTGTGTCAGACTGATGAACCCCACCACCGATCGCCGCGCTGCGTGCCCCCCAGTGGCTTGTCCTGCTCATGACGTCCAGTCAGGCTAATACAACCACTTTCCGGCCATCCTTTTGCTATACGGTGGGTGGACGGGCAGTGGTTAAAGTAGCCGGATACATAAAAGAAAAATGTATTTTCCTTTCAACAAGAGAGGTGAATGAACTCTTTCCAAGTTTTATAAGTAAACCCCCGGGTGTATTGTTAAACTAGAAACTGTAATACATTTAAAATCATAACATAAGGCTCACTAATACACCACATTTGCACCAAGTGTATATATCTGCCTTACAAAACCCCATACAGTATATCGACATTCAGTCAAGTTAAGGTGTACATGGTAGTATCTTGTTTTGTTACTTTCAATTGAATGAGTGTGCAGGAGGTCTGTGTCAGGGTAAAGTCCCAAATAGGGCAATATGTGTATACATCTAGTGCAAAGGAGCCAAGGAGTACATAAGACGCCCTAAATGAGCATGGCCAATTTAGAGAATTGACTAGTGTATTTTTGTCACTCACCAAAGATTTTAATATAGTTTGATATGTATTATTGAATATAATTTACCTTTTAAATGAGACGAGTATAAATAATATGATTTTATTACCCAATTTGTCTATAAGGGCACAACTCATTAAACCTTAGCAGACATTCATGCAGTGCTTGTCTCTATTACTAGGTATGTAAACATAATTACATCCTCAATTACAGCCAGTAACACATACTGCAACTTACTATAATTATCAACAGGTTTTAAAGAGGGAAAAATAACCTAATTAAAATCACTTGTCATTAATATTTTACCTATAGCCCCATTGTGCTTTAGTGAGGAAATTGCTCTGATATTAAGCTTTCTGGATTTTATTCTACAAGAATTTAGTGGTTGGTTAGAAAGACCCTTACATTTCCATACTTTTTTTTAGAGAAGATACTGTATTATAGGAAAGTACACCCAAAATTAAAGTGTAACTAAGAGCAAAACCTTTTGTTTCGTTTTGGATAGGGTGGAGAGGGATAAGAGCACGTGTCAGGTTTCTAGTGCTGTCTGTGCCCCCTTTAGGTAGATTTGCCCTTTTTATTTGTCCAGGTGACCGTTATCAATGAAAGTCAAAGTGACAGGCTTCCGACGGTCGCATACATCGCGTCACGAGTAGCCAAAAGAAGCCGAACGTCGGTGCGGCTCTATACGGCGCCTGCGCACCGACGTTTGGCTACTTTCGGAAAATCGTGACGCGATGTATACGACCGTCGGAAGCCTGTCAATCAAGAAGGAACGCCCAGTCCCGCAGCCCATACCCGGAAGCGGCGGAGAAGATGCATCTCTAAATCGGTAAGTACTGCTTCGATTGTAAAAAAAAACACCCGATTCCCCTTGACAAAATGAGCATCAATCTAATGTTTAAAAAAAAGGTTTTTGGGTGAACCTCCACTTTAAGCTGAGCGTGCACTAGTAGGATTTTGTTTGACATTTTTCATTGTAAGAATGTCATAAGAATCAAACATTTGTTTTCGTCCTGCAGTGTTGAGAAAATTCGAAGGAGCACGATGGTTTTTGTTCAGAATTCAAAATTGAATGTTAAAAACAAATGGATTCTTGAACTACTAAATGAAATGTACTAACATTTTTCATACAAATTTTCCTAATGCCGCGTACACACGGTAATTTTTCGGCATGAAAAAAAATGTCATTTTTCAGCATGTCCAAAAAATGAATTTTTTCCAGCTTCATCATTAAAAACGATGTTGCCCACACACCATCGTTTTTGAAAAATGATGAACAAAGCGCGGTGACGTACAACACGTACGACGGCACTCTAAAGGGGAAGTTCCATTCGCCTTTGGGCTGCTTTTAGCTGATTCCTTGTTAGTAAAAGACGATTCGCGCTTTTTTGTCTGTTACAGCGTGATGAATGTGCTTACTCCATTATGAACGGCAGTTTTACCAGAATGAGCGCTCCCGTCTCATAACTTGCTTTTGGGCATGCGCGGGTTTAAAACGTTGTTTTTGCCCACACATGATCATTTTTTACAACACGAAAAACGACATTTTGAAAAATGACATGAAAAAATGCAGCATGTTCGAAAAAGATTTTGTCGTTTTTCAGAAGCCGAAAAACGATGTGAAGCCCACACACGATCATTTTAAATGACGTTTTAAAAAACGTAGTTTTTTTTCATGCCGAAAAATGATCGCGTGTACGCGGCATTAGAATGTTCACGTCGAAAGCAATGACGATTTGCGTCGGAATTTCGAGCATGCGCACTGGGATTCTTTCACGAACGGCGCATGCGCCCTTCGTAAAAACCGTAAAATACGCGGGGTCACCATTATTTTAAATAAAACACGCCCCCTTGTCATCATTTGAATTACGCGCGCTTACGCCGGCCCCATTTACGCTACGCCGCCGTAAGTTAGGAGGCAAGTGCTTTGTGAATACAGGACTTGCCTCTCAAACTTACGGCGGCGCAGAGTAAATACGATACGCTGCGCCGCCGTACGAATGGGCGCAGCTACGTGAATCTAGCCCAAAGGGTATTCCCTCTTCATTTATTCAAATTCAGGTGAATAATAAAAGTATAAATTGCTGTATGGTTTCCCGTCTCTTAGGTATTTCACTGGTAAGGCGTGCATGTGTGTGTTGTGCGCACCAGCTGCAGGAAGCACAGGGAAGTTCCATTTGTAATTTAATTGACTACATGTTATGGAGAATGAAACAGTAAGATGTACCAGATGTCGCTACTAAGCAGGCAAATCATACCCGTATGGACAAAGTGCAGCCCTGGCTACATGCCACAGTATCACTTTTGCAAGATCTCTCCGTGACGGTGAAGAAGATAGAATTATGTCCATCCGCCATATCCCTGGTGGATTAATGGGCCTTATGGCAACGGATGAATGTCAGTTCTCTACTGCTGCCGTTACCTTATGTCTGCTTCCATCATTCCTATTTTGGTGGCATTAGGCTCAATTTACAATGTTAACAAACCAGAGTAAAGCCTCGTACACACGGTCTGATTGTTGGGCGACCGAGCATCTGATTTTTTTAAAAGGGGCGGGTGCCAGGATCTTGTCTTGCATACTAACCTTACGCAAATTGTCGTTCGACAACACAAACGCAGTGACGTACTATGAGTGTATAAAGAGGAAGTTCATTTCTCAAGCCCTTTGGGCCCCTTTTGCTAATTTTGTGTTAGTAGAAGTTTGGTGAACGTTGATTCGCGATTTTCATATCATACAAAACAAATACCTTCTAAAATACGTTTGGCATATCTACATGCAAAACAGCTTCATTATAAGCCCATTAAAGAAGATGAGAATTTTATCATTTCATCAATTGCTTCGTCACGAATGTTAATTCTAGATTACCAACAGTAGTTTACAAGACTGAACTCTTCCCAGTCGTTCTTTGATTCCGTGAATGCCTGTATGTGCTTTCAACTTTTGTGTGACGGATATGTGTACTGACCATCCGAAAATCAGATGTGGAGCCGTCATTCGCCAAAAATGTACTAGCATGTCATCCAAAATTTGTTGTCCGAAAATTGAAAACCAATTGTCGAAAGGAGCGTTCTAACGGTAAGAATTCTGAACAACAGCCTGTCGAACCACAATCCCCTACTGATTTTCATACCATGTGTCTGAGGCTTTAGAATGCTTATTTTCCGAAAAAGTGACAGTTATTTTCAGCTGAGTCCAGTGAGATTTGAGCATTACAGTCACATGACTGAAATCAAGATCCTGTGACAAGCTTAAACCCTGCTCAAGAAAAGTAGTACCAAGCAGTGTTAGAAGTCTCACTGTGCTGGTTCTTACAGCCAGGAATGTTACAAGAACTGGTCAAAAAGCCTAATTCTGTTTTCTTAACCCTTATGTTTTTCTCACATTCATTGTTAATGGCACCCCAAATGCAGCAAGCCGACATGTTTTTTTTTTTTTTTTTTGCCACGTGTAAAAATGTGGCAAAATGTGCAGTAAAAAATGCACAAGGCTTAATGCAACAAAAGAACTACATGAGCCACTATACCACGTTTGTCGAGTGTATGGCAGACAATTTTAAATGAATGGGCTGCCCTATACATGTTGAGCAAAAAGAAGTTTTAGACTTTTAGAAAATGCTAGATGTGAATGGGGCCTAAAGCCTCGTACACACGATAGGTTAACCAGAGGACAACGGTCTGAAGGACCTTTGTTATAGGTTAACCGATGAAGCTGACTGATGGTCCGTCGCGCCTACACACCATAGGTTAAATAACCGATCGTGTCAGAACGCAGTGACGTAAAACACACGACGTGCTGAAAAAAACGAAGTTCAATGCTTCCAAGCATGCGTCGACTTGATTCTGAGCATGCGTGGATTTTTAACCGATGGTCGTGCCTACTAACGATCGGTTTTGACCTATCGGTTAGGAATCTATAGGTTAATTTTAAAGCAAGTTGTCTTTTTTTTAACCTATGGTTAAATAACCTATGGGGCCCACACACGATCCGTTTTGACCGATGAAAACGGTCCTTCAGACTGTTGTCCTCTGGTTAACCTATCGTGTGTACAAGGCCTAAGAGTACTGTAGCATGAAAATGCATCTTTGCTGCTGTCTGGTGCCTAATGAACTCTGTTCATGAACTCTATTTGTGTACTGTGTATGTATTCTAACCAAACAGGTGAGGTGATGTACAGATGAGATCTATATGACAAAATGAACTCAAAGATTCGCTTTACCCGCTTTACCCACACCCTCCAACACCCCAAATATAAACTTAAAAAGCCACTGAAATATAAAGTTTTTCCAAAATTTTAAAAAGACTACTTTGGATCAGTTTCCAACTCTTTTGGGAGGTGCAGATGACATTAACAGGGAGGCAGGATAACACAGAGGCCCGGTGCACATGCCGTTAAATTACGGCATGATATACACATTCCCCTTTCTCCTAAGGTAGCTAACATAGAATCACCAAAATGTGTTGTGTTTTTGGAAATATCTCTTGCTGCACAGGATGGATAAATGCTACTATTAAATATTGCGCTTGACTCAGTGGGTCAATCATAGCTCCCAACTGTCCCTGATTTCGATGGACTGTCCATCATTCAGAACAAAGTCCCTCTGTCCCTCTTTCCTCCGCATTTGTCCCTCATTTTGGGATGATCTATATAGTTGTGTATAAAATGCACCACTTATCTATCAAAAAGTGTTTCCCAACTCTAAGGCCGCGTACACACGGTCGTTCCAAACCGATGAGAATGGACCGAGGTTCAGTTTCATCGGTCCAAACCGACATTGTGTATAGCCCATCGGTCTGTTTTCCTTCGGTCCAAAATTTTAAAACATGCTTCAAAATCGAACCGATGGACCGCTGACCGATCGGTCCAAATCGATGGTTAGTACAGAAAAGCATCGGTTCAAAACCCGCGCATGCTCAGAATCAAGTCGACACATGCTTGGAAGCATTGAACTTCGTTTTATTCAGCACGTTGTGTGTTTGACGTCACCGCGTTTTGACCCGATCGGTTTTTGGAACGATGGTGTGTACGCACATCAGACCATCAGGCCACTTTAGCGGTGAACCGATGGAAATGGCCCGTCAGACCATTCTCATCGGTTTGGAACGACCGTGTGTACGCGGCCTAAACCTTTCATCCAATTGAAAAAGCACTTGCGTGTTTAATCATGTTTTGTACAATTCTCCCTCAAGGGGGGCATGGCAGGTGGTGTGTCCTATGTCCCTCGTTCCCATCTCAGAAATGTGAGAGATACAGGTCAATGGGTGCTAAATGCTATTTGCTCCCAGACTGTGGACTAGCATGACATATTTATATGAGTACATGCATAGGTAGACCTTGATTATATGCTCATGAACAGTGTTTTTTTTTATGTGTAGCACCATGTCCTACATAGGGACTACTACCTAAATTTAGCCATGGTAGGTGGCAGTTTATATTTTCTCCAACCAACCAGTAGGAGGTTTATGTATTTGGAGCAGGCCACATGAGATCTTTCTTCCTCTAGGCAGGGAGAAGGTTCTGCTGGAGTGATCTAATCTGTTAGGCCTGTAGCCTGTGTGGTGCATACCATGTGCACTGAACCAGGGGCTAGGCCTGAAATTCTCCTGAAAGCTGTGCCAAGATGAGAGCCAGAAGGAGGACATCAAGAGGAAGTCAGGGTGAAGGTAGGCTTCATTGCAAGGGCCTGGTGATTCTCTTGGAGAGAATTAATGGAAGTCTATGAGTACGCACAGAGAACCCTAGAACAAGCACAGAGAGATGTTACCTACAGTGTTGGCAGGTTGGCCTAAAGGCTTTTTATACTGTGTAGCTGGACATGGATCTGGAAAGTTTGTAAGTGTTACTCAGGGTGCCTGGGACCCTAACCCTCCCTCCTTGTGAGATAAGAAATAAAACCTTTAAAAAGAAAAGTGACTGGCACCCAATGTTTTCTCAGCCCCTATTTTAGCCATAGATTCAGCCATGGGGTAAAATGTCGGCACTCCCTTTCCCTTGGGGTACTCCATCTGTCTTTGGGGGGTCAAAAGGTTGTTAAATATGTATGATGTAATGGCTGTGACATGCATTATTATCTAGCATGTCAACCCCATTCCAGATAATAATTTTTTTTTAATGAAAAGATTTTTTTAACTTATTAAATTATTAAACTATATTACAATGAATTTGACTAGTGAGAAAACCTGCTAGAAATGAGTCACTATTGACTGGTTTGGCCCACATCTTGCAATCTCTCAAGATCCTGCAATATGAATTATTATTGATGTCCTATCTCATGTAATACATGAATTATGATTCCCTTGCCACCCCATGCCCAAAATGCACAGGGTGGACTCAGACCCAAGAGTTATCAGTGACGCTGACACAGGAGTATCCCCCATCCTCACAAAGTCTCTGGATGTCCCGGGTCATTCCGTTACAATTGGCCATTGGGGTTACTTGAGGACTGAGGTTGAGAACCACTGATCTACTATAGGAGCAATTAAAGTGCCTCCATCTACTGGGTATATCATTATCTCTGTTGGAGATACAACAACTTTCAGCTTAGCCTATTGACTACAGTTCACAAATAGGACACTAGATGTCGCTAATGTTCAGTAATATGTTATGCATTTTCTTTGATGTGTTGTATTTCCTGTACATTATGCTGTACTTGTTGGTTCCTTTTTCCTGTCTGTGTTTTTCTTATCATGTGAGGTGACATCTTTGCTATTGTGGTTATGTCCCAATAAAGAAGCCAGTCCCTGTTACTCCACAACATCTGATCTGAATCGACTCCGCTGCACCCAGCAATCGTATTCTGCAACAATCTCCACCTAAATTTTCTGTGAGGATTGTGCTGAAATTGTGACTGAAGCTTCAAAAATGACCACAGAAGATATCAGGAACCAGAGATTTTAGAGAAGACACCAATGATGAGCTTATGTGTAAAGGCCGGTACACACGATCTGACTTTTCGACAACAATTGTGCGACGAACCTGTTTTAGCAGACAATCAGACCGTGTGTATGCTCCATCAGACAAATTATTTGTGTTTTTCATCGGACGGAGCAAATTCCGTTCGTGTGCACACAAGTCCATCAGACTAAAGTCCAAAGTACAAACATGCATGCTCAGAACTAGGGCTGCAACTAACGATTATTTTCATAATCGATTAGTTGGCCGATTATTGTTTCGATTAATCGACTAATCGGATAATCTTAAAAAAAAAAGTGTGGTGTACAATTTAGTTAATCTGTAAATAAATATAAAAAAAGGCAATTTATTCTTAAATATCCATATGCAGTGGTAAATATAAATAACCAACTACAGTAATTGCAATGCCTTCTATTACCTCCACTTTCTCTGGGTTCAGATGCTGCTCTTTCCTGCACAGAGTCTTTAAAGTGATTTTTTTTTTTTTTTAAATATACTTGTTATACTTACCTGCTCTGTGTAATGGTTTTGCACAGAGCAGCCCAGATCCTCCACTTCTGGGGTCCCTCACCGATGCTTCTGGCACCTCCTGTCTTTAGAGTGCCTCACTAGCAATCTGCAAAGTATAGTATAGAGCGCCCGCTATAGCAAGGTAAACAAAAACTTCTGCCTTTAGAACCACTCACTTCCTGCCCAGGACTACATGTCCCATGAGGCATTGCTCCTCACACTTTCATATTCACAAATTCTCAGGTACTTAGTGACATGTATGTATGGTGTACTGAGCTGTATGTGTGCCGCACTGTATTTCCTGATATATAAACAAATAATGCATGCTATATAAACAAATAATGCATGCTATATGCAGGCTAACTAATCAACTGGCCGATTAATCGATTATGAAAATAGTTGACAACTATTTTCATAATCGATTAGTTGTCGATTAATCGATTAATCGTTTCGGCCCTACTCAGAACCAATGCTAAAGATCAGACAACAATAGCATAAATTGCCCACAGGGTGGCGGTAAAGAGCAGAAAAACGACGTGACTTGGTGAAAGTTGACTGAAAAAGTCCTGCTGTGTGTATGCATACCAAGTTCACGGGCAAAGCCCTTCGGACAAAAATCCACGGAAAAGTCAGATGGAAGTCCGATCGTGTGTATGAAGCTTAAGAAATGTTTCAGGTAGACAAAACACTTGTTTTCGATGGTGGCAAAGGGAAGGAAGGGTAGTAGGTGCATACTCAGAAGTCCATGCAGTTCAACCAAGCATATAGCATAACTGTGGTACAGAATTAGATTTTCTATGTGTATAGGGAAGGAGGGAAATTACAATGATGACAGTAGCTAGTATAATGAAGAATGTCAGTTCACTTAAAACCATCCACAGAAAGACACTCAAATGCTCTACACATCACATCGGCTCTGTGTTAAATTGGCATGTGTTATAATAATAGGAGACAGGTCGCTGTACACCTATTAAGTAACAGCAGGAAATCAGACTATTTCTGGCTGCTTAATTCGCACTTAGGTGATACTTGTCTCACAGTCCACACAAAGCAGACCTTTTCACCGAGAATTCTGTTATATTTTTCCTCTGTCTCTATACATGTTACTGGATATCTAAACATATTATCTTCCTGCAGTTTTGGATCCGGGATGGTCATGGCACAGGTTTTTTTTTGTCTGGGTGGTGGGGGGTAAGTTCACTTGCTGGTTGCTGCCTGGCTTACCATTGCCCATCAATTTTGAACACTAAACTCACCTACCTGACACACTGACCATTACCTGACATACATCCACCTACCTGACCTACATACACTCACCTACCTACCTGACATACATACACCTACCTGACTTTGCATTTACATTTAGTTTACTGCCTGTTGGACCTAGTGGCCTTTTTACATTGCTATCACCTGATCTCTCCCGATCGATGCGTGTGCCGCCCGCCCGAGCTCCGAGTGGGGATCATCTCTGTGGTGCGGCGCTGCGGTATTGTAATTCCCGCCTTCTGGAGCTTCGGGCGCCTATGATGGATGTCACACGTCCCGCGGTCCCGGCATTGGATCAGTGGGACGTCCACCATAGGCGTTGTGCTCCAGAAGGCGGGACCAGCCTGCTATCGCACTTGGCAGGACTCGGCCACAATCGGCGCGGCGGCACTCGGCAGGACTCGGTCTCGGCGCGGCGGCTCTCGAGATCAGAACGGTCCAGGTGCTCGCTGCTCAGGGCTAACAACGGCTAGCTAAATGCCCGGGACTCTGGGCTTTACGGGGACCCATTCGGAGCTCCAGCCCCCTAAGCCCGGGCCTAACGAAGCCCCTGACTATAGAGCAAATAAATGGCAAACAATAGAAGAAAAATTGTCAATGTTGTTCATTACAATTAGTCAGGTTGTGGGTTGCTACAGCGATGCTTTCTTTCTGTCTGCTGCTTTGTTCCTCTGCAATCAGAATGAATCGCTTCTGACAATTTTTCCAAGCACCAAGCAAATAAAAAAAAAGTGACAGGGGACGGGCCTCCAGCTGATTGACAGCCTTTGCTCTGTTCCTGTATGCTGTGTGAAGGGAGGTGTGTCTCTTCCCTCCAATCAGCTCTCAGACCTCTGTTCACTAAGCTCTGCAGAGTAACTTCAGGTCTCCACCCCTTTTTTTATGAACGCTCAGACAAGCTTATAAATTCAGCACTTTGGATGTAGAGAATCGAAGACTTCAGATAGACAGGTACACTTTATGTAGGGGGATTTGCTTCATCTCTGTGTATCACCCAAGGATAGTCCATTCACTGGGTATATGTGTAGCGCCTGTGTACTTTTTAGTACAGGTGCTATGTCAAATTTAGTGGGATGAGAGAGTTATTTGCTCTCATCCATGTTGATTTGTTTAAAATTCGCTGTTGCCAGCCCTGGACTATCCTGTGGGTCATTCTGTGCTCCAGAGATGTAGTTCCACCTCTGGATGGTAGGTGGCGCCAGAGGGGTCCAAGCGGAGGCGCCTTTTCTCCAGCAGCCAAGCAGAGGAGTGTTTCTCTCGCGGGGCATGCTGGGGGAGGGTATTTCTGTGGCGGATGCCATTTTGTGGGGTTCTTTTGCGGGTTCCTGGTTCCAGGTGCGGCACCCACCTTTAGGATGTGTGCACATCACGGGCCCCGACGATATGGCCTACCAGGCCGGGGCGCACGTGCTACGCAGAGTTCCTGACTCTGGGACCTCATGGCCCAGAGTAGCTAAAGCTGAAAGGGGGCCCCAGTGACTTACTGGGTCCCCACACTTCAAAAGGAAGATCCCAAGCTGACTGTGCTGTTCGGTGGGGAGTCGGTCTGAGGTGAGCTCAGAGGCAGGTGATCCAATAGGACTCAGACAAAACCATCAGGGATCTGGGTAACCGAACACTGACAGGTTGTATGCTGCAAACTGTCAGTCGGTGGCCCCAAATATAAGAAAATCTACCTGAGAGAGATTCAGGCAAATTATTGACTGAAAGGATTCACTCTACTATCCATGCTCCTGAGTACTGGGCGGTGGCAGAGGCTCTTTACTAATCTTAATTCTATTAGAGCCAAGTCGGTGGCAGAGACTTGTTCCTTCTCAGAGGTTCCGAGTGACACCCTGGCTGCCAGGTCTGTGAGAGGGACCTGTCCAGGGGCACTATACCCACTCCGGCTGGAGTGGCAACGAAGCAAGAATAATCATTGGAGGCAGGACTGCTTCTTTTATCCATAGGCCTGAATCTGCAAAGTTTCTCCTTTTCACCAACCTTTCTCTATCTACCTCATGTTGACTGTTGGTCATGTTGGACCCCAAATAAAGGCACAGAAAACGTCAACCAAGTGTCTGGACATTCCGTCATTGCTCTCATCATCGTCATCACCCCTAGACACATCACAGAGGTAACACAATTATGCCGTCCCAATCTAACCAGCGGCTCCTGAGGGGGTAGCGCTACATATGTAAGGGTTTACAACCACTTTAAAGGGTCAATAAAGAAAAAAAAATGTTTTCTTCAAAATAACAAACATGTTATACTTGCCTCCACTGTGCAGTTCGTTTTGCATAGAGTGGCCCCGATCCACGTCTTCTGGGGTCCCTCGGCAGCTGTCTCTGGTCCTCCCCGCAAGAACTCATCACATTCATGCGAGAGAGCTCGTATGGTGATGAGTCCTTGTGGGCGCGTTCTGTATCACTCGGCCCCGCCCCTCGGCACGCCGCGTCACTGGATGTGATTGATAGCAGCACCAGCCAATGGCTGCGCTGCTCTCAATCCATCCGCTATAGCCAATCAGCGGCCAGGCTGAGCGGCGAAGAGGATCTCGGGACCAAGCGCAGGACTTTCGAGCGGTCAGGTAAATAAAAGGGGGGGGGGGGCTATATCATCAGATGTTTTTTCACCTTAATGCATAGATTGCATTAAGGTAAAAAAGAAAATTCCTTTACAACTCCTTTAAGTGTTTAACATATCAGGGTGGGCTGACATTTACCATAGAGCTGAGTCCATGGCTAGAAATGAGGGATGTAATAAAATTGGTCGCCAGTCACTTTAGCTGCACGCACATATACGTCAACACAATAGCACTCCTGGGCAGAAGGACGTATATATACATCCCCTTTAAGGAAACGCCATTGTGCACGCACGCCACGAGCTCCGTGAATCCATCTGCGGGTCCCGCGGACTCGATCGCCGCGGGACCCGTGATCGTCTCACGGAGAGAGAGCGGGGAGATGCTAATGTAAACAAGCATCTCCCCACTCTGCCTAGTGACAATGACACTGATCGTTTCGTGTAATCGGAGCAGAGATCAGTGTCATGTCACACACAGCCCATCCTCCCTACAGTAAGAAACACTCCCTAGGGCACAATTAACCCCTACAGCGGCACCTAGTGGTTAACCCCTTCACTGCCAGTGTCATTTTCACAGTAATCAGTGCATTTTTAAAACCCTTGATCGCTGTAAAAATGACAATGGTCCCAAAAATGTGACAAAAGTGTCCTATGTGTCCGCCATAATGTCGCAGTCACGATAAAAATCGCTGATCGCCGCCATTAATAGAAAAAAAATATATATTAATAAAAATGCCATAAAACTATCCCCTATTTTGTAGACGCTATAACTTTTGCGCAAACCGATCAATAAACGCTTATTGCGTTTTTTTTTTTACCAGAAATTTGTAGAAGAATACGTATCGGCCTAAACTGAGGAAAACAATTTTTTTATATCTTTTTTGGTTATATTTAATATAGCAAAAGGTAAAAAATATTGTTTTTTTTTCAAAATTGTCACTATATTTTTGTTTATAGCGCAGAGGTTATCAAATACCACCAAAAGAAAGCTCTATTTGTGGGAAAAAAAGGACGTCATATCGGCTGCAGAAAAGGGATGCATAGTGATTTTTACTTTACAGGGTTAGATAGATTAGTCTTAGAATGTGGCTTCCAGTAGATTTAGATTTAGCTAGTTTTAAAGGAGTAAAGGAAAGATTTTTTTGTTTGCTGAAATTACTGTTTACAGGGTGTAGAGACATAATAGTTAACTGATTCATTTTAAAAATAGATCAAAATCAATCATATAATGTACCTGTAGTTTCTAGTTTAGTTTTTGCATGTTGTTTCCTGCTTCTGTGGTGTACAGAGCCACAGAGCCAATACAGGGCAGTGCTGGTTTGGAAAACGAAACTGATTGGTGCTGTGGGGTTTTAGACACACAGTAATCACACTCCTTGATTAGTGACCACAGAGAGAAAGCTCCCAGTACTGTGGTTATCAGGAAACAGACAACCGGGTTGTGGAGTGTGGAGATCAGAGAAGAATTACAGCAACTTGAGAGCAAAAACGAACAATGAGGACATGAAAACAGCACTGCATTAAGGTAAAGGAAGCTATTAAGATAAAAAAAAATATTTCCTTTACAAACCCTTTAAGCTGAACTTCTGCTTTAAGTCGCGTACACACGGTCGTTCCAAACCGATGAGAATGGTCCGACGGGCCATTTCCATCAGTTCACCGCTGAAGTGACCTGATGGTCTGATGTGCGTACACACCATCGTTCCAAAAACCAATCGGGTCAGAACGCAGTGACGTCAAACACACGACGTGCTGAATAAAACGAAGTTCAATGCTTCCAAGCATGCGTCGACTTGATTCTGAGCATGCGCGGGTTTTGAACCGATGCTTTCCATCGGTTCGATTTTAAAGCATGTTTTAAAATTTTGGACCGAAGGACAACGGACCGATGGGCCGTACACACGGTCGGTTTTGACCGATGAAACTGGACGTAAGGCCGTTTTCATCGGTTCGGACCGACCGTGTGTACAAGGCCTAAGTGTCTTTTTAGAGATTTTATTGCATAGCACACAGGGGATAAGGGCTGCAAAACCCAAAACCAACCCTCACATGGCTCTTATACTAACACTAGCAACACTGTAAATATCACCTCCAGTTGGCTACCAGACTTCCCTTTTCTTTCTCCCAGGAGAATAACTAGGCCCCTGTTGTCCATCCAGCAATTTACTCCAGCAGTCTCCATCCCCGTCTCCCAATCCTGAGCTTTTTTCAGGCAGGAGAACTAAACAGCATACCTTACCTGGTAGAAGCCCAGTGGGAAGAGAGCTCACAAGGTCCACCATAAATATTCATGCACACCCCCAACATGCACCAGTGGCAACAAACCTCCTAGTGGTTGGCCAGAGAGAACATAAATATTCATAACTCAGCATTACTGTGGCCTCTCCCTCTTTTGCGAGACGTACCAGTGACACCTACTGGCAGCAGAGAGAAACAACAGCAACACAGAGTATGGGGAAGACCAAATAAGAACAGAATGGAGATCAGCTTAGGCTGTCTACCAGACATCAAATTAAATGATGATAGTCACCCCTGCTTTAGGGCAGGGTGGCTACAACCGTATTATTTTAGAAGTATACTGTATGCACACATTGAAAAAGATGAACCTACTTTATGAGAGTACACTGATGTTGAATGTCTTTAGTACATTCCTAGTTTGCTGTGTTCACCGAACCTCCAAATAAAGGCTATCTGGAAACGCAACTGACACATCTCAAGAAGAGACCCATCATCTTGTTTGCTGATTGTTTTGTGCTTTCTGTTCCTAAAAAGTGAGGCATGGCATGTGTGTGTCAACCTTTTACCTGGGGAAAAAAGTGACTGCAAAGCCATGCAACACGGAAAGCAGTGGATCAAAAAAAGAAACATTTCTGGGATTGATTTATTAAATGAGTTGAGCAGGTTAACTTGACTGTATACCACAGTCTCTCAGGGCTCCAACTTGGGAGACTCTTACGCATATATTTGCAAATGTGTGCAAACAAAACCCCTTGGGGTAGATCCACAGAGAATTAGATACGCTACGCCGCCGTACCTTACCTGGCGGAATTTCGAGTCCTCAAAGTATTTGTGCCTTAAGTTACGGCGGCGTAGTGTATCTCTGGCGGCGGAATTCAATTCGGCGATTAGGGGGCGGGTTTAATTTAAATGAAGTGCGTCCCTGCGCCGAATGAACTGCGCATGCGTCGTCCCGAAATTTTCTGCCGTGCATTGCGCTAAATGACGTCGCTAGGACGTCATTTTTTTAACTTAGACGTGAGTTACGTCCATCCCGATTCACAGACGACTTCCGCAAAAAAAAAATTCAAATTTCGACACGGGAACGACAGCCATACTTAACATGGCAAGTCTAACTATACGTCGCAAAATACCAGCTTTAACTATACGCCGGAGAAAACCGACTAGAGACGACGTAAGAGAATGCGACGGCCGCGCGTACATTCGTGGATCGACAGAAAAAGCTAATTTGCATACCCGACGCGGAAAACAACAAGAAGTCCACCCAGCGGACGACGCGGAAGGCGTACGAAGCCGTACGCCTGTCGGATCGAACCCAGATGCCGTCGTATCTTGGTTTGAGGATTCAAACTAAAGATACGACACAGGAAATTTAAAATTACGCCGGCGTATCAGTAGATACGCCGGCGTAATCCTTTTGTGGATCTACCCCCTTGTTGTGAACTGTTAGACAAGGTCATTTGGTTTGTTGCAGGCTGGCTGGTAAGTGAGCTGGGAATTGTTGTTTGTTTTTTGACATGTTTGACATGCCTCACCCTTCCATGTGCTCCTTGCTGCAAAGGCTGGTTATTGGTTTAGGTGGTTGCCATTTGTTTGTACTGTTGGTGAGGGGGCATACTGGATATCTTCCCTGCCATTGTGCTATTGCTGGGTGTTCAGTGCACTTCTATACCTTCAAGGAGGGGTGGACTCCCTCTAGGCACCCCTGCCCTTAATCTATCCAATATTTTATATGTATATATCTCCAAATATTATAAAGTTAGGACTGCATTACACTGGGGTGCTGTTAGGCAGGGTCAGTTCAGTTTGTTGCAGGTTGGCTGGTAAGTGAGCTGGGAATTTTGTTTGTGTTTTGGACATTGTCGTCTACCTACTATTCTCTTCTCCTTGAACAGTAAAGTCCACCTTATGGTTCTATCTGATTTTCTTCCCCTGCATGATACAATCCTGCATCCCTCAGCAGTTTTCTCGTTTTTTCAGCTTGCACTTTGCAGTCTGCTCATTGTCCAGTGGGTGGAGCTAAAAGTCCAGCTGCCAACACCAGCCCACCGCCAAATGACGGAAGAGCAGTGCAGCTCTCATTCTGGGGGAAAGTCCTATGACGTTGCACCCAGAATGGCTGCTCTCACACGCCCACAAGAGCCTAGGACATGGTGTGACCCCGATCTCTGTAAAGAGCCGATGACACAGCTCTTTAACTATATGATCGGCTGTGTCCAATCACAGCCTGTCACATATAAATGGGGAAGTGCCGGTAATCAGCTCTCAGCTCCTCACACTGATAGAGCGTGTGGTTAGAGGAGCCGATCAGCAGGAACTCTCCTCACAGGGGACACCCGGACAGTTAATCGGGGCACTGATCATCAGTGCCCTGATTACGGAAAACTAAGTATTGGGACTTAAAATGAAGCACACTGCTAATTGAATGAACCAGCTAAGGTATACATATTTAATGATAGCAAAGAGGGTATGACAGACACATAATAAATATACAATAAATAAGGTAAATAAGAGCCTCAACAGAATAAAGTCTAGACAGTGCAAAATAATACCTATTAACAATTATGCACACATGGTAATGTATAGCAATCATAGGTCACACTGAATACTTCCAGACAATACATAGTTGCAGAAATTCATCTTATGGTAGCAATATAATAAAAAGTACATATAGCGTCTGAAAACCAAGTTTGCAATAGTATCAAAATCGATAAAATAACCGAAATAGTTGATCCATTAAAGTAGATTTAAGGTATGAATGATGGGTTTATACTGTGACATCTCACTGTAAAGAAGCTCTACGCGTTTCGTGGTTTATACCACTCATCAGGAGCAGATATACAGTATGAGGATATATCTATAATAGAAAAATTGCATAAATGATAAAATAGTAGTAAAAGGTATATTTTGTAAGATATGGTATATATCATACATAAAAGACAGAGGGGGAGCAATAAAGGTCCCAAACACTCTCACCTATTAGTAGCATGGTAATAAGGTAGTAGGTTAGATAAGTTGATGTAACTGGTAACGGGCAACTAGGGGCGACATCTTCCCCGGGAACTGAGGCGGCTGACATCAGATACACGGCAACAGAATCAGCAGATAGTGGTAGGAAGTGGACAGTGATCAAGTTGAAATAAGTGTAATTCATAGTTAGTATATAATATAAGATCAATTCCCAGGGGTATCTGTGGAAATGAAAATATAAATAAAGTAAAATAGGTGACCGCTAGTGGATGGAGAGAGGGCAATAGAATAAGAAATGAGAAAAGATGCAAAGGGTATAGAATGATAAAGACCAAGACCAAGAAATTGTAGCCAAGACACCATGATATAGGTTGGGAATAAATAAAAAAATAAAAAAATAAGTGATCTTGAAGGTAGAAAAAGGTACCTGCTGGTGTATATAAAACAAGTGCAAGCCAGCAGAGTGCAAACATGGCATAGGGTCTCATGGGACATGTCAAATGGCGTTGGAGCGGTGCAAAGAGGTTTATGTAATGGCCGTGGATCAATGACATCCGTCAACACCACGCAACGTCATTATGGGGAGGGGGCGGCACCAGCGCTCGAGCAACATAGCGTGCTCGGCGTTTGGCGCCAGTTCCCTCCACCAAGGGGCGTGGATGGACAGGCATAGTAGCGTCACGGCGTCAAAGCATGACGCCGCACGCTAAACTGTGCATGCGTGGTGTCGACCCGCGATGAGTTCCCACCCCGCTCCCCACGTGGTGGGAGGAGAGGGGGAGGTCCCAAAGCGGGTCGCAGTTCCCGGGGATGATGAAAGGGAGCCCAGCCTCACCTGACGATACTGATCATTAGATAATAATGATAATTAATTGGCAATTGAGAGAGTCACAGTGGTAGTAAATACAAATGATATTATAGCAGTGTGTTTCCATCCCCGATATTTGAGAACAATTGGCTATACTAAAGCTAGGTTGGGACTTTAAATGAGGCCATACCTGGTATGTGCCTCCATCCCCAATAGGTTGAAGAAGGAAAACTAAGTATTGGGAGTGCCCTGATTACAGTAAATCCCCTCAGTGACACACATCAGTGCCCATCATTTAACCCAATCAGTGCCCATTAGTGATGCCAGTCAGTGCTGCCTTTCAGTGCCCATCAGTGTCACTTATCTGTGCCCATCAGTACCACCTATCTGTGACACCTATCAGTGCCCCACAAGTGCCGCCTATCAGTGCCCACCAGTGCCGCCCATCAGTGCGGCATAATAGTGCCTCCTCATGAGTGCTACCTTATCAGTGCTCATAAGTGCTACCCCATCAGGCCCATCAGTGCAGCCTCATCAGCGCACATCAGTGAAGGAGAAAAATTACCTGTTTACAAAATTTACTGACAGAAAATAAAAACTTTCATTTTACATTTTCTGTCTTTTTTCTTTTTATTAGCAAGAAATAAAATACCCAGCAGTGATACCACCAAAAGAAATCTCTATTTGTATACTCATCCTTGTTGCCACGGGTGTAAACATTAATGGCTGTGTGTTGAGTTATTTTGAGGGTACAACAAATTTACACTGGAATCCCTGGTTCACATTGATGTGATTTAGCATGCGATTTGACATGTCAAATGCCATTCCTGTACTACTTTTGTTGATTTTGGTGGTGCGATTTTCATTGACCTCTGTGCAGAAACCCGGAAAGATTTCTCTGAAATCGCCCCCGAAGTGGGACTGACATGTGAGAATGAAATCAGTTGAACTCACACGATTTCATTCCCGTAGTCAGTGTGAAGCAGGGCTTATACAAGCTGTACCCTCACTACTTTACATTGTAGCAAAGTGTAATTTCTTCAATGTAAAATATTTACAAAAATGTGAGGGGTGTACTCACTTTTGTGAGATACTGTGTGTGTATATATATATATATATATATATATATGTGTGTGTGTATATGTATATATATATATATATATATATATATATATATATATATATATATATACAGTATATACAGTACAGACCAAAAGTTTGGACACACCTTCTCATTCAAAGAGTTTTCTTTATTTTCATGACTATGAAAATTGTAGAAGAACCTAGAATATGAAATATATTTTCAGTTGTTTCACACTTTTTTGTTATGTATAATTCCACATGTGTTAATTCATAGTTTTGATGCCTTCCGTGTGAATCTACAATGTTCATAGTCACGAAAATAAAGAAAACTCTTTGAATGACCAAACTTTTGGTCTGTACTGTATATGTATCCAAATAAGTACAGCCTAGTACAATGGTGAGGCAGATGTGGGAGTGGATATAAAGTACAAAAAGTAAGGGGATATCTGAAAAGACAATCCCAATAATGAGCAAAAAAAGGAAGGAGCGAAAAGATAATGAAGGAACCAATCCAAACTAAAGAGTATATAATCAAGTAAAATGGTATAAGGATATAAGCATGTGTACCCAGGCAGGATTTGTAGATGCTTCCGAAAAAACAGTAAATTCCAAGTGTAGAGTAAACTACGCAGACTTATTCCATTTATTCCCAAAGAAGACATAGCAGTCGTGGTGGGAACAGTGGTGAACTCCAGACTGGACTATGCTAATGCCCTTTACCTTGGACTCCCAAAGTACCAAATTGCTCGACTGCAAGTCGTACAAAATACGGCCGCCAGACTGGTGACCGGGAAAAAACCCTGGGAATCAATCTCAGCTTCGCTAAGAACCCTCCATTGGTTGCCAGTGAAAGGCAGAATTGCTTTTAAAGCACTCTGTCTGACGCAGAAGTGCATCCATGGGAAGGCCCCCCAATATCTATGCGAAAAAATAAAAACTTACAATCCCAATCGCGTTCTACGATCTACCGACCAAAATCTGCTCCAGATACCCAAAGCCAGATACAAATCCAAAGGGGAAAGAAGATTTGCGTTCCAAGGCCCCAGGCTATGGAACGCTTTACCAACCAGCATTCGGTTGGAGGAGAACCACTTGGCCTTCAGAAGTAAGATCAAAACTCATCTCTTTTGATCTCAAAGGAGAAAGGAACAACGAGCGCCCAGAGGCGATTTAGTTTGCATGTGCTGCGCTATATAAGTTTTTCACTCACTCACTCACTCAAAAAGGCTTAAAAAAGGAAATGTTTACCCTCCAATTTGTACCTTCCAGCAGGCTCGGTAGGCTTCACCCCAAACGCCATGTATGAGAAATCAGCCTTTGGTACCTCTTGCCGATTGGTAAGTATGGGGTCTCTGTCTCCCATACTAAGGCCCCCTTACAATTTGTTAAAAAATATATCTACAAACTACTACGCCCCGGTGGGGCGCTTTGGGGGCTGACCATGCTCGTGTAGCCCCATCCCCTTCCCTCCCCACCATCCCACCCTAATACCCCCCCCCTTCCCTCCCACTCCCCCTCCACTCACTATACAACCTTACTTCGCTCTTTGCTCCTTTCTATACTTCTATCTTTCTCTTTCCTACTATATTTCTCCTCAGAACATGGAAAATGGGTTGAGGAGCTAGTCCGTGGGGACCTGATCCAAGAACTTCATGAGTACAATGCAGCGATATGTATTTGGCCTAAAATGATCTAGAATGTTATTTCCTGCATTGAAGAGACTGTACCAATGTTTTACTTGCCTGCGGCAAGACGTTTTTTGACAATACGTGATAATTGTAAACTTTGGGTCCGTACGGGCTAGTTTTTTGACAATAAAAAAAAATTAAAAAAAAAAATATATATATATATCTACTACTGTGATATATATCTTCAATTGATATTCTCTATTTTAGATACACTACATACGCATCCACTCCTGAAGTCCTGAAGAAGCGAGCAGTGTCTCTCGAAATGCGTCACATTTATAGATGAGTGTGTATTATTTTATATGGATTGTTGTAACACATATGTTTATATTTTTAAATATCTATGCACCATGTTTATTATTACCCAATCAGCTTGGCATTCATGTCCATGTTTTTTCATGTATGACAATTATATACCTGTAATAAATCTCAAGACCGTGTTTACTTTTGTTATATTCATTGGCCAAATTGTGCTCACCTCATTCAAAGTCCAAGGGCAAAATTTGGCGGTTTTTTTTTTGTTGACCATTAGAGGGAAAATGCTTTACGCCTATTTGGCAATGCCGAAGCTATGGATATCTACAGGTCATATAAAAGCACCAATGTGTCTTTTCCATGGAAGAAGCCTTACATGTTTATTTTATAATACGGAGAGCAAAGTGCAAATCATCTTTTCTTCATCTGACTTGTATGAATTGAAATCTGACTTGATTTCTATGGGTTGTTCCACTTAAAGCGGGGGTTCACCCGAAAAAAATGTTTTAACATTAGATTGAGGCTAATTACGGGAAGCACAATCGGGTGTTTTTTTTTAAATCAATGCAGTACTTACCGTTTTAGAGATAGATCTTCTCCGCGGCTTCCGGGTATGGGCTGTGGGACTGGGCGTTCCTATCTAATTGACAGCCTTCCGACTGTCGCATACATCGCGTCACGAGTTGCCGAAAGAAGCCGAACGTCGGTGCGGCTCTATACGGCGCTTGCGCACCGACGTTCGGCTACTTTCGGCAACTCGTGACGCGATGTATGTGACGGTTGGAAGGCTGTCAATCAGATAGGAACGCCCAGTCCCGCAGTCCATACCCGGAAGCGGCGGAGAACATCTATCTCTAAAACAGTAAGTACTGCATTGATTTTAACCACTTAACGCCCGCCGCACGACTATATACGTCCGCAAAATGGCAGATGGGCGTATATATACGTCCCCGCCTTCTAGCGGGTGGGGGGTCCGATCGGGACCCCCCCCACTACTTGCGGCGGGCAGATTCCCTCGGGGAGCGATCCGGGACGACGGCGCTATTCGTTTATAGCCGCTCCGTCGCGATCGCTCCCCGAGGCTGAAGAACGGGGAGAGCCGTGTGTAAAAACGGCTTCCCCGTGCTTCACTGTGGCGGCGTATCGATCGAGTGATCCTTTTTATAAGGGAGACTCGATCGATGACGTCAGTCCTACAGCCACACCCCCCTACTGTTGTAAACACACACTAGGTGAACCCTAACTCCTACAGCGCCCCCTGTGGTTAACTCCCAAACTGCAACTGTCATTTTCACAATAAAGAATGCAATTTAAATGCCTTTTTTGCTGTGAAAATGACAATGGTCCCAAAAATGTGTCAAAATTGTCCGAAGTGTCCGCCATAATGTCGCAGTCATGAAAAAAATCGCTGATCGCCGCCAATAGTAGTAAAAAAAAAAAAATTAATAAAAATGCAATAAAACTATCCCCTATTTTGTAAACGCTATAAATTTTGTGCAAACCAATCGATAAACGCTTATTGCGATTTTTTTTTACCAAAAATAGGTAGAATAATACGTATCGGCCTAAACTGAGGAAAAAAAATTTTATATATGTTTTTGGGGGATATTTATTACAGCAAAAAGTACAAAATATTGCATTTTTTTTTCAAAATTGTCGCTCTATTTTTGTTTATAGCGCAAAAAATAAAAACCGCAGAGGTGATCAAATACCACCAAAATAAATCTCTATTTGTGGGGAAAAAAGGACGCCAATTTTGTTTGGGAGCCACATTGTACGACCGCGCAATTGTCTGTTAAAGCGACGCAGTGCCGAATCGCAAAACCTGGTCTGGGCATTTAGCTGCAAAATGGTCCGGGGCTTAAGTGGTTAAAAAAAACACCCGATTGTGGTTCCCGTAATTAGCCTCAATCTAATGTTAAAAATGTGTTTTTCGGGTGAACCCCCACTTTAAGCCCAGCTCTTTGCACTCCTTTATTGAATAAGCCTATTAATCTGCCCTTTACTTATGTGCAGCATGGCAGGAATATGATCTGCCCAAGAGCCGTGTCATGAGTCTTATAATAGAAACCCTTGCAAAAATAATGAGAAGATTAGGTCCGCAAGTCAACCCCACGGGGATGGCAAAATGGGCCTGGTGCCTGTTTTTTTTTTTTCAAGCCCTGGGTCACATAAATATTCATGTTGTTAGCATGCCAGGGACTATATTCTTCTGATTGTTGGGTGAAA
Source organism: Rana temporaria (assembly GCF_905171775.1). Taxonomy (NCBI): domain Eukaryota; kingdom Metazoa; phylum Chordata; class Amphibia; order Anura; family Ranidae; genus Rana; species Rana temporaria. Next base: position 585,818,423 of record NC_053489.1, read on the forward strand.
TGAAAATCTTTCAGTGACGGGATTATTTGCGGATGTCTAACCTTTGTCTAGTATATATGGCCAGCTTCAGACAGAACACGCTTTCTGGGAAAAATGTTTGTTTGCCCTTAATTAAAAAAACTTCGATAACTGCTGAGATGTAACTTTGCTGAGCGAAATGGCACCAGTTTTAATAAAAAAAAAAAAAAAAACGTAGATTTATTTACAATAAATGTAAAATATTTGTCTTCATTGCTTGGCTTCAGTTTAATAACTATTTACCTTGTAAATGGCATTGCTTGTAATCAGATACATATCTATTATACATTTCGCTCTCCTGGATTATTTTTTAGTGATTTTCATATCATAGAAGAAAAATGTTACAGGAAATAGTGTTCGGGATGAACTCCAGGCAAACCATTTAATACACAGATGAAAAACATGTAAGAAAAATGTTTTACCTGCCAAAGGATTTGCATTTCTCAGTGTATTTCGTAGTGTATCTCAGATACACTACGCCGTCGTAACTTACAGCGTATTTTCCGTATCCTGAAAGAATTTGCGCTGTAAGTTAAGGCGGCGTAGTGTAACTGTGTCGGCGTAAGGGCGCGCAATTCAAATGGATGAGATGGGGGAGTGTTTTATGTTAATACGTCTTGACCCTACGTAAATTACGTTTTTTCTGAACGGCCGTGGGGGTATCCCAGTGCGCATGCTCCAAATTAACCCGCAACAAGCCAATGCTTTCGACGTGAACGTCATTGTACGCAAAGCCCTATTCGCGAACGTTTTACGCAAACGACGTACACAACGGAAAATTAGACGCTGGCCCGACGTCCATACTTAACATTGGCTGCGCCTCATATAGCAGGGGTAACGTCACGCCGAAAAAAGCCTTACGGAAACGACGTAAAAAAATGCACCGGCCGGACGTACGTTTGTGGATTTGCGTATCTAGCTAATTTGCATACTCGACGCGGAAATCGACGGAAGCGCCACCTAGCGGCCAGCGTAAATATGCACCTTAGATCCGACGGCGTACTAAGACGTACACCAGTCGGATCTAGCCCCCATTCAGGCGTATCTTGTTTTGTGGATACAAAACAAAGATACGTCGGAGCAACCTAGCAGTTACGCGGCGTATCAATAGATACGCCAGTGTAACTGCTTTGTGGATCTGGCCTACAGTCTCTTCCCCACCTCTGCCAGACAATGAAATGAGAAGCAGAATCTCTGTCACCCTGCTTTCCCCTCTTATCAGCATGCTCCTTGAATTGCAGCAAACCTGATTTGTGCTGCTTGCCTGCTTCCCCCCTCCTTCTCTGAGCTCTGCTGTACAGGGACTGCAGTGGGCCGATACCATGTTAAATGCTTGACATTTAAAGTGGACTTTCACCAATTTAAAAATCTTATTCTGTTTTGGCTTCTTCCCCCTCCCTTTAACACAATTGCAGATTTGTATTTGTTTTTTGTTAAGTTTCAATACCTTTTTTTCAGTCTTTCTTGTTGCTTATGGAATTTTTGCCTAATCAGGGTACAGTATTAAAGCGGAGGTCCACACAAAATGTGAACCTCTGCTTTTCGGAATCCTCCCCCCCTCCAGTGTCACATTTGGCACCTTTCAGGGGGGAGGGGGTGCAGATACCTGTATAATACAGGTATTTGCACCCACTTCCAGGAACAGACTCCTGCGGGAGTCACGCCCCTTCGTGTCACCCCCCCTCTGTCTTCTGGGAAACACACTGGTCCCAGGAGACAGCGGGGACCAGTAATGATGCGCTGCGCGACTCGCACATGTGCAGTAGGGAACCAGGTGCCTCTGGTGTCTCGATGCGTATTCGTCATGGTCACGTGACTTCATCAGGGGAAATATTGGACCTTCGGATACAGATAGATAAAAAAACAAACAACAAAAAAAGTTCTAATGCCGCGTACACACGATCAGATTTTCCGATAGGAAAATTCAGATGGACTTGTTTCATTGGAAATTTCGATCGTGTGTGGGCCCCATCTGACTTTTTCCCATCGGAGTAAAAAAATAGAACATGTCTTAAATTCTTCGGGCCAGATTCAGATAGGTCAGCGGATCTTTAGATCCGCGTAACCTATCTGATTTACGTTACGCCGCCGCAAGTTTTTGAGGCAAGTGCTTTATTCAGAAAGCACTTGCCTCTAAAGTTGCGGCGGCGTATCGTAAATCCCCCGGCGGAATTCAAATTCCGCGGCTAGGGGGCGTGTAACATTTAAATCAGGCGCGTCCCCGCGCCGATCGAACTGCGCATGCACCGTCTGTAAAATTTCACAGCGTGCATTGCTCTAAATGACGTCGCTAGAACGTCATCCGTATTCGCGAACGACTTACGCAAACGACGTAAAAAATTCAAAACTGCGGCGCGGGAACGAAGGCCATACTTAACATAGGATACCCCTCACATAGCAGGGGTAACTATATGCCGGAAAAAGCCGAACGCAAACGGCGTAAAAAAAATGCGCCGGGCGGTCGTTCGTTTCTGAATCGGCGGAAATTCTCATTTGCATATTCGTCGCGTAAAAAAAACGAAACGCCACCTAGCTGCTGGCCTGGAATTGCAGCCTAAGATCCGACGGTGTAAGTCACTTACACCTGTCGGATCTTAGGGAGATCTATGCGGAACCTGATTCTATGAATCAGGCGCATAGATACGACCGACGGAACTCAGAGATACGACGGCGTATCAGGAGATACGCCGTCGTATCTCTATCTGAATCTACCCCTTCAGGTGGAAAAAAATCAGACGGGAAATTCCGATCGTCTGTGTGGAATTCCGTTGGAGAAAAATCCATGCATGCTCAGAATCAAGTCGACGCATGCTCGGAAGCATTGAACTTCATTTTTCTCGGCTCGCCGTTGTGTTTTATGTCACCGCGTTTTGGACGGTCGGAATTTAGTCTGACAGTGTGTATGCAAGACAGCCTGAACGGAATTCCGATGAAAAAATCCATCTGATTTTAGACCATCGAATACTTCGATCGTGTGTACGTGGCATAAGCCTTCATTATTCTACTGGTAAAGTGCTTTTATTGCTTATTCTTTTGACATCACATGGATTTATCATCTTTTAATTGGTTAACATTTACTAACCATTAACAAGCCAGTAAAATGTTACATTACATTTTATAGTAAGGCAGCACACGTTCACACCAGCAGCATCTCAATGCAAGAACAGGGCAATTTGCTTAATATGCTATGTTCGTTGTTAATTTGTTCTAAAAAAATGTAGGAGATGTTGCTATATATCAACATCAACTGCACATATCACTATATAACAGTATAGTTCAAAGGAGAAGTATGGCCAAAGCCAAAGTATGGCTAAAGCCCGCAGTCGGCTGATGTCACTCAGCCGGTCCAGGTTCTGAAAACATCCTGGGGTAGATTCAGATAGATTAGTGGATCTTTAGATCCGCGTAATCTATCTGATTTACGATCCGCCGGCGCAAGTTTGAGAGGCTAGTGCAGTATTCAGAAAGCACTTACCTCTAAACTTGCGCCGGCGGATCGTAAATCCCCCGGCGGAAATCAAATTCCGCGGCTAGGGGGAGTGAAGTATTTAAATCAGGCACGTCCCCGCGCCGATTTAACTGCGCATGCGCCGTCCGCGAATTTTCCCGGCGTGCATTGCTCCCAATGACGTCGCTAGGACGTCATTGGTTTCGGCGTGAGCGTAACTTGCGTCCAACGCTTTTTTGAATCGACTTACGCAAACAACGTAAAAATTCAAAACTCGGCGCGGGAATGACGGCCATACTTAACATAGGATACGCCTCACATAGCAGGGGTAACTATACGCCGGAAAAAGCCGAACGCAAGCGACGTAAAAAAAAAGCGGCGGGCGTTCGTTTCTGAATCGGCGGAAATCGGCATTTGCATATTCGTCGCGTAAAAAAACGAAGCGCCACCTAGCGGCCGGCGGGGAATTGCAGCCTAAGATCCGACGGTGTAAGTCACTTACACCTGTCGGATCTAAGGGAGATCTATGCTGAACCTGATTCTATGAATCAGCCGCATAGATCCGACCGTCGGATCTCAGACATACGACGGCGTATGAGGAGATACGCCGTCGTATCTCTATCTGAATCTACCCCAGTGACTATATGGTCAGGACCTGCCCAGGAGCCTGGATTGACAGCTGGCTTAGCCTCTCAGTGCACTGCGGAGAGCCTGAGCCAGCCGCTCTCGCCTCCTCTACAGCCCAGTGCCCCAGTGAGCACTGGAGGGTCGGAGCAGAGAGATGGTGATTGACAGTCCCCTGCTCTCTGCAGGCTGAGGACCAAGAGCAGAGCAATCAGATGTGTTTGATCACTCAGTTCTCAGTCTTTGAGGCTGCAGCTGGGATTGATGCTGCAGCCATCTAGATGAGTATGATTGTTATATTCTTTGCAATTCCCAAACGTATCTTTAAAAAACGTAAAGTACCAGAATGCATGTTAACAATGCATTGCAGCACACTGCATGTTAAAGCATACGCAGGCACACATGTTATGCGATAATGCATGAGCTGTGATGTGAATGGCCCCCAAAATGATGGTAGTCAGTTAATCTGTAGGTGAGAAAGACAGTGGTATATCTGTGTATAAATGGAAAAAATATGAAAGAGAAAAAAAATGTAGGGGTAGATTCAGATAGGAGATACGACGGCGTATCTCTAAGGCCGGCCGGTCGTATCTATGTGACTGATTCATAGAATCAGTTACGCATAGATATGCCTAAGATCCGACAGGTGTAACTGTGTTACACCGTCGGATCTTAGGCTGCAATTCCAGGCCGGCCGCTAGGTGGTGCTTCCGTGTCTTTTACGCGTTGAATATGCTAATGAGCATTTACGCCGATTCAGAAACGAACGCCCTCCCGGCGCTTTTTTTTTACGTCGCTTGCGTTCGGCTTTTTCCGGCGTATACTTACCCCTGCTATGTGAGGCGTATCCTATGTTAAGCATGGCCGTCGTTCCCGCACCGAGTTTTGAATTTTTACGCCGTTTGCGTAAGTCGTTCGCGGATACGGATGGACGTAATTTACGCTCACGCCGAAACCAATGACATCCTAGCGACGTCATTGGGAGCAATGCACGCCGGGAAAATTCGCGGACGGCGCATGCGCATTTAAATCGGCCCGGGGACGCGCCTGATTTAAATACTACACTCCCCTTAGCCGCGGAATTTGAATTCTGCCGGGGGATTTACGATACGCCGCCGCAAGTTTTGAGGTAAGTGCTTTCTGAATACAGCACTTGCCTCACAAAATTGCGGCGGCGTAACGTAAATCTAAAGATCCGCTAACCTATCTGAGTCTACCCCACTATCTATAGATTTGTTTCTGTGTCTGATTGCATTTCTATAAATGAAATATTGCAAAATACGTTATAAGTGTGTGACAGAACATGTTATCTCTCAGGCGCTCTTTTAGTATTATTTAACCACTTAAAGCGGGAGTTCACCCATAAATGCTGTTTTTGCTCTTTTACCCTTAGATTGATGCTCATTTCGTCTAGGGGAATCGGCTAGTTGTTTTAAAATCCGAGCATTACTTACCGTTGTAGAGGGCGATCTTCTCCGCCACTTTCGGGTATGGGCTGCGGGACTGGGCGTTCCTTCTTGATTATCAGTCTTCCGACAGGCTTCCGAAAGGCTTCCGACAGTCGCATCCATCGCGTCACGAGTAGCCGAAAGAAGCCAAACGTTGGTGCGGCTCTATACTGCGCCTGCGCACCGACGTTCGGCTACTTTCGGAAAATCGTGACGCGATGGAATGCGACCGTCGGAAGCCTTTCGGAAGCCTGTCGGAAGACTGTCAATCAAGAAGGAACGCCCAGTCCCGCAGCCCATACCCGAAAGTGGCGGAGAAGATCGCCCTCTACAACGGTAAGTAATGCTCGGATTTTAAAACAACTAGCCGATTCCCCTAGACTAAATGAGCATCCATCTAAGGGTAAAAACAGCATTTTACCGGCGAACCTCCGCTTTAAGGACCGCCTAACACCGATATACGTCGGCAGAATGGCACCACTGGGCATAAAGCCCAGCAGTGGGTCGCGGGCGCGCGCCCGTGACCCGGTCCGAAGCTCCATGACCGTGGCCGCGGGATATGCTGACCCAATCGCCGCTGGAGTCCCGCGATCGGTCCCCGGAGCTGAAGGACAGGGACAGCTGTGTGTAAACACAGCTTCCCCAGTTCTTCACTGTGGCGCTGTCATCGATTGTGTGTTCCCTAATATAGGGACGCACAATCAATGACGTCAGACCTACAGCCCCACCCCCCTACAGTTGTAAACACACATGAGGTCACACTTAACCCCATTAGCGCCCCCTTGTGGTTAACTCCCAAAGTGCAATTGTCATTTTCACAGTAAACAATGCATTTTAAATGCATTTTTTGCTGTGAAAATGACAATGGTCCCAAAAATGTGTCAAAATTGTCCGAAGTGTCCGCCATAATGTCGCAGTCACGAAAAAAATCGCTGATCGCCGCCATTAGTAGTAAAAATTTTTTTTTATAAAAATGCAATAAAACTATCCCCTATTTTGTAAACACTATACATTTTGCGCAAACCAATCGATAAACACGTATTGTGATTTTTTTTACCAAAAATAGGTAGAAGAATACGTATCGGCCTAAACTGAGGAAATTTTTTTTTTTATATATATATTTGGAGGATATTTATTATAGCAAAAAGTAAAAAATATTGCAATTTCCCTTCTAAATGTTTTTTTTTTGTTTTCTTTGTCTGAATTTCTCACTTCCTGTTCCTCCCCAGTAAGGTGTTCAGTAAGCTGTTCTGGCTGACTAAACACAGCTCGGATGATGGTGGAAAGCTTACTGAGGAGATGGAGGAAGTGAGAAATTCAGACAAAGAAAAAAAACAGTGAACCAACAATGCACTAGCTTAAAGGAACCTATTTAGAAAATAAAAGACAAACCTTTACAACCTCTTTAAGCCCCATACACACGATCAGAATATTGTACAAAAAATACCACTTTCGAAGCAATCGTACAATAATCTGATCGCTAGTACACAGCTTTCATCCAAAATTTTCCAATCGAATTGTATTTTTGTCCGAAAATACAATACAAATACATTACCTCATTTACAAATTTTTATTCTGTCGTGCGAGAATTTAGACCCCAGATCCCTCCATAAAGAGTACCTGTCACTGCCTATTACTGTGACAGGTATGTTTATGTATATGTGACAGGTATGTTTACATACCATGTGACTGCAATAAAAGTGAATAGTGTAAAAATAATAATAATAAAAAATTATTATTATTTAAGCGCCCCAATAACCACGTCCTCGCGCACCAAAGAAAAAACATACATACACTTGTGCTCAAAAGTTTGCATACCCTGGCAGAAATTGTGACATTTTGGCATTAATATTGAAAATATGACTGATCATGCCAAAAAAAATTATTTTATTTAAGGATAGTAATCACATGAAGCCATTTATTATCACATCATTTTTCAGATCCTTTTTAAATCATAATGATAACAGAAATCACCAAAATGGCCCTGATAAAAAGTTTACATATCCTGGAATGTTTGGCCCTGGTACAGACACAGAAGGTTGAACACCCGTGTTAAAATAGCAATTAAAGGTTAATTTGGGGCTTTTTAAATCACAATTAGTGTCTGTTTAAAAATAGTCAATGTAAACAGCCCAGGCCGCTTGTATCGGTAGTTAGACAGAAAATTTCATGGATCATGATCCAAGAAAAATTATCCAGCATACTGGCTAATTCATCCGAGATATTCCATGAAACTTGGGCTCCCTGGGCTGATTATGTCGGTATTCATCTTGCCCCTGAACCTGAATAAGTTTGACTGAACTCTTGATTACAGTTAGGCATTAAACTTCCCCTCCTTACCTTACCCCTATTCCCGTCTTCTTCTTTTTCTGCTTTCCTTTTTTAGTTACCTCCTTTGCTATCCCTTTTGGTTTATGTATTTATGACTACCTACTTGAGCGATTATTGCGGGGTTATGGTCCGATGAGGAATTTATTTTTTGTTATATATATATATATATATATATATTTGGGGGGGGGGGTATTCCTTCTGTCACTCTTAGGTTGTTTTAGGCATCTTACCCGCATTAGTGAGAGTGGTGCGGGACTGGGATGGGGGTTGGGGGGGTCGGGGGCCTTACTCTTGGCACAGCAGGTTCCCAAATGGGGTGTTGAGGGTTTAGGCTCCAGATTACCCTTAGGCCCGGGCCCTCCCCTACAGGGTATTGTTACGGCACATCTATTTGATCTATCTTGTACCCTCCCTAGACTGCTTTTCAGGCAGTCCTATTATTATCTGATTTACCTCCCCGGGTTTGTTTATTATTGTTTTCTTTGTAATTTTTTGCTATATTCGCAAAATGATGTGAACCGCCCCTAGGGGCTTTATGTTTCTGTGCATGCTTATGTATTTGCTGTAACCCTATTTATAACCTCAATAAAAAATTTATTGAAATTTAAAAAATAGTCAATGAGTTTGTTAGCTCTCACATGGATGCACTAAGCAGGCTAGACACTGAGCCATGAGGAGGTAGAAAAGAACAGTCAAAAGACCTGCATAACAAGGTAATGAAACTTTACAAAGATGAAATATAAAAAGCCTTGAATATGCCAGTCAGTACTGTTTAATCACTTATTAGGAAGTGGAAAGCGGGGGCTCTTTTGTGACTCATGCAGATAGCATGAGGCAGCAGACATAAATGACACTTAGCGCTCTTAATTGAGACAAGTACATACTATAGAGTGGTGTGCTTTGTTCATTTTTTTATATCTATGGTTTACAACCACTTAAACACTCTGACTGCACAATCTTCTTTAGATGTAACATCAACTGCGTAGTACAAAAGGCTGTCTGATTTAATACAAAGTGAATAGGTTGTTTAGGTATGTGCTCTTATTACATAGTTTTGGTCAATTTAAAGGAAATTGTATAGAACTTATACAATCTGATAGTAGAGTGTAGGACCAGCTTTAGGTGTGGTAGGCACAATCCAGTTTCAATCCATAATGCAAAGAAATGCCTAGAGAGAGAAATTATTTGCTTGATTTCCTCTAGCTTTCTCTGCCATCATCATCATAGAACATTGCTTTCAATGACTCACAGACTATCCCACCGGTGTTGCCAGGAACACCCACAAAGTGTACAGGTAATAATGTTACAGGATACTCATAGTCATAACTTGAGGTAAACAAATATTATTTAAATACAAGAGGCATAAGCATTTACTTGAGTCTTGTTGTTCTTTGTATATTTCTATCAGATCTCTGCAGTAATCCAGCATTAAACTTTGCCTTTGTGCAGGAGCTTCCTGTAATAAAGACCAGTCACTGCTGCTCTCTCTCCTTGTGCAGGGTGACTGGCCTTGTCTCCGCCCCCTCCTGTAGACTTCTACAGGCAACCTGTAGTGGGTGGAGAGTGCTGGGTCCCTCCCACAGCTCTGCTTCCTGCACAGGCTATATACAATACAGCGATGATGTCACTAGTAATTTTTATGTTTGGTGTCTTAAATTTCTGTCCTCTTCTTTTACACTTATTTGCTACAAATTGAAAGATGCAATTTAAATATAGCAGATGTTTATGAGGTAGTCACTACCAATAACTGGCACCCTTCATGTTTACTAAAAATATTCTATATATAGACTGCAGTGAATGAAGTCACGGAAGTCTCTCATCATAATTGGATATCAATTATTTTTTGGTTCCTGGCTCCCGGAGAACTGGTAATATGTAAATTAGCAGCTCTCAGACTCCTGACATCCTAATAGATTAGGTGTCTCTGCTGCCCTTTCCATGTGTCAGGATGACTAACAACAATTCATTGATGCACATCAGAGAACGGGAGAGCCTGGGTTTTGTGAAATTTGACATCACCATGACCCTGTTACACATAACACATCTGATAATATGTGATGGAGTTTAAGCTGTTAAAGCTATACATTAGGGAGTCAGTCATTGTAGGGCATGTGAATAGGGTAACTTCAAAAAGCATTGAAGTGGTGTCTTACAGCTTATAGTGGTCCTTGATGACTAATTAAAGTGAAATTGCATTTCTTTTTTTAACCGTTTTCCCAAAAAAGCAGAAAAAATAGTCACCTTCAATATAGAATATTCCCCTGCAGTACTTATTTTCTGACATTAAGTGTCGCTAGTCCTTCAGCTTGAATGAAGAATAGTATCATTCAACCCACTTCCTGCGAGCCCATTGCTGTCATAGACCTGCCTCCTGGGGCAACTCGCGCTCACAGTACTCCTGGACTGTGTGTTTAGAGGTTGTGTAGCATTGTGCAGAGGCAATAATTCACACAGGCAGGTGCAAATGAAGACTATATTGAAGTAATACAGTAACAATTAACAACAAACCAGCTGGTAAGGTTACCCAGCTGAGTGCAATCACAGTTTCCAGCAATATGAAAGAAGCAGATTCCAGCCAGACTAACAGTGTCTGACAGAGGGGACGGAATGTGGCCTGGCCGTCCAGTGCCCATGCGGGAAGGTGTCCAGAGGAAATGCGACCCTACACTTTCCGTCCTCGCCAAGAACCTTTTCCCTAATGCTAGTACTGTCCCTAACAGACAAGGTATCTTTCCCTACTCTGCCGACTCTCAAAATGCGCTCTAAGCCTGGGAGCCAGGGCCTTCAATAAGCTCTGACCCAAGATCGCTGCCAGGCTCACATGGGGCAACAGCATCCAAATGGGTGCTTCCCCAGTGACCTAAGAAACCATAGAGGAACTATGTTCACCTCGACTTTCCTTCCAGCTGTGGTACTGCTACAGTTGAGAAAGTAGACTGCACCTGCCTACATGTGAAACGCACATGTCATTTTTTGAGTTACACTTCGTCCAAGAGGAAGGACTGCGCATTACCGCAGAAGGACCTGTGACATCAAAGGACCAGCCTGACAACTGCAGGAAAAACAAGGTATTTACTTTACAGAGGATCAGGAGGAGGAGTGGTGTCATTTCATGACACTGTGATGGGGCAACCTGATGTAAAGGGACACTGTGTTTGGCAAACCTGATGTATGGGAACCCTGTGATGGGGACACCTGATGTAAGGGGACACTGTGATGGGAACATCTGATGTAAAGGGACACTGTGATGGGGGAATCTGATGTAAGTGGGTGCTGTGATGGAGGAACCTGATGTATGGGAACCCTGTGATGGGGACACCTGATGTAAGGGGACACTCTGATTAGAACATCTGATGTAAGGGGACACTGTGATGGGGGAACCTGATGTATGGGAACCCTGTGATGGGGACACCTGATGTAAGGGGACACTGTGATGGGAACATCTGATGTAAATGGACACTGTGATGGGGGGATCTGATGTAAGTGGGTGCTGTGATGGAGGAACCTGATGTATGGGAACCCTGTGATGGGGACACCTGATGTAAGGGGACACTGTGATTAGAACATCTGATGTAAGGGGACACTGTGATGGGGGAACCTGATGTATGAGGACAAGGTGATGGGGACACCTGGTGTATAGGGACACTGTCATAGGGGAACCTGATGTATGGGGACACTATGCTGGGGACAATGTGATGAGGAACCTGATGTAAGGGGACACCATGATGGGGGAACCTGATTTTAAGGGACACTGTGATGGGGATACTTGATGCATGGGACACTGTGATGGTGGAACCTAATGTAAGGGGACACCGTGATGGTGGAACCTAATGTAAGGGGACACCGTGATGGGGTCACGGTGAAGGGGGAAACTGATGGGTGGGGACACTATGATGAGCACACCTGATGTAAGGGGACACTGTGATGGGGGAACCTGATATATGGGGACACCTGGTGTATATAGACAAGGTGATGGGGACACTGTGAAAGGGAAAACTGGTGTGGAGGGATAGGGGGACAAGTGCTTTTTTACCATTACTATTTATTTATATTGGCTTATGAAATTTACAAATTCAGCAATTTAGTAACTGGATAAATGTTTTAGCACTGGAAAATACCTTTTGAAAGATAAAAAGTGCATTGTATATACAACAATATAAATCAGACCAAAATTTGGGACAAATGAGGAGGAAAGAGGGAGAGAGGTACTTTGTTCCAAATCAGGAACAATCCTTCTAAATCAGGGACAGTTGGGAGCTATGGGAACTGTTATGGGGACACCACATGTATGGTGACAATGCGATGGGGGACACCTGATGTAAGGGGACACTGTGATAGGGACACCTGATGTAAAGGAGCACTGTGATGGGGAATATGATGTAAGGGAGCACTGTGATGGGGACACATGATGTAGGCTGGTAGGGGCTCTAGTACATTACTTTGCCCAGGGGCCCATGATGCATTTAAGATGGCATTGTCTATTCCTGTACCCCTAGTCTAAACAAGCATTTAGCCCGGCAGTGTGGGGGGAGGGGGCACTGTAAGGGTAGATTTTGTCTAATTCACAGGGTTCAGCCTTAAACATACTTTTGCAAAATACAGGCTAGTACTTAGGTGGTTAAAGTAAAACTGTACTCTTTTAATCAATATTAACTATTTTAATCCTTATGTTGCTAGCCTTAGTAAATAGATAGTACGAGATTGTAACAGGAGTTACTTTTGGGCACAGATTGAGCCAGGAAATAAAGAGACATATATTGGATTGTTTTAACATGGACAGTAATCTACAATATATTCTTTAATGTCTGTAAAGAATATTCTGACCCTGACCCGGTCAATAATGACTCTTTTCAATGATTAGCCCTGGCTAGTGAGTTGTTAATTGAGTCAGGCTTCTGGAAGACCTTTCATTGTGTGCTATTGATGATAGATGTGTTGTGACTCTAAAGGTCAGACGTCTGTGCAATGTGTATTGTGCAGGTGAATGACTTATTGTCGGAGACGTAACGTCTGGGGGATAATTAACTCCTCTATGTAATTATCTAAAAGAATGTGATTGAAGCTCATCGTGTGATGTATGGGTGGGGTGTGGTTTTGTTCCTTTGAGTACTGTAACATGCTGTAACTGCTTAAAAGCTGAGAGTGTACCATTAAAGTTGAGCCTTTCATTTGAAACCAGAACAGAGCTGTGTGTCTCGTGTCTGGGGGGAATTCTTATGGGTCGTGTTCGGTTGCCTGATTGTGGAGTGTCGATAAGCTGTCTTGGGTGGAATGGAATATCGTGAATGGATTTAACCCCTGTCCCATTTGGGGTTCCGTTACAGTGGTGGCACAGCAGTGGGATAATCCATTGTTTAACCTCCCTGGCCGTATGATTCTGTCTGGAATTACGTACCAAAAGCGGTACAATTATTTTGCAAGGAAATTTGGCATTTTATACTGTAGGCCTACAATTCTTAGGAATAACTCATTTAAATCTGACCAAACAAGAGTCTAGTAGGCATCCCGGGTATGAATTTTTTTAAAAACAAAATTATAAATTATAATATAATAAATAATTATAAATAATAATATAATTATAATAAAAATTATTCAATAATGTAATCAACTCAAAATCACTGAAATTTGCTCAGTTGCAGAATTGTCGCTGTCATTACTTTTATTTTTGTATGACGAATTTCCCCACAAATCACTATCGCACAATTCTGCAAGTGATTATAATTTATTATCGCTGTTTTCTAGCTGCTCTAAAACCATTTTTGACATAAAGGGACACTTTTGGTTGCTATGGACAATCTACAGTTTGCAGGCAGAAAGAACAGTTTTTATTATATAAAAGAACATGTAGGGCACTGGGCAGACCACTAGGGACAAGGGGGGTGTGTATTTTTTACATACAGTACTGTAATCTATAAGATTACAGTATACTGTATGTAATGTGTTTGTTTACTTTTTTGAATTTGGCGCCGTTCTCCGCCCCCGTGCGTCGTAACATTGCAGGGAACAGAGATCGGCGGCACACGGGGACACTGTGAATCGAGCGAGCACCCGATCGCTCACACAGCGGGGATGCATCGCAGGATCCAGGGACAAGGTAAGTAATTCCCTGTCTGTGGATGCTGCGAAAGGTAAGCCGCGCCGCTGCACGCTCTGCACATCTACCCCGAGCGTGACTCGGGGATACCGATCCTAACATGGAAAAACCACCCCGAGTCACACTCGGGGATACCGCTAAGGGGGTTAAAGGACAGCTACAAGGACTACTGGAGAACCGTGGCAGACCGGCCAGCGACCATAAGAAGATGGACGTGATCACAGAACTTGTCCAAATGGATGGAGCTGAAAGACCCAACTTAACGGAAAGGCCCAGCGTAACAGACATGACCCCGGAGGAGGCAAGTTTTGATCGGGCTGTCAAACTAAGACTGGCACACTATGGTCCTAACCCTCCACCAGAGATCATAGACCGAGTTATAGCTGCTGTGGACGCAAATTGGTTACGGCAAAAATGTTCTGCAGCAGCAGAAGTCACAGCAGTACCAACTGAAAGGAGAAAGTTACATTTTACTGCTTTTAAGAACTTCATTGAAACTGAAGGGGAGATTGATGGGTACCTTGCTGATTTTGAACGGCAATGTGCCCTACACCGGGTGCCCACAGAGGAATGGGTTACCATTTTGTCTGGGAAATTGTCCGGCCGGGCCAGTGAAGCGTTCAGGGCCATCCCAGACAAGGATATTATGAACTATGGACTGGTAAAAGAAGCACTTTTGGCCAGGTATGCCGTCACACCAGAGGCATACCGGAGGCGGTTCCGAGAGACGAGCAAGCAGACTGGAGACTCATATACCGAGTGGGCATGCCGCCTACACCGCACAGCATCCCACTGGGTCGATGGATGCCAATAAGAATCCGGGGAAGAGGTGCTGCAGGTGTTCCTGCTGGAGCACTTCTTTGACAAACTGTCTCGGGAAGTCAGAGAGTGGGTCCGGGACAGAAACCCTTTCTCCTTGTCTGAAGCAGCTCGCCTGGCAGACGAATACACAGACGCCCGCAAACTGGACAACTCTGTGGTCAAGACAACAGCTCGGGTGGATTATCGATCAGCGGCACCCCCGCCGGCTATTGCCTACAAACCCCAGTCGGACCGCCCTACAACACCACCTCCAGCGGCCACTTATCCTCAGCAGCCCGGGTTCAACTCCCAGGACTACTCACAGCCCATCAGGTGTTTTGGGTGTAAACAGCTAGGACACAAAGCTAGACTGTCCATTGAATCCACCCAGGCAGTCACAGTCATGGAGGCAGCCAGAAAGAGGGAACCCCCGCACACCCATGCCTGCGGCCCACTGCGTTGAGGAGGAAGAACATTGGGGCGTTCTGCACGAGGCAGATCCGATACAAGCAGCTAACCAGGACAACAGGCAGCAACACAGGCAGACTGTCTGGGCCAATGGAAAGGTAGCCAATGGACTACGCGATACTGGGGCCACGATGACACTGCTACAGAAGAAACTCATCCCAGAGAGCCAGCACACTGGAGACACTGTAGCCGTAAGAGTAGCGGGAGGCACCGTCTTCCGGCTACCCGTTGCCCGGGTTCACCTGGATTGGGGGGTTGGTTCGGGACATGTGAATGTGGGGGTGATGAAGGATTTGCCAGTGGATGTACTACTGGGGAATGATTTGGCCCCCCTTGTTTCTGCATACGCCACGATGTGCCCAGCTGAAGCCCACACAGTGACTACCTGTGCCCCGACCCGCGTTGCTGGAACCAACTCGCTTGCTGCTGAGACCCGGGTAAGACTACCTTCCCCGACATGTACTGTAGATCCGGCACAATATCACAGTCTAAAATGGGAATGTGACATGTTGGCCAGTGAGAAATCGGAGATGCAACGACACTACGTCAAGTATTATGAGATGTCCCGTGGCTTGAACATTGAAATGCACAAACAGGCTGAAATTGTCAAAAGGTTAAATGGGATTTGCGCTCAGGTTGTGCCTTATCTCTCCCAAGAGCATCAACAACAGGTTTTGGGAGCCATTGAGAGAGCAAAGCAAGTGACTGTTCCAGAACTGAATTCCATTATTCACCTTCACCATCAGCTACCGACCTGGTAAGCCAGATGGCAATGCTGATGGGTTATCCCGGCAAACAGATGTCATCCCGGCCTTCTAGTTTCGGACATTCCCAAGTTGACCCGAAAAGGATCAAGCCGGGTCTGCCAGAGTGTTCCACAAGGAGGGAGCCATGTAACAGTAGTCACTTTTGGGCACAGATTGAGCAAGGAAATAAAGAAACATATATTGGATTGTTTTAACATGGACAGTAATCTACAATATATTCTTTAATGTCTGTAAAGAATATTCTGACCCTACCGGTCAATAATGACTCTTTTCAATGATTAGCCCTGGCTAGTGAGTTGTTAATTGAGTCAGGCTTCTGGAAGACCTTTCATTGTGTGCTATTGATGATAGATGTGTTTTGACTCTAAAGGTCAGACGTCTGTGAAATGTGTATTGTGCAGGTGAATGACTTATTGTCGCAGACGTAACGTCTGGGGGATAATTAACTTCTCTATGTAATTATCTAAAAAAATGTGATTGAAGCTCATTGTGTGATGTATGGGTGGGGTGTGGTTTTGTTCCTTTGAGTACTGTAACATGCTGTAACTGCTTAAAAGCTGAGAGTGTACCATTAAAGTTGAGCCTTTCATTTGAAACCAGAACAGAGCTGTGTGTCTCGTGTCTGGGGGGAATTCTTATGGGTCGTGTTCGGTTGCCTGATTGTGGAGTGTCGATAAGCTGTCTTGGGTGGAATGGAATATCGTGAATGGATTTAACCCCTGTCCCATTTGGGGTTCCGTTACAGGTATATTGTATTTTCTTGTTTGAAACTTACAATTTTAATAATTATGTTTTTAAACTTCTATTTCTTCAGTCGTTTCCTGGTTTCTGGCCTAGGCCAAAATTATGTCATACATCCCAGGAGTCTTCATGACATTTTTGTCTTTTGTCTGGAGGAGAGGAGGAGGTGCTTTCTCAGCTAAGAACACCCTCCTCCTGCCTGCATGACTGAGCTAAGAGCAGATTGATTCCAGAAAGTAGATGCTACATAAATCATCTTCCTTTACGTAAGATGGCCACCAATAGAAATTCAGAAGGATTTTTTTTTAAAGTGATTTCTCCACAAAATAAACCATGGAGACACAGATGGATGGGTGAGTTTGTTTTGAATGTTAAAAATGAATTAAATTGTGTTTTTCAGTTTGTGGTGCTCATATACAGTTAGGTTCTACTTCAAATAAACTGCATGTTTTCTATGACATCACCAAATCATAGGTGAATCTATCATATACAGTAGGAGAGAAATGTTACTACTTAGAAATGTGGTCACTGTGTATGTCTTGAGATACTTTACTGTTCGATTTTCTAAAAATAACAAAAATCTAAAAAAAAAAGAAATGAAGCTGAGGTGACTCACATACTACTAACAGAGAAAAAATATATTTTATCTCAACCTCAAATTGTATTTAGTCATCAAGTTCTTATAAAGGTCTTTTATACATAAACCATGACATTTTTCTTCCAAAGATGTTTCACACATGTGTGGGTTCTCTGAAATGCAGCATCCCAAGCACACTTCTTTAAAAAGGAAATTGTGATGCTTCAAATTTTGTTTAATTGTTCCTTTTATGCTTACAAGCTTTTAAATTGTTTCGTTTTTTTATACATTTGTTTTATATATAAAACCATTATATACCCCTTCATTCCTTCATTATCAGCTAATTTTTCAGTTTTCAGTGCTGTGATAGTTTGACTGACAATTACCCATTTAACGCTGTACCCAAATACATTTTATATCATTTGTTTGAGACAGACATAACTTTCTTTTGTAGGTATTTTTTCCAACAATTCTTTGCAGTTTCAGAGAAAACAATACAAATTGTGCAGCACTTACATCTAAAGCAAAATGTAAACATACAAACCATAAAACATTAGAAAAACTCACCTATTTGTTATAATGACGGGTCTGATAACCAATAAAAATCATTACTGTACTGGAAGGACAGGTCTGCAATCCCATATTGGCTGCCTACAAATCAAGACACGTTGCTCGGTAGAAAGGTGTACCTCTATGGGTCCATTCTCCATTGGGATGTTCTATAACGAAAAGCTCTAACAATGCACAAGAACCACAGTCTTTATAATAGAGATATGAAAGGATAAATAGAGGGCGCTAGACCACAAATAATAAAACAGATAAATCTCCTATAATCGTGATCATACATATATAATAGTCAATCATATAAAGTGAACTAATAGAAAAAAATATATATTAAATAGTGTTTCTGTGTCATAGGTGTCCTCTATGACATAAAGTCCCAATATAAAAGTAGATAATAAGTAAGTAATTCAAACTTCTTATTTGCTGTAATCTTGATTAAGTGAAATAAAGTGCCACCACCACACTTGAATCTTCTTTACACCCAAAATGTGCTGAAGAAAATGGATGCGCTTACCAGAACGAGTTGACTACTTTAATGAAAAAGATAGTCAAATGGGCTTGAGCAGGATTGAGCCTGCACACATCTTGACAGGATAATGGATGTATAACCTCGTCCCCTGGCGTTCCAAATAGGGATATGTGAAAAAAACAGGGGAAAGCCAATAGCGTAATATTGCTTTTATTTAAAAAAAAACATAGGAAAAGCCAAATGGCCTCTTACTGTAAAAGTGTCTACCCGGCACTGGGGCTGCAGACACTTCACCGCCAATATGCGGTAGGTAATGGGTCGTCAGGGATCGCCGCCACCTCCGTAGCACTAACACGAGTTCCCGGCTGCTAGCTCCACAGGTCGGAGAGCACGTCACGTGACCAGGTACCGCCTCCGATGTACGTTTCGTTAATTGAACGTCTTCAGGGGGCGTATGAGTGATATGAGTGAGCATAAAGGGAAACAGATACCACATCCCTGGTAACAATGGATATAGAGAGAAGGGTTATGCCCTGTACACACGATCGGTCCATCTGATGAAAACGGTCTGATGGATTTTTCCATCAGTTATCCGATGAAGCTGACTGATGATCAGTCGTGCCTACACACCATCGGTTAAAAAAACGATTGTGTCAGAACACGGTGACGTAAAACACGACGACGTGCTGAGAAAAATGAGGTTCAATGCTTCCGAGCATGCATCGACTTGATTCTGAGCATGCGTTGATTTTTAACCGATGGATTTCCCCACAGACAATCGTTTTTTTCTATCGGTTTTTTAACCATCAGATAATTTTAAAACAAGTTCCTATTTTTTTTTAAAAACGATGGGCCCACACACGATCAGTTAGTCTGATGAAAACGGTCCATCAGATAGTTTTCATCAGACAAACCGATCGTGTGTACGCGGCATAAGAGGTCACAAGCCTCTGGACTTTGACGGTGTCAAATAATTATAATAACTACAAGATCATTA
Source organism: Rana temporaria (assembly GCF_905171775.1). Lineage (NCBI taxonomy): Eukaryota > Metazoa > Chordata > Amphibia > Anura > Ranidae > Rana > Rana temporaria. The sequence continues at coordinate 585,837,770 of NC_053489.1, forward strand.
CAAATGAATAGAAAAGTAGAAAATTGATTTATTACAAAAATTCAAATAAAAACATGAGACAATTCATATTAAAATGCCTACTTAATCCTAGACAGGTACATAAAGGGAGTCACCGCTCCAGGTGGGTCTTGTGAGCAATTAAGGAACCTCTCAGGGAACCAAGGTGCTGGCAATGCACGAGGCAAATGTAGGGAATTAGGAGAAGGTGGACAGCCGCACTGCAGAAGAACTTCAGAAAGTTGTCTTTATTCAATAAAAATAAGCATACAAAACAAAACACAGCCACAGAAGGGGACAGCCGACATGTTTCGCACTATGTTAGTGCTTAGTCATGGCTCCAAGTGGAGCTTCCTCAGGAGATGGTTCGATGGCGTTTAATTATGTACTGGAAGTGGAAAAAGAATATGAGTGCTCATGTAAATCTTGAGAAAACATCTATAATTATATATAGTTTTAATCAAAACAAATATCAAGAAATATCAAAAAATATATATATTGAAAACATAAATCAAATTACAAGGACAGTTATCAGTTATTGCATATATATAACAGGATACAAAATGCAAAAGAGTAGAACCTGAAAACACGATTAGAATCTTACCGCATAGTAATAAGTAGAGAAACTGAATTACTTAAAATACATATGGGGGAGATGTATACGGGAATGCGCCATAAAGAAGTTCCCCAAAACAACTGGAAAAAGAGAGGTGTTTCACAGGACCCTGCAGATGAGAACAAAGAAAAAGGAGGGGGGGGACACATGGTCGTTTTTGTCTTGTAAAAAAACGTAGTTTTTTCTCATGAAAAAAAAGACGTTTTTCAAACTTCATTTTAAAAAACGACGGTGCCTACACACCATCGTTTTTTCAAAATGCTCTAGCAAAGCGCATTCAAGCTCGCGTCATAACTTGCTTCTGAGCATGCGCGGGTTTCAAAACGTTGTTCGTTTTTCAGAAGACATAAAACGACGTTTTCCCCACACACAGTTATTTTAAATGACGTTTTTAAAAATGTCGGGTTTTTTTTCATCACAAAAAACGACCGTGTGTACGCGGCATTATATGCAGTATTGTGAACATTCCATCTATGTGATATTATCATGTATGTACTTTAACAATAAATAATACTTTTCTACATAAGTTACACATTAGTGCCTTTAAAGTCCAGTCAGGGGATACAATCTCTTTCTATCCCTGAGCTCAAGGCCGTATGTGAATATATTTAGTCCAGAGTAATGTCCTCTCATATACTCCCTTGTCATTAGCAGCTTATTTTTATTTTATTTTTTTTCATGTATCATGATATAACATTTGGTGGCATTTAAAAAGGGCTGTTTTTTTTTTTTTTTTTAATTTTTACTTTATAAAGAAAAAAAGACCAAACATTTTTTAAAATGAAAACAATTTCCTTTAGTTTGTCATAAACATATCAAATAAAAATGCCAGGACAGTACAAAAACAATAAATTGAAACCTCATCTCCAGGCCTGGAGTGGCTATAGGGCACACTGGGCATTTGCCCGGTGGGCCAGGGCCACATGTCCTAATAAGAGCTGGCTAATGTGATTGAGAGCTCCAGAGGGGGAAAACATTGACATAAAATATGCAATTATATGCATATATCATGCACCTGACTCTCACATGTGCGTCTCTGTCTGTCGCAAGCCGTTTGGGCCTCTAGGGAGTTACATCAACCAAGCAGGACTCTCTCAGTCCTTCTGGACCGGGCTTTACTCGGCCTCACCACGGAACATGATGCTGGCACTCACAGGAAGCTGCCTGTAAAAATCCAGTGGAGGAAGACGGAAAACAGAATCTGTAACATGATGTGCGTACGTAGCCTGATTCTGTTTTCTACTTCCATTTTGGGTCTGATGTGGGCCGAAATTCGAAAATGAAAATTTGAAAAAAAAATTGAAAAATTCGAAATTTCGAAAATTAAAAAATTCTAAATTTTTCAATTTTCGAATTTCGAATTTTCCAATTTTCTAATTTTTCAATTTTCGAATTTTTCAACTTCGAATTTTCGAAATTCGGAAATTTGAAAAATTCGAAATTTGAAAAATGTGAAATTTGAAAAATTCAAAATTTGAAAAATGTGAAATTTGAAAAATTCAAAATTTGAAAAATGTGAAATCTGAAAAATTCAAAATTATAAAAGTGAAAAGTTCGAAATTTGAAAAATTCAAAAATTCGAAACTTGAAAAATTCGAAAATTGAAATATTCAAAAATGGAAAAATTAGAAAATTAGAAAATTTGGAATTTCGAAAATTCTAAAATCCGAAAAAATTTCGTATTTCCGAATTTCCGAAAATCAGAATTTCCGAAAATTCGGAAATAAAAAAAAAATCGGAAATACGAAAATTCGTAAATTCGTAAAGTCGAATTTTCGGAAATCCGAAAATTCAAAATTTTCGGAAGTCCGAAAATTTGTAAATAAAAAATTTGTGAATACGAAAATTTTCGTAAAAAAACGAATTAGAAACAAAACTAATTGCACATGTCTAGTGTGTAGCCTGATTCTGTTTTCTACTTCCATTTTGGGTCTGGTGCGGGCCTCCAGGGAGGGACTGTGACACGGGCAGGAAC